>NW_027139887.1:0-312203 GCF_035084215.1 Heptranchias perlo | reverse complement strand
GCAGGATGAAGAAAAGGAGCAGGAGGAGGGGAAGGAGTAGGAGGAGGAGAAGGAGCCGGAGGAGGAGAAGGAGCAGGAGGAGCAGAAGGAGAAGGAGCAGGAGGTGGAGAAGGAGCAGGAGGAAGAAAAGGAGCAGGAGGAGGGGAAGGAGCAGGAGGAGGAGAAGGAGGAGGAGGAGGAGAAGGAGCAGAATGTGCAGGAGGTGGAGAAGGAGCAGGAAGTGGAGAAGGAGCAGGAGGTGGTGAGGAAACAGGGGATGGAGAAGGAACAGGAGCTGGAGAAGGAGCAGGAGGAGGAGACGGAGCAGGAGGAGGAGGCGCAGAAGGAGCAGGAATTGGAGAAAGAGCAGCTCTCGGAGAAGGAGCAGGAATTGGAGAATGAGCAGGAGATGGTGAAGGAGAAGGAGGAGCTGATGGAGCAGGAGGTGGAGAAGGAGCAGGACGGGGAGAAATAGCAGGAGGAGGAGAAGGAGCCTGAGCTGTAGATGGAAAAGGACATGGAGAAGGAGCAGGAAGTGGAGAAGGAGCAGCAGGAGGAGAAGGAGCAGGAGGATGCGAACGAGCAGGATTAGGAGAAGGAGCAGGACGACGAGAAGGAGCCGGAGGAGGAGATGGAACAGGAGGTGGATAAGGAGCAGGAGGTGGAGAAGGAGCAGGAGGTGGAGAAGGAGCAGGAGCAGGAGAAGGAGCAGGAGGAGGAGAAGGAGCAGGAAGTGGAGAAGGAGCAGGAGGTGGAGAAGGAGCAGGAGGTGCAGAAGGAGCAGGAGCAGGAGAAGTAGCAGGAGGAGCAGGAGGTGGAGAAGGAGCAGGAAGTGTAGAAGGAGCAGGAGGAGGAGAAGGAGCAGGAGGTGTAGAAGGAGCAGGTTGTGGAGGACGAGCTGGAGGTGGAGAACGAGCTGGAGGAGGAGAAGGAGCAGGAGGAGGGGAATGAGCAGGAGGAGGTGAAGGAGCAGGAGGTGGAGAAGGAGCAGGAGGAGGTTGGGGAGCAGAAGTAGAAGGAGCAGGCGTTGGAGAAGGTGCAGGACGTGGAGAACGAGCTGCAGGAGGAGAAGGAGCAAGAGGAGGAGAAGGAGCAGGAGGAGGAGAAGGAGCAGGAGGTGGAGAAGGAGCAGGAGGTGGAGAAGGAGCAGGAGGTGGAGAAGGAGCAGGAAGTGGAGAAGGAGCAGGAGGTGGAGAAGGAGCAGGAGGAGGAGGAGGAGCAGAAGGAGAAGGAGCAGGAGGTGGAGAAGGAGCAGGATGAGGAGAAGCGGCAGGAGGAGGAAATTGAGCAGGAGATGGAGAAGGAGCAGGAGGAGGAGAAAGAGCAGGAGGAGGAAAAGGTGCGGGAGGTGGAGAAGGAGCAGGAGGAGGAGAAGGAGCACGAGGTGGAGAAGGAGCAGGAGGTGGAGAAGGAGCACGAGGTGGAGAAGGAGCAGGAGGTGGAGAAGGAGCAGGAGGAGGAGGAGGAGCAGAAGGAGAAGGAGCAGGAGGTGGAGAAGGAGCAGGATGAAGAAAAGGAGCAGGAGGAGGGGAAGGAGTAGTAGGAGGAGAAGGAGCCGGAGGAGGAGAAGGAGCAGGAGGAGCAGAAGGAGAAGGAGCAGGAGGTGGTGAAGGAGCAGGAGGAAGAAAAGGAGCAGGAGGAGGGGAAGGAGCAGGAGGAGGAGAAGGAGGAGGAGGAGGAGAAGGAGCAGAATGTGCAGGAGGTGGAGAAGGAGCAGGAAGTGGAGAAGGAGCAGGAGGTGGTGAAGAAACAGGGGATGGAGAAGGAACAGGAGCTGGAGAAGGAGCAGGAGGAGGAGACGGAGCAGGAGGAGGAGGCGCAGAAGGAGCAGGAATTGGAGAAAGAGCAGCTCTCGGAGAAGGAGCAGGAATTGGAGAATGAGCAGGAGATGGTGAAGGAGAAGGAGGAGCTGATGGAGCAGGAGGTGGAGAAGGAGCAGGACGGGGAGAAATAGCAGGAGGAGGAGAAGGAGCCTGAGCTGTAGATGGAAAAGGACATGGAGAAGGAGCAGGAAGTGGAGAAGGAGCAGCAGGAGGAGAAGGAGCAGGAGGATGCGAACGAGCAGGATTAGGAGAAGGAGCAGGACGACGAGAAGGAGCCGGAGGAGGAGATGGAACAGGAGGTGGATAAGGAGCAGGAGGTGGAGAAGGAGCAGGAGGTGGAGAAGGAGCAGGAGCAGGAGAAGGAGCAGGAGGAGGAGAAGGAGCAGGAAGTGGAGAAGGAGCAGGAGGTGGAGAAGGAGCAGGAGGTGCAGAAGGAGCAGGAGCAGGAGAAGTAGCAGGAGGAGCAGGAGGTGGAGAAGGAGCAGGAAGTGTAGAAGGAGCAGGAGGAGGAGAAGGAGCAGGAGGTGTAGAAGGAGCAGGTTGTGGAGGACGAGCTGGAGGTGGAGAACGAGCTGGAGGAGGAGAAGGAGCAGGAGGAGGGGAATGAGCAGGAGGAGGTGAAGGAGCAGGAGGTGGAGAAGGAGCAGGAGGAGGTTGGGGAGCAGAAGTAGAAGGAGCAGGCGTTGGAGAAGGTGCAGGACGTGGAGAACGAGCTGCAGGAGGAGAAGGAGCAAGAGGAGGAGAAGGAGCAGGAGGAGGAGAAGGAGCAGGAGGTGGAGAAGGAGCAGGAGGTGGAGAAGGAGCAGGAGGTGGAGAAGGAGCAGGAAGTGGAGAAGGAGCAGGAGCAGTAGGGGGAGCAGAAG
Source organism: Heptranchias perlo (assembly GCF_035084215.1). Classification (NCBI taxonomy): domain Eukaryota; kingdom Metazoa; phylum Chordata; class Chondrichthyes; order Hexanchiformes; family Hexanchidae; genus Heptranchias; species Heptranchias perlo. Next base: position 309,538 of record NW_027139887.1, on the reverse strand, counting down.
GAGAAGGTGCAGAATGTGGAAAAGGAGCAGGAGGAGGGGAGGGAGCAGGAGGTGGAGATGGAGCAGGAGGTGTAGAAAGAGCAGGTTGTGGAGAGCGAGTGGAGGAGGAGAACGAACTGGAGGAGGAGAAGGAGCAGGAGGAGGAGGTGGAGCAGAAGGAGAAGGAGCAGGCGCTGGAGAAGGTGCAGGAGGTGGAGATGGAGCAGGAGGAGGAGAAGTAGCAGGAGGAGGAGAAGCGGAAGGAGGATGAAAATGAGCAGGAGGAGGAGAAGGAGCAGGAGGAGGAGAAGGAGCAGGAGGAGGAAAAGGAGCAGGAGGAGGAGAAGGAGCAGGAGGAGGAGAAGGAGCAGGAGGTGGAGAAGGAGCAGAAAGTGGAGTCGGAGCAGGAGATGCAGAAGGAGCAGGAGCAGGAGAAGGAGGATGAGGAGGAGATGGAGCCGGAGGAGGAGAAGGAGCAGGAGGAGGAGAAGGAACAGGAGGTAGAGAAGGAGCAGGAGGTGGAGAAGGAGCAGGAGGAGGAGGAGGAGCAGAAAGAGAAGGAGCAGGAGGTGGAGAAGGAGCAGAAAAAGAAGGAGCAGGACGTGGAGAATGACGAGGAGGAGGAAAACGAGCAGGTGGAGGGAAAGGAGAAGTAGGTGGAGATGGAGCAGAAGCAGGAGTAGGAGCAGTAGGAGGATAACGAGGAGGAGGAGGAGAAGGAGCAGGGGCAGGAGAAGGAGGAAGAAAAGGAGCATAAGGTGTCGAAGGAGCAGGAGGTGGAGCAGGAGGAGGAGGAGGAGGAGAAGGTGCAGGAGGAGGAGAAGGAGCAGGAGGAGGAGATGGAGCAGGACGGGGAGAAGGAGCAGGAGGGGGAGATGGAGCAGGAGGGGGAGAAGGAGCAGCAGGGGGAGAAGGAGCAGGAGGGATAGAAGGAGCAGGAGGGGGAGAAGGAGCAGGAGGGGGAGAAGGTTCAGGAGGGGGAGAAGGAGCAGGAGTGGGAGAAGGAGAAGGAGTAGGAGGAGTAGCAGGAGATGGAGCGGAAGGGGGAGAAGAAGGAGCAGATGGAGAGGGTGCAGGAGGTGGAGAAGGAGCGGGAGGTGAAGAAGGAGCAGGAGGTGGAGAAGGAGCACGAGGTGGAGAAGGAGCAGGAGGTGGAGAAGGAGCAGGAGGAGGAGGAGGAGCAGAAGGAGAAGGAGCAGGAGGTGGAGAAGGAGCAGGATGAGGAGAAGCGGCAGGAGGAGGAAATTGAGCAGGAGATGGAGAAGGAGCAGGAGGAGGAGAAAGAGCAGGAGGAGGAAAAGGTGCGGGAGGTGGAGAAGGAGCAGGAGGAGGAGAAGGAGCACGAGGTGGAGAAGGAGCAGGAGGTGGAGAAGGAGCACGAGGTGGAGAAGGAGCAGGAGGTGGAGAAGGAGCAGGAGGAGGAGGAGGAGCAGAAGGAGAAGGAGCAGGAGGTGGAGAAGGAGCAGGATGAAGAAAAGGAGCAGGAGGAGGGGAAGGAGTAGGAGGAGGAGAAGGAGCCGGAGGAGGAGAAGGAGCAGGAGGAGCAGAAGGAGAAGGAGCAGGAGGTGGAGAAGGAGCAGGAGGAAGAAAAGGAGCAGGAGGAGGGGAAGGAGCAGGAGGAGGAGAAGGAGGAGGAGGAGGAGAAGGAGCAGAATGTGCAGGAGGTGGAGAAGGAGCAGGAAGTGGAGAAGGAGCAGGAGGTGGTGAAGAAACAGGGGATGGAGAAGGAACAGGAGCTGGAGAAGGAGCAGGAGGAGGAGACGGAGCAGGAGGAGGAGGCGCAGAAGGAGCAGGAATTGGAGAAAGAGCAGCTCTCGGAGAAGGAGCAGGAATTGGAGAATGAGCAGGAGATGGTGAAGGAGAAGGAGGAGCTGATGGAGCAGGAGGTGGAGAAGGAGCAGGACGGGGAGAAATAGCAGGAGGAGGAGAAGGAGCCTGAGCTGTAGATGGAAAAGGACATGGAGAAGGAGCAGGAAGTGGAGAAGGAGCAGCAGGAGGAGAAGGAGCAGGAGGATGCGAACGAGCAGGATTAGGAGAAGGAGCAGGACGACGAGAAGGAGCCGGAGGAGGAGATGGAACAGGAGGTGGATAAGGAGCAGGAGGTGGAGAAGGAGCAGGAGGTGGAGAAGGAGCAGGAGCAGGAGAAGGAGCAGGAGGAGGAGAAGGAGCAGGAAGTGGAGAATGAGCAGGAGGTGGAGAAGGAGGAGGAGGAGGAGAAGGTGCAGGAGGAGGGCAAGGAGCAGGAGGAGGAGAAGGAGCAGGAGGTTGAGCCGGAGCAGGAGCTGCAGAAGGAGCAGGAGCAGGAGAAGGAGGAGGAGGAGGAGAAGGTGCAGGAGGAGGACAAGGAGCAGGAGCAGGAGAAGGAGCAGGAGGAGGAGAAGGAGCAGGTGGAGGAGAAGGAGCGGGTAGTGGAGAATGAGCAGGAGGTGGAGAAGGAGGAGGAGTAGGAGAAGGTGCAGGAGGAGGACAAGGAGCAGGAGGAGGAGAAGGAGCAGGAGGAGGAAAAGGAGCAGGAGGAGGAGAAGGAGCAGGACGTGGAGAAGGAGCAGAAGGTGGAGTCGGAGCAGGAGCTGCAGAAGGAGCAGGAGCAGGAGAAGGAGGAGGAGGAGGAGAAGGTGCAGGAGGAGGACAAGGAGCATGAGGAGGAGAAGGAGCAGTAGGAGGAGAAGGTGCAGGAGGAGGACAAGGAGCAGGAGGAGGAGAAGGAGCAGGAGGGGGAGAAGGAGCAGGAGGAGGAGAAGGTGCAGCAGTAGGAGGGGTAAAAGGAGATGGAGCGCAAGGGGAAAAGGAGCAGGAGATGGAGAGGGAGCAGGAGGTGGAGAAGGAGCAGGAGGTGGAGAAGAAACAGGGGATGGGAAGGAACAGGAGCTGGAGAAGGAGCAGGAGGAGGAGACGGAGCAGGAGGAGGAGGCGCAGAAGGAGCAGGAATTGGAGAAAGAGCAGTTCTCGGAGAAGGAGCAGGAATTGGAGAATGAGCAGGAGATGGTGAAGGAGAAGGAGGAGCTGATGGAGCAGGAGGTGGAGAAGGAGCAGGAAGTGGAGAAGGAGCAGGAGGAGGAGAAAGAGCAGGAGGATGAGAACGAGCTGGATTAGGAGAAGGAGCAGGATGACGAGAAGGAGCCGGAGGAGGAGATGGAGCAGGAGGTGGAGAAGGAGCAGGAGGTGGAGAAGGAGCAGGAGCAGGAGAAGGAGCAGTAGGAGGAGAAGGAGCAGGAGGAGGAGAAGGAGCAGGAAGTGGAGAATGAGAGGGAGATGGAGAAGGAGGAGGAGGAGGAGAAGGTGCAGGAGGAGGACAAGGAGCAGGAGGAGGAGAAGGAGCAGGAGGGGGAGAAGGAGCAGGAGGAGGAGAAGGTGCAGCAGTAGGAGGGGTAAAAGGAGATGGAGCGCAAGGGGAAAAGGAGCAGGAGATGGAGAGGGAGCAGGAGGTGGAGAAGGAGCAGGAGGTGGAGAAGAAACAGGGGATGGAGAAGGAACAGGAGCTGGAGAAGGAGCAGGAGGAGGAGACGGAGCAGGAGGAGGAGGCGCAGAATGAGCAGGAATTGGAGAAAGAGCAGTTCTCGGAGAAGGAGCAGGAATTGGAGAATGAGCAGGAGATGGTGAAGGAGAAGGAGGAGCTGATGGAGCAGGAGGTGGAGAAGGAGCAGGACGGGGAGAAGGAACAGGAGGAGGAGAAGGAACTGGAGGGGGAGAAGGAGCAAGAGGAGCAGAAGTATCAGGAGGAGGAGAAGGAGGAGGAGGAGGAGGAGAAGGAGCTGGAGGTGGAGAAAGAGCAGGAGGAGGAGCAGAAGGAGCAGGAGGTGGAGATGGAGGAGTACGTGGAGAAGGAGCAGGAGGAGGAGAAGGAGAAGGAGCCGCATGTGTAGGTGGAGCCGGAGGTGGAGAAGGAGCAGGAGGTGCAGAAGGAGCAGGTTGTGGAGAACGAGCTGGAGGAGGAGATGGATCAGGACGGGGAGAAGGAGAGGAGGAGGAGAAGGAGCAGGAGGTGGAGAATGAGCAGGAGGTGGAGAAGGAGCAGGAGGAGGAGGGGGAGCTGAAGGAGAAGGTGCAGGCGGCGGAGAAGGAGCAGAAGTGGGAAAAGGAGCAGGAGAAGGAGCAGGAGGTGGAGAAGCTGCAGGAGGTGGAGAAGGAATAGCAGGTCCAGAATTAGCAGGAGCATGAGAAGGAGCAGAAGGAGGAGAAGGAGCTGGAGGTGGAGAAGGAGCAGGAGGAGGAGAAGGAGCAGAAGGAGCAGGAGGTGGAGATGGAGCAGGACGTGGCGAAGTAGCAGGGGGAGGAGAAGGAGATGGAGACTGAGTTGGAGAAGGAGCCGGAGGTGGAGAAGGAGCAGGAAGTGGAGAACGATCTGGAGGAGGAGAACGAGCTGGATGAGGAGAAGACGCAGGAGGATGAGAAGGAGCAGGAGGAGGAGAAGGAGCAGGAGGTGGAGAAGGAGCAGGAGGTGCCGAAGGAGCAGGAGGTGGAGAAGGAGCAGGAGGTGGAGAAGGAGCAGAAAAAGAAGGAGCAGGACGTGGAGAAGGACAAGGAGGAGGAAAACGACCAGGGGGAGGGAAAAGAGCAGTAGGTGGAGATGGAGCAGAAGCAGGAGTAGGAGCAGTCGGAGGAGAACGAGGAGGAGGAGGTGGAGGAGAAGGAGCAGTAGGAGGAGAACGAGCAGGAGGAGGAGAAGGAGCAGGAGCAGGAGAAGCAGGAGGAAAAGGAGCATAAGGTGTAGAAGGAGCAGGAGGTGGAGCAGGAGGAGGAGGAGGAGGAGGAGAAGGTGCAGGAGGAGGAGAAGGAGCAGGAGGACGAGAAGGAGCCGGAGGAGGAGATGGAGCAGGAGGTGGAGAAGGAGCTGGAGCAGGAGAAGGAGCAGGAGGAGGAGAAGGAGCAGGAGGAGGAGAAGGAGCAGGAAGTGGAGAATGAGCAGGAGATGGAGAAGGAGGAGGAGGAGGAGAAGGTGCAGGAGGAGGACAAGGAGCGGGAGGAGGAGAAGGAGCAGGAGGGGGAGAAGGAGCAGGAGGAGGAGAAGGTGCAGCAGTAGGAGGGGTAAAAGGAGATGGAGCGCATGGGGAAAAGGAGCAGGAGATGGAGAGGGAGCAGGAGGTGGAGAAGGAGCAGGAGGTGGAGAAGAAACAGGGGATGGAGAAGGAACAGGAGCTGGAGAAGGAGCACGAGGAGGAGACGGAGCAGGAGGAGGAGGCGCAGAAGGAGCAGGAATTGGAGAAAGAGCAGTTCTCGTAGAAGGAGCAGGAATTGGAGAATGAGCAGGAGATGGTGAAGGAGAAGGAGGAGCTGATGGAGCAGGAGGTGGAGAAGGAGCAGGACGGGGAGAAGGAACAGGAGGAGGAGAAGGAACTGGAGGGGGAGAAGGAGCAGGAGGAGCAGAAGTATCAGGAGGAGGAGAAGGAGGAGGAGCGGGAGGAGAAGGAGAAGGAGCTGGAGGTGGAGAAAGAGCAGGAGGAGGAGCAGAAGGAGCAGGAGGTGGAGATGGAGGAGTACGTGGAGAAGGAGCAGGAGGAGGAGAAGGAGAAGTAGCCGCATGTGTAGGTGGAGCCGGAGGTGGAGAAGAAGCAGGAGGTGCAGAAGGAGCAGGTTGTGGAGAACGAGCTGGAGGAGGAGAACGAGCTGGAGGAGGAGATGGATCAGGAGGGGGAGAAGGAGCAGGAGGAGGAGAACGAGCAGGAGGAGGAGAAGAAGCAGGAGCAGGAGAAGGAGGAGGAAAAGGAGCATAAGGTGTAGAAGGAGCAGGAGGTGGAGCAGGAGGAGGAGGAGGAGGAGGAGAAGGTGCAGGAGGAGGAGAAGGAGCAGGAGGACGAGATGGAGCCGGAGGAGGAGATGGAGCAGGAGGTGGAGAAGGAGCAGGAGCAGGAGAAGGAGCAGGAGGAGGAGAAGGTGCAGGAGGAGGACAAGGAGCAGGAGGAGGAGAAGGAGCAGGAGGGGGAGAAGGAGCAGGAGGAGGAGAAGGTGCAGCAGTAGGAGGGGTAAAAGGAGATGGAGCGCATTGGGAAAAGGAGCAGGAGATGGAGAGGGAGCAGGAGGTGGAGAAGGAGCATGAGGTGGGGAAGAAACAGGGGATGGAGAAGGAACAGGAGCTGGAGAAGGAGCAGGAGGAGGAGACGGAGCAGGAGGAGGAGGCGCAGAAGGAGCAGGAATTGGAGAAAGAGCAGTTCTCGGAGAAGGAGCAGGAATTGGAGAATGAGCAGGAGATGGTGAAGGAGAAGGAGGAGCTGATGGAGCAGGAGGTGGAGAAGGAGCAGGACGGGGAGAAGGAACAGGAGGAGGAGAAGAAACTGGAGGGGGAGAAGGAGCAGGAGGAGCAGAAGCATCAGGAGGAGGAGAAGGAGGAGGAGGGGGAGCAGAAGGAGAAGGAGCTGGAGGTGGAGAAAGAGCAGGAGGAGGAGCAGAAGGAGCAGGAGGTGGAGATGGAGGAGTACGTGGAGAAGGAGCAGGAGGAGGAGAAGGAGAAGTAGCCGCATATGTAGGTGGAGCCGGAGGTGGAGAAGAAGCAGGAGGTGCAGAAGGAGCAGGTTGTGGAGAACGAGCTGGAGGAGGAGAACGAGCTGGAGGAGGAGATGGATCAGGAGGGGGAGAAGGAGCAGGAGGAGGAGAAAGAGCAGGAGGTGGAGAATGAGCAGGAGGTGGAGAAGGAGCAGGAGGAGCAGGGGGAGCTGAAGGAGAAGGTGCAGGCGGCGGAGAAGGAGCAGAAGGAGGAAAAGGAGCAGGAGAAGGAGCAGGAGGTGGAGAAGGTGCAGGAGGTGGAGAAGGAACAGGAGGTGCAGAATTAGCAGCAGCAGGAGAAGGAGCAGAAGGAGGAGAAGGAGCTGGAGGTGGAGAAGGATCAGGAGGAGGAGAAAGATCAGGAGGAGGAGCAGAAGGAGCAGGAGGTGGAGATGGAGCAGGACGTGTAGAAGGAGAAGGAGCAGGAGAAGGAGAAGGAGCCTTAGTTGGAGAAGGAAAAGGAGGTGGAATAGGAGCAGGAAGTGGAGAACGAGCTGGAGGAGGTGAACGAGCTGGAGGAGGAAAAGGAGCAGGGCGAGGAGAAGTAGCAGGAGGTGGAGAAGGAGCAGGAGGAGGAAAATGAGCAGTATGAGGAGAAGGAGCAGGAGGTGGAGAAGGAGCAGGAGGTGGAGAAGGAGCAGGAGCAGGAGAACGAGCAGGAGGAGGAGAAGGAGCAGGAGGTGGAGAAGGAGCAGGATGAGGAGGAGCAGAAGGAGATGGAGCAGGCGGTGGAGAAGGAGCAGGAGGTGGAGAAGGAGCAGGAGCAGGAGATGGAGCAGGAGGAGGAGAAGGAGCAGGAGGAGGAGAAGGAGCAGGAGGTGGAGAAGGAGCAGGAGGTGGAGAAGGAGGAGGCGGAGGACAAGGTGCAGGAGGAGGACAAGTAGCAGGAGGAGAAGGAGCAGGAGCGGGTGAAGGAGCAGGATGGGGAGAAGGAGCAGGAGTAGGAGGGATAGCAGGAAGTGGAGCGGAAGAGGGAAAAGGAGCAGAAGATGTAGAGGCAGCAGGAGGTGGAGAAGGAGCAGGACGTGGAGAAGGAGCAGGACGTGAAGATGGAGCAGGAGGGGTGCAAGGAGCAGGCGGGGGAGATGGAGCAGGAGGGGTAGAAGGAGCAGGTGTCGGAGGGGTAGCAGGAGATGGAGCGGAAGGGGGAGACGGAGCAGGAGGTGGAGAGGGAGCAGGAGGTGGAAAAGGAGCATTAGGTGGAGAAGCAACAGGGGATGGAGAAGGAACAGCAGCTGGAGAAGGAGCAGGAGGAGGAGACGTAGCAGGAGGAGGAGCAGAAGGAGCAGTTATTGGAGAAAGAACAGGAGATGGAGAAGGAGCAGGAATTGGAGAATGAGCAGGTGATGGAGAAGGAGAAGGAGGAGGTGATGGAGCAGGAGGTGGAGAAGGAGCAGGAGGGGAGAAGGAACTGGAGGAGGAGAAGGAACTGGAGGGGGAGAAGGAGCAGGAGGAGGAGAAGGAGCAGGAAGTGGAGAATGAGAAGGAGGAGGAGGGGGAGCAGAAGGAGCAGGAGGTGGAGATGGAGCAGGGCGTGTAGAAGGAGCAGAAGGAGGAGAAGGAGAAGGAGCCGGAGGTGGAGAAGGAGCCGGAGGTGTAGAAGGAGCAGGTTGTGGAGAAAGAGCTGGAGGAGGAGAACGAGCAGGAGGAGGAGAAGGAGCAGGAGGTGGAGAAGGAGCAGGAGGAGGAGGGCGAGCAGAAGGAGAAGGAGCAGGCGGTGGAGAAGGAGCAGGAGGAGGAAAAGGCGCAGGAGGAGGAAAAGGAGCTGGAGGAGGAGAAGGAGCAGGAGGTGGAGACGGAGCAGGAGGTGGAGTAGGAGCAGGAGTTGCAGAAGGAGCAGGAGCAGGAGAAGGAGCAGGAGGGGGAGAAGGAGCAGGAGTAGGAGCGTTAGCAGGAGATGGAGAGGAAGGGGGAGAAGGAGCAGGAGATATAGTGGGAGCAGGAGGTGGAGAAGGAACAGAAGATGGAGAAGTAACAGGAGCTGGAGAAGGAGCAGGAGGAAGAGAAGGAGCAGGAGGAGGAGGAGCAGAAGGAGCAGGATTTGGAGAAAGAGCAGTTGGAGGAGAAGAAGCAGGAATTGGAGAATGAGCAGGAGATGGAGAAGGAGAAGGAGGAGGTGATGGAGCAGGAGGCGGAGAAGGAGCAGGAGGTGGAGAAGGAACTGGTGGGGGAGAAGGAACTGGTGGGCGAGAAGAAACTGGTGGGGGAGAAGGAGCAGGAGCAGGAGAAGGAGCAGGAAGTGGAGAAGGAGAAGGAGGAGAAGGGTGAGTAGAAGGAGAAGGAGCAGGAGGTGGAAAAGGAGCAGCACGAGGGAAGGGAGCAGGAGGTGGAGAAGGAGCAGGATTTGGAGAAAGAGCAGGAGGAGGAGTAGAAGGAGCAGGAGGTGGAGATGGAGCAGGACGTGGAGAAGGAGCAGGAGGAGGACAAGGAGAAGGAGCCGGAGGTGGGGAAGGAGCCGGAGGTGGAGAAGGAGCAGGAGGTGTAGAAGGAGCAGGAGGAGGAGAAGGAGCAGGTGGAGGAGAAGGAGCAGTAGGAGGAGAAGGAGCAGGAGGAGGTGAAAGAGCAGGAGCAGGAGAAGGAGCAGGAGGAGGAGGGGGAGCAGAAGGAGGAGGAGGAGGAGAAGGCGCAGGTGGAGGAAAAGGAGCAGGATGAGGAGAAGAAGCACTAGGTGGAGAAGGAGCAGTAGGAGGAGAAGGAGCAGGAGGAGGAGACGGAGCAGGAGGAGGAGAAGGTCGTGGAGGTGGAGAAGTAACAGGAGGTGGAGAAGGAGGAGAAGGAGGAGGAGAAGGTGCAGGAGGAGGAGAAGGAGCAGGAGGAGGAGAAGGAGCAGTAGGTGGAGAAGGAGCAGGAGGTGGAGAAAGAGCAGGAGGAGGAGAAGGAGCAGGAGGAGGAGACGGAGCAGGAGGAGGAGAAGGTCGTGGAGGTGGAGAAGTAACAGGAGGTGGAGAAGGAGGAGAAGGAGGAGGAGAAGGTGCAGGAGGAGTAGAAGGAGCAGGAGGAGGAGAAGGAGCAGGAGGCAGAGAAGGAGCAGGAGTAGGACGGGTAGCAGGAGATGGAGCGGAAGCGGGAAAAGGAGCAGGAGATGGAGAGGGAGCAGGAGGTGGAGAAGCAGCAGGGCGTGGAGAAAGAGCTGGAGGAGGAGAACGAGCTGGAGGAGGAGAAGGAGCAGGAGGGCGAGAAGGAGCAGGTAGTGCAGAAGGAGCTGGTGGAGGACGGTGAGCAGAAGGAGAAGGAGCAGGAGGTGGAAAAGGAGCAGGAGGGGGGAAGGGAGCAGGAGGTGGAGAAGGAGCAGGAGGTGTGGAAAGAGCAGGAGGAGGAGAAGGAGCAGTAGGTGGAGAAGGAGCAGGAGGTGGAGAAGGAGCAGGATGTGCAGAAGCAGCAGGAGAAGGGGGAGGAGGAGGAGAAGGAGACGGAGGAGGAGAAGGTGCAGGAGGAGGAGAAGGAGCAGAAGGAGCAGGAGGTGGAGAAGGAGCTGGTGCAGGAGAAGTAACAGGAGGAGGTGAAGGAGCAGGAGGAGGAGAAGCAGCCGGAGATGGAGAAGGAGCATCAGGAGGAGAAGGAGCAGGTGGAGGAGAAGGAGCAGGAGGTGTAGAAAGAGCTGGAGGAGGAGAACGAGCTGGAGGAGGAGAAGGAGCAGGAGGGGGAGAAGGAGCAGGTGGAGGAGAAGGAGCAGTAGGAGGAGAAGGAGCAGGAGGTGGAGAAAGAGCAGGAGCAGGAGAAGGAGCAGGAGGAGGAGAAGGAGATGGAGGTGGAGAAGCAGCAGGAGGTGGAGAAGGAGGAGGAGGAGGAGGAGGAGAAGGTGCAGGAGGAGGCAAAGGAGCAGGAGGAGGAGAAGGAGCAGGTCGAGGAGAAGGAGCTGGAGCAGGAGGGGTTGAAGGAGATGGAGCGGAAGCGGGAAAAGGAGCAGGAGATGGAGAGGGAGCAGGAGGTGGAGAAGCAGCAGGGCTTGGAGAAAGAGCTGGAGGAGGAGAACGAGCTGGAGGAGGAGAAGGAGCAGGAAGGGTAGAAGGAGCAGGAAGTGGAGAAGGAGCAGGACGTGGAGAAGGAGAAGGAGCAGGAGAAGGAGAAGGAGCCTTAGTTGGAGAAGGAAAAGGAGGTGGAAAAGGAGCAGGAAGTGGAGAACGAGCTGGAGGAGGTGAACAAGCTGGAGGAGGAGAAGGAGCAGGACGAGGAGAAGGAGCAGGAGGTGGAGAAGGAGCAGGAGGAGGAAAATGAGCAGGAGGAGAAGTAGCAGGAGGTGGAGAAGGAGCAGGAGGTGGAGAAGGAGCAGGAGCAGGAGATGGAGCAGGAGGTGGAGAAGGAGGAGGAGGAGGACGAGGTGCAGGAGGAGGACAAGTAGCAGGAGGAGGAGAAGGAGCAGGAGCGGGTGAAGGAGCAGGATGGGGAGAAGGAGCAGGAGTAGGAGGGATAGCAGGAGGTGGAGCGGAAGGGGGAAAAAGGAGCAGAAGATGTAGAGGCAGCAGGAGGTGGAGAAGGGGCAGGACGTGGAGAAGGAGCAGGACGTGAAGATGGAGCAGGAGGGGTGCAAGGAGCAGGCGGGGGAGAAGGAGCAGGAGGGGTAGAAGGAGCAGGTGTAGGAGGGGTAGCAGGAGATGGAGCGGAAGGTGGAGACGGAGCAGGAGGTGGAGAGGGAGCAGGAGGTGGAAAAGGAGCATTAGGTGAAGAAGCAACAGGGGATGGAGAAGGAACAGGAGCTGGAGAACGAGCAGGAGGAGGAGACGTAGCAGGAGGAGGAGCAGAAGGAGCAGGAATTGGAGAAAGAACAGGAGATGGAGAAGGAGCAGGAATTGGAGAATGAGCAGGTGATGGAGAAGGAGAAGGAGGAGATGATGGAGCAGGAGGTGGAGAAGGAGCAGGAGGGGGAGAAGGAACTGGAGGAGGAGAAGGAACTGGAGGGGGAGAAGGAGCAGGAGGAGGAGAAGGAGCAGGAAGTGGAGAAGGAGAAGGAGGAGGAGGGGGAGCAGAAGGAGCAGGAGGTGGAGATGGAGCAGGGCGTGTAGAAGGAGCAGAAGGAGGAGAAGGAGAAGGAGCCGAAGGTGGAGAAGGAGCCGGTGGTGTAGAAGGAGCAGGTTGTGGAGAAAGAGCTGGAGGAGCAGAACGAGCAGGAGGAGGAGAAGGAGCAGGAGGTGGAGAAGGAGCAGGAGGTGGAGAAGTAGCAGGAGGAGGAGAAGGAACAGGAGTAGGAGGGTTAGCATGAGATGGAGAGGAAGGGGGAGAAGGAGCAGGAGATGTAGAGGGAGCAGGAGGTGGAGAAGGAGCAGGAGGAGGAGAAGGAGCAGGAGGTGGAGACGGAGCAGGAGGTGGAGAAGGAGCAGGAGGTGCAGAAGGAGCAGGAGCATGAGAAGGAGCAGGAAGTGGAGAAGGAGCAGGAGGTGGAGAAGGAGCAGGAGGTGGAGAAGGAGCAGGAGCAGGAGAAGGAGCAGGAGGGGGAGAAGGAACAGGAGTAGGAGGGTTAGCAGGAGATGGAGAGGAAGGGGGAGAAGGAGCAGGAGATGTAGAGGGAGCAGGAGGTGAATAAGGAGCAGGAGGTGGAGAAGGAACAGAAGATGGAGAAGGAACAGGAGCTGGAGAAGGAGCAGGAGGAAGAGAAGGAGCAGGAGGAGGAGGAGTAGAAGGAGCAGGAATTGGAGAAAGAGCAGTTGGAGGAGAAGGAGCAGGAATAGGAGAATGAGCAGGAGATGGAGAAGGAGAAGGAGGAGGTGATGGAGCAGGAGGTGGAGAAGGAGCAGGAGGTGGAGAAGGAACTGGTGGGCGAGAAGAAACTGGAGGGCGAGAAGGAACTGGAGGGGGAGAAGGAGCAGGAGCAGGAGAAGGAGCAGGAAGTGGAGAAGGAGCAGGAGGAGGAGGGTGAGTAGAAGGAGAAGGAGCAGGAGGTGAAAAAGGAACAGCAGGAGGGAAGGGAGCAGGAGGAGGAGAAGGAGCAGGAGGTGGAGAAAGAGCAGGAGGAGGAACAGAAGGAGCAGGAGGTGGAGATGGAGCAGGACGTGGAGAAGGAGCAGGAGGTGGAGAAGGAGCAGGAGGAGGAAAATGAGCAGGAGGAGGAGAAGGAGCAGGAGGTGGAGAAGGAGCAGGAGGTGGAGAAGGAGCAGGAGCAGGAGATGGAGCAGGAGGAGGAGAAGGAGAAGGAGGAGGAGAAGGAGCCGGAGGTGGAGAAGGAGCAGGCGGTGGAGAAGGAAGAGGAGGAGGACGATGTGCAGGAGGAGGACAAGTAGCAGGAGGAGGAGAAGGAGCAGGAGCGGGTGAAGGAGCAGGATGGGGAGAAGGAGCAGGAGTAGGAGGGATAGCAGGAGGTGGAGCGGAAGGGGGAAAAGGAGCAGAAGATGTTGAGGCAGCAGGAGGTGGAGAAGGGGCAGGACGTGGAGAAGGAGCAGGACGTGAAGATGGAGCAGGAGGGGTGCAAGGAGCAGGCGGGGGAGAAGGAGCAGGAGGGGTAGAAGGAGCAGGTGTAGGAGGGGTAGCAGGAGATGGAGCGGAAGGTGGAGACGGAGCAGGAGGTGGAGAGGGAGCAGGAGGTGGAAAAGGAGCATTAGGTGAAGAAGCAACAGGGGATGGAGAAGGAACAGGAGCTGGAGAACGAGCAGGAGGAGGAGACGTAGCAGGAGGAGGAGCAGAAGGAGCAGGAATTGGAGAAAGAACAGGAGATGGAGAAGGAGCAGGAATTGGAGAATGAGCAGGTGATGGAGAAGGAGAAGGAGGAGATGATGGAGCAGGAGGTGGAGAAGGAGCAGGAGGGGGAGAAGGAACTGGAGGAGGAGAAGGAACTGGAGGGTGAGAAGGAGCAGGAGGATGAGAAGGAGCAGGATGTGGAGAAGGAGAAGGAGGAGGAGGGGGAGCAGAAGGAGCAGGAGGTGGAGATGGAGCAGGGCGTGTAGAAGGAGCAGAAGGAGGAGAAGGAGAAGGAGCCGAAGGTGGAGAAGGAGCCGGTGGTGTAGAAGGAGCAGGTTGTGGAGAAAGAGCTGGAGGAGGAGAAGGAGCAGGAGGTGGAGAAGGAGCAGGAGGTGGAGAAGTAGCAGGAGGAGGAGGGCGAGCAGAAGGAGAAGGAGCAGGCGGTGGAGAAGGAGCAGGAGGAGGAAAAGGCGCAGGAGGAGGAAAAGGAGCAGGACGAGGAGAAGGAGCAGGAGGTGGAGACGGAGCAGGAGGTGGAGAAGGAGCAGGAGGTGCAGAAGGAGCAGGAGCATGAGAAGGAGCAGGAAGTGGAGAAGGAGCAGGAGGTGGAGAAGGAGCATGAGGTGGAGAAGGAGCAGGAGAAGGAGCAGGAGGGGGAGAAGGAACAGGAGTAGGAGGGTTAGCAGGAGATGGAGAGGAAGGGGGAGAAGGAGCAGGAGATGTAGAGGGAGCAGGAGGTGGAGAAGGAGCAGGAGGTGAATAAGGAGCAGGAGGTGGAGAAGGAACAGAAGATGGAGAAGGAACAGGAGCTGGAGAAGGAGCAGGAGGAAGAGAAGGAGCAGGAGGAGGAGGAGTAGAAGGAGCAGGAATTGGAGAAAGAGCAGTTGGAGGAGAAGGAGCAGGAATTGGAGAATGAGCAGGAGATGGAGAAGGAGAAGGAGGAGGTGATGGAGCAGGAGGTGGAGAAGGAGCAGGAGGTGGAGAAGGAACTGAAGGGGGAGAAGGAACTGGTGGGCGAGAAGAAACTGGAGGGCGAGAAGGAACTGGAGGGGAGAAGGAGCAGGAGCAGGAGAAGAAGTAGGAAGTGGAGAAGGAGCAGGAGGAGGGAAGGGAGCAGGAGGTGGAGAAGGAGCAGGAGGTGGAGAATGAGCAGGAGGAGGAGCAGAAGGAGCAGGAGGTGGAGATGGAGCAGGACGTGGAGAAGGAGCAGGAGGAGGAGAAGGCGAAGGAGCCGGAGGTGGAAAAGGAGCAGCAGGAGGGAAGGGAGCAGGAGGTGGAGAAGGAGCAGGAGGTGGAGAAAGAGCAGGAGGAGGAGCAGAAGGAGCAGGAGGTGGAGATGGAGCAGGACGTGGAGAAGGAGCAGGAGGAGGAGAAGGAGCAGGAGGTGTAGAAGGAGCAGGAGGAGGTGAAGGAGCAGGTGGAGGAGAAGGAGCAGTCGGAGGAGAAGGAGCAGGAGGTGGAGAAAGAGCAGGAGCAGGAGAAGGAACAGGAGGAGGAGGGGGAGCAGAAGGAGAATGAGCAGGTGGTGCAGAAGGAGGAGGAGGAGGAGAAGGCGCAGGAGGAGGAAAAGGAGCAGTAGGAGGAGAAGGAGCAGTAGGTGGAGAAGGAGCAGTAGGAGGAGAAGGAGCAGGTTGAGGAGAAGGAGCAGTAGGTGGAGAAGGAGCAGGAGCTGGAGAAAGAGCAGGAGGAGGAGAAGGAGCAGGGGAGGAGACGGAGCAGGAGGAGGAGAAGGTGGTGGAGGTGGAGAAGTAACAGGAGGTGAAGAAGGAGGAGGAGGAGGAGGAGAAGGTGCAGGAGGAGGAGAAGGAGCAGGAGGAGGAGAAGGAGCAGGAGGGGGAGAAGGAGCAGGAGAAGGAGGGGTAGCAGGAGATGGAGCGGAAGCGGGAAAAGGAGCAGGAGAGGAAGAGGGAGCAGGAGGTCGAGAAGCAGCAGGGCGTGGAGAAAGAGCTGGAGGAGGAGAACGAGCTGGAGTGGGAGAAGGAGCAGGAGGGCGAGAAGGAGCAGGAAGTGCAGAAGGAGCACGTGGAGGAGGGTGAGCAGAAGGAGAAGGAGCAGGAGGTGGAAAAGGAGCAGGAGGAGTGAAGGGAGCAGGAGGTGGAGAAGGAGCAGGAGGTGTGGAAAGAGCAGGAGGAGGAGAAGGAGCAGTATGTGGAGAAGGAGCAGGAGGTGGAGAAGGAGCAGGAGGTGCAGAAGTAGCAGGAGAAGGGGGAGGAGGAGGAGAAGGAGACGGAGTAGGAGAAGGAGCAGGAGGAGGAGAAGGAGCAGAAGGAGCAGGAGGTGGAGAAGGAGCTGGTGCAGGAGAAGTAACAGGAGGAGGTGAAGGAGCAGGAGGAGGAGAAGCAGCCGGAGTTCGAGAAGGAGCATCAGGAGGAGAAGGAGCAGGTGGAGGAGAAGGAGCAGGAGGTGGAGAAAGAGCTGGAGGAGGAGAACGAGCTGGAGGAGGAGAAGGAGCAGGAGGGGGAGAAGGAGCAGGTGGAGGAGAAGGAGCAGTAGGAGGAGAAGGAGCAGGAGGTGGAGAAAGAGCAGGAGCAGGAGAAGGAGCAGGAGGAGGAGAAGGAGATGGAGGTGGAGAAGCAGCAGTAGGTGGAGAAGGAGGAGGAGGAGGAGGAGAAGGTGCAGGAGGAGGAGAAGGAGCAGGAGGAGGAGAAGGAGCAGATCGGGGAGAAGGAGCAGGAGCAGGAGGGGTTGAAGGAGATGGAGCGGAAGCGGGAAAAGGAGCAGGAGATGGAGAGGGAGCAGGAGGTGGAGAAGCAGCAGGGCGTGGAGAAAGAGCTGGAGGAAGAGAACGAGCTGGAGGAGGAGAAGTAGCAGGAGGTGTAGAAGGAGCAGGACGTGGAGAAGGCGCATGAGGAGGAAATGGAGCTGGAGGAGGAGAAGGAGCAGGAGGTGGAGAAGGAGCAGGAGGTGCTGAAGGAGCATGAGCAGGAGAAGGAGCATGAGGAGGAGACGGAGCTGGAGGAGGAGAAGGAGCAGGAGGAGGAGAAGGAGCCGAAGGAGCAGGAGGTGGAGATGGAGCAGGAAGTGGAGAAGGAGCAGGAGGAGGAGAACGAGCAGGAGGTAGAGAAGGGGCAGGATGTGGAGAAGGAGCAGGAGGAGGAGGACGAGCAGAAGGAGAAGGAGCAGGCGGTGGAGAAGAACTGGGAGGAGGAAAACCAGCAGGAGGAGGGAAATGAGCAGGAGGTGGAGAAGTTGCAGAAGGTGGAGAAGGAGCAGGAGCAGGAGAAGGAGCAGCAGCAGGAGAAGGAGCACGAGTAGGAGATGGAGAACGAGGAGGAGGAGGAGAAGGTGCAGAAGGAGAAGGAGCTGGAGCAGGAGGGGTAGCGGGAGATGGAGCGGAAGGGGTAAAAGGAGCAGGAGCTGGAGAGGGAGCAGGAGGTGGAGAAGGAGCAGGACGTGGAGAATGAGCTGGACGTGGAGAAGGAGCAGCAGGGGGAGAAGGAGCAGGAGGGGGAGAAGGAGCAGGAGTAGGAGGGGTAGCAGGAGATGGAGCGGAATGGGTAAAAGGAGCAGGAGATGGAGAGGGAGCAGGAGGTGGAGAAGGAGCAGGACGTGGAGAATGAGCTGGACGTGGAGAAGGAGCCGGTGGAGGAGAAGGAACAGGAGGAGGTGAAGGAGCAGGAGGAGGAGAAGCAGCCGGAGGTGGAGAAGGAGCAGGAGGAGGTGAAGGAGCCGGTGGAGGAGAAGGAGCAGTAGGAGGAGAAGGAGGAGGACGTGGAGAAGGAGCAGGAGGAGGAGATGGAGCTGGAGGTGGAGAAGGAGCAGAAGTAGGAGGGGTAGCAGGAGATGGAGCGGATGGGCGATAAGTAGCAGGAGATGGAGAGGGAGCAGGAGATGCAGAAGGAGCAGGAGCAGGAGAAGGAGGAGGAGGAGGAGAAGGAGCCGGAGGAGGAGAAGGAACAGGAGGAGGTGAAGGAGCAGGAGGTGGAGAAGGAGCAGGAGAAGGAGAAGGAGCAGGAGGGGGAGAAGGAGCAGAAGTAGGAGCGGTAGCCAGAGATGGAGCGGAAGCGGGAAAAGTAGCAGGAGATGGAGAGGGAGCAGGAGGTTGAGAAGCAGCAGGACGTGGAGAAGGAGCAGGACGTGGAGAAGGAGCAGTATGGGGAGAGGGAGCAGGAGGTGGAGAAGGAGCAGGGGGTGGAGAAGGAACAGGAGATGGAAAAGGAACAGGAGCTTGAGAAGGAGCAGGAGGAGGACAAGTAGCAGGAGGAGGAGGAGCAGGAGGAGCAGGAATTGGAGAAAGAGCAGTTGGAGGAGAAGGAGCAGGAATTGGAGAATGAGCAGGAGATGGAGAAGGAGAAGGAGGAGGTGATGGAGCAGGAGGTGGAGAAGGAGCAGGAGGGTGAGAAGGAACTGGAGGGGGTGAATTAACTGGAGGGGGAGAAGGAGCAGGAGGAGGAGTGGTTGCAGAAGGAAAAGGAGCAGGAGGTGGAAAAGGAGCAGGAGGAGGGAAGGAGCCTGGAGGAGGAGAAGGAGGAGGAGGTGGAGAAGGAGCAGGAGGTGGAGAAGGAGCAGGTCGGGGAGAAGTAGCAGGAGTAGGAGGGGTAGAAGTAGATGGAGCGGAAGCGGGAAAAGGAGCAGGAGATGGAGAGGGAGCAGGAGATGCAGAAGGAGCAGGATGCAGTAGAAGGAGGAAGAGGAGGAGATGGAGGAGGAGATGGAGTCGGAGGAGGAGAAGGAGCAGGAGGAGGAGAAGGAGCAGAAGGAGCAGGAGGTGGAAAAGGAGCCGGTGGAGCAGAAGGAACAGGAGGAGATGAAGGAGCAGGAGGAGGAGAAGCAGCCGGAGGTGGAGAAGGAGCAGGAGGAGGTGAAGGAGCAGGAGGTGGAGAAGGAGCAGGAGCAGGAGAAGGAGCTGGAGGTGAAGAAGTATCCGGAGGTGGAGAAGGTGGAGGAGGAGGAGAAGGTGCATGAGGAGCAGATGGAGCAGGAGGGGTAGAAGGAGCAGAAGTAGGAGCGGTAGCCGGAGATGGAGTGGAAGCGGGAAAAGTAGCAGGAAATGGAGAGGGAGCAGGAGGTTGAGAAGCAGCAGGACGTGGAGAAGGAGCAGGACGTGGAGAAGGAGCAGTATGGTGAGAAGGAGCAGTATGGGGAGAAGGAGCAGGAGGGGAGAGGGAGCAGTAGTAAGTGGGGTAGCAGGAGATGGAGCGGAAGCGGGAGAAGGAGCAGCAGATGCTGAGGGAGCAGGAGGTGGAGAAGGAGCAGGAGGTGGAGAAGGAACAGGAGCTTGAGAAGGAGCAGGAGGAGGACAAGTAGCAGGAGGAGGAGGAGCAGGAATTGGAGAAAGAGCAGTTGGAGGAGAAGGAGCAGGAATTGGAGAATGAGCAGGAGATGGAGAAGGAGAAGGAGGAGGTGATGGAGCAGGAGGTGGAGAAGGAGCAGGAGGGTGAGAAGGAACTGGAGGGGGTGAATTAACTGGAGGGGGAGAAGGAGCAGGAGGAGGAGTGGTTGCAGAAGGAAAAGGAGCAGGAGGTGGAAAAGGAGCAGGTCGGGGAGAAGTAGCAGGAGTAGGAGGGGTAGAAGTAGATGGAGCGGAAGCGGGAAAAGGAGCAGGAGATGGAGAGGGAGCAGGTCGGGGAGAAGTAGCAGGAGTAGGAGGGGTAGAAGTAGATGGAGCGGAAGCGGGAAAAGGAGCAGGAGATGGAGAGGGAGCAGGAGATGCAGAAGGAGCAGGATGCAGGAGAAGGAGGAAGAGGAGGAGATGGAGGAGGAGATGGAGTCGGAGGAGGAGAAGGAGCAGGAGGAGGAGAAGGAGCAGAAGCAGCCGGAGGTGGAGAAGGAGCAGGAGGAGGTGAAGGAGCAGGAGGTGGAGAAGGAGCAGGAGCAGGAGAAGGAGCTGGAGGTGAAGAAGTATCCGGAGGTGGAGAAGGTGGAGGAGGAGGAGAAGGTGCATGAGGAGCAGATGGAGCAGGAGGGGTAGAAGGAGCAGAAGTAGGAGCGGTAGCCGGAGATGGAGTGGAAGCGGGAAAAGTAGCAGGAGATGGAGAGGGAGCAGGAGGTTGAGAAGCAGCAGGACGTGGAGAAGGAGCAGGACGTGGAGAAGGAGCAGTATGGTGAGAAGGAGCAGTATGGGGAGAAGGAGCAGGAGGGGAGAGGGAGCAGTAGTAAGTGGGGTAGCAGGAGATGGAGCGGAAGCGGGAGAAGGAGCAGCAGATGCTGAGGGAGCAGGAGGTGGAGAAGGAGCAGGAGGTGGAGAAGGAACAGGAGCTTGAGAAGGAGCAGGAGGAGGACAAGTAGCAGGAGGAGCAGGAGCAGAAGGAGCAGGAATGGGAGAAAGAGCAGTTGGAGGAGAAGGAGCAGGAATTGGAGTATGAGCAGGAGATGGAGAAGGAGGAGGTGATGGAGCAGGAGGTGGAGAAGGAGCAGGAGGGTGTGAAGGAACTGGAGGGGGTGAAATAACTGGAGGGGGAGAAGGAGCAGGAGGAGGGGAAGGAGCCTGGAGGAGGAGAAGGAGGAGGAGGTGGAGATGGAGCAGGAGTTGGAGAAGGAGCAAGTCGGGGAGAAGGAGCAGGAGTAGGAGGGGTAGAAGGAGATGGAGCGGAAGCTGGAAAAGGAGCAGGAGATGGAGAGGGAGCAGGAGGTGGAGAAGCAGCAGGGCGTGGAGATAGAGCTGGAGGAGGAGAACGAGCTGGAGGAGGAGAAGGAGCAGGAAGGGGAGAAGGAGCAGGAAGTGGAGAAGGACCAGGAGGAGGAGGGTGAGCAGAAGGAGACGGAGCAGGAGGTGGAAAAGGAGCAGGAGGAGGGAAGGGAGCAGGAGGTGGAGAAGGAGCAGGAGGTGGAGAAAGAGCAGGAGGAGGAGCAGAAGGAGCAGGAGGTGGAGATGGAGCAGGACGTGGAGAAGGAGCAGGAGGAGGAGAAGGAGCAGGAGGAGGAGAAGGAGCTGAAGGAGGAGAAGCAGCAGCAGGAGGAAAAGGAGCAGAAGGAGGAGAAGGAGCAGGAGGTGGAGAAGGAGCAGGAGCAGGAGAAGGAGGAGGAGGAGCAGAAGGAGTCGGAGGAGGAGAAGGAGCAGGAGGAGAAGACGAAGAAGAAGGAGCAGGAGGTAGAGATGGAGCCGGTGGAGGAGAAGGAACAGGAGGAGGTGAAGGAGCTGGAGGAGGAGAAGGAGCAGGAGGTGGAGAACTAGCAGGAGTTGGAGAAGGAGGAGGAGGCGGAGAAGGTGCAGGAGGAGGAGAAGGAGCAGGAGGAGGGGAAGGAGCAGGAGTAGGAGGGGTTGCAGGAGATGGAGCGGGAGGTGGAGAAGCAGCAGGACGTGGAGAAAAAGCTGGAGGAGGAGAACGAGCTGGAGGAGGAGAAGGAGCAGGAGCGGGAGAAGGAGCAGGAGGAGGAGAAGGCGCAGGAGGAGGAAAAGGAGCAGGAGGAGGAGAAGGAGCAGGAGGTGGAGAAGGAGCAGGAGCAGGAGAAGGAGCAGGAGGAGGAGACGGAGCTGGAGGAGGAGAAGGAGCAGGAGGAGGAGAAGGAGCAGAAGGAGCAGGAGGTGGAGATGGAGCAGGACGTGGCGAAGTAGCACGAGGAGATAAAGGAGATGGAGACTGAGTTGGAGAAGGAGCCGGTGTTTGGAGAAGGAGCAGGTAGTGGAGAACGAGCTGGAGGAGGAGAACGAGCTGGAGGTAGAGAAGGGGCAGGATGTGGAGAAGGAGCAGGAGGAGGAGGAGGAGCAGAAGGAGAAGGAGCAGGCGGTGGAGAAGGACTGGGAGGAGGAAAACGAGCAGGAGGAGGGAAAGGAGCAGGAGGTGGAGAAGGAGCAGAAGGTGGAGAAGGAGCAGGAGCAGTAGCAGGAGTAGGAGCAGGAGTAGGAGATGGAGAAGTAGGAGGAGGAAGAGGAGGAGGAGGAGAAGGTGCAGGAGGAGAAGGAGCAGGAGTAGGAGGTGTCGCAGGAGATGGAGCGGAAGGGGTAAAAGGAGCAGGAGATGGAGAGGGAGCAGGAGGTGGAGAAGGAGCAGGACGGGGAGAATGAGCTGGACGTGGAGAAGGAGCAGGAGGGTGAGAAGGAGCAGGAGTGGGAGAAGGAGCAGGAGGGGGAGAAGGAGCAGGAGGGGGAGAAGGAGCAGGAGAAGGAGGGGTAGCAGGAGATGGAGCGGAATGGGTAAAAGGAGCAGGAATTGGAGAGGGAGCAGGAGGTGGAGAAGGAGCAGGACTTGGAGAATGAGCTGGACGTGGAGAAGGAGCAGGAGGGGGTGAAGGAGCAGGAGTGGGAGAAGGAGCAGGAGTGGGAGAAGGAGCAGGAGGAGGAGAAGGAGCAGGAGTGGGAGAAGGAGCAGGAGGAGGAGAAGGAGCAGGAGGGAGAGAAGGAGCAGGAGTAGGAGGGGTAGCAGGAGATGGAGAGAAAGGGGGGAAGGAGCATGAGATGGAGAGGGAGCAAGAGGTTGAGAAGGAGCAGGAGGTGGAGAAGGAGCAGAAGGAGCAGGAGGTGAAAATGGAGCCGGTGGAGGAGAAGGAACAGGAGGACGTGAAGGAGCAGGAGGAGGAGAAGCAGCCGGAGGTGGAGAAGGAGCAGGAGGAGGTGAAGGAGCAGGAGGGGGAGAAGGAGCAGAAGTAGGAGGGGTAGCAGGAGATGGAGCGGATGGGGGAAAGGTAGCAGGAGATGGAGAGGGAGCAGGAGATGCAGAAGGAGCAGGAGCAGGAGAAGGAACAGGAGGAGGTGAAGGAGCAGGAGGAGGAGAAGCAGCCGGAGGTGGAGAAGGAGCAGCAGGAGGTGAAGGAGCAGGAGGTGGAGAAGGAGCAGGAGGCGGAGAAGGAGCTCGAGGTGAAGAAGTAGCCGGAGGTGGAGAAGGAGGAGGAGGAGGAGAAGGTGCAGGAGGAGGAGAAGGAGCAGGGGGAGGAGAAGGAGCAGGAGGGGGAGAAGGAGCAGAAGTCGGAGCGGTAGCCGGAGATGGAGCGGAAGGGGGAAAAGTCGCAGGAGATGGAGAGGGAGCAGGAGGTTGAGAAGCAGCAGGACGTGGAGAATGAGCAGGACGTGGAGAAGGAGCAGTATGGGGAGAAGGAGCAGGAGGGGGAGAAGAAGCAGGAGGGGAGAATGAGCAGTCGTAAGTGGGGTAGCAGGGGGTGGAGCGGAAGGGGGAGAAGGAGCAGGAGATGGAGAGGGAGCAGGAGGTGGAGAAGGAGCAGGAGGTGGAGAAGGAACAGGAGATGGAAAAGGAACAGGAGCTTGAGAAGGAACAGGAGGAGGACAAGTTTCAGGAGGAGGAGGAGCAGTAGGAGCAGGAATTGGAGAAAGAGCAGTTGGAGGAGAAGGAGCAGGAATTGGAGAATGAGCAGGAGATGGAGAAGGAGAAGGAGGAGGTGATGGAGCAGGTGGTGGAGAAGGAGCAGGAGGGTGAGAAGGAACTGGAGGGGCTGAATTAACTGGAGGGGGTGAAGGAGCAGGAGGAGGAGGGGTTGCAGATGGAAAAGGAGCACGAGGTGGAAAAGGAGCAGGAGGAGGGGAAGGAGCCTGGAGGAGGAGAAGGAGGAGGAGGTGGAGAAGGACCAGGAGGTGGAGAAGGAGCATGAGGTGCAGAAGTAGCAGGAGCAGGAGAAGGAGCAGGAGGAGGTGAAGGAGCCGGAGGAGGAGACGGAGCAGAAGGAAGAAATGGAGCAGAAGGAGCAGGAGGTGGTGATGGAGCAGGACGTGGTGAAGTAGCAGGAGGAGGATAAGGAGAAGGAGCCTGAGTTGGAGAAGGAGCCGGAGGTGGAGGAGGAGCAGGAAGTGGAGAACGAGGTGGAGGAGGAAAACGAGCTGGGGAAGGAGAAGGAGCAGGAGGAGGAGAAGGAGCAGGAAGAGGAGAAGGAGCAGAAGGTGGAGCAGGAGCAGGAGGAGGAGAAGGAGCAGGATGTGTCGATGGAGCAGGAGGTGGACAAGGAGCAGGAGGAGGAGGAGGAGCAGGAGCAGGAGAAGGAGCAGGAGCAGGAGAAGGAGGAGGAGCATGAGAAGGAGCAGGAGGAGCAGAACGAGCAGGAGGAGAAGGAGCAGGATGAGGTGAACGAGCAGAAGGAAGTGAAGGAGCAGGAGGAGGAAAAGGAGCAGGAGGAGGAGGAGGAGGAGAAGGAGAAGGAGCAGGCAGTGGATAAGGACTAGGAGGAGGAGGTGGAGCATAATGAGATGGAGCAGGCGTTGGAGAAGGAGCAGGATGAGGAGAAGGAGCAGGAGGAGGAGAAGGAGCAGGACGTGGAGAATGAGCTGGACGTGGAGAAGGAGCAGGAGGGTGAGAAGGAGCAGGAGTGGGAGAAGGAGCAGGAGGGGGAGAAGGAGCAGGAGGGGGAGAAGGAGCAGGAGAAGGAGGGGTAGCAGGAGATGGAGCGGAATGGGTAAAAGGAGCAGGAATTGGAGAGGGAGCAGGAGGTGGAGAAGGAGCAGGACTTGGAGAATGAGCTGGACGTGGAGAAGGAGCAGGAGGGGGTGAAGGAGCAGGAGTGGGAGAAGGAGCAGGAGTGGGAGAAGGAGCAGGAGGAGGAGAAGGAGCAGGAGTGGGAGAAGGAGCAGGAGGAGGAGAAGGAGCAGGAGGGAGAGAAGGAGCAGGAGTAGGAGGGGTAGCAGGAGATGGAGAGAAAGGGGGGAAGGAGCATGAGATGGAGAGGGAGCAAGAGGTTGAGAAGGAGCAGGAGGTGGAGAAGGAGCAGAAGGAGCAGGAGGTGAAAATGGAGCCGGTGGAGGAGAAGGCACAGGAGGACGTGAAGGAGCAGGAGGAGGAGAAGCAGCCGGAGGTGGAGAAGGAGCAGGAGGAGGTGAAGGAGCAGGAGGGGGAGAAGGAGCAGAAGTAGGAGGGGTAGCAGGAGATGGAGCGGATGGGGGAAAGGTAGCAGGAGATGGAGAGGGAGCAGGAGATGCAGAAGGAGCAGGAGCAGGAGAAGGAGGAGGAGGAGGAGAAGGAGCCGGAGGAGGAGAAGGAGCAGGAGGAGGAGAAGGAGCAGAAGGAGCAGGAGGTGGAAAAGGAGCCGGTGGAGGAGAAGGAACAGGAGGAGGTGAAGGAGCAGGAGGAGGAGAAGCAGCCGGAGGTGGAGAAGGAGCAGCAGGAGGTGAAGGAGCAGGAGGTGGAGAAGGAGCAGGAGGCGGAGAAGGAGCTCGAGGTGAAGAAGTTGCCGGAGGTGGAGAAGGAGGAGGAGGAGGAGAAGGAGCAGGAGGAGGAGAAGGAGCAGGAGGGGGAGAAGGAGCAGAAGTCGGAGCGGTAGCCGGAGATGGAGCGGAAGGGGGAAAAGTCGCAGGAGATGGAGAGGGAGCAGGAGGTTGAGAAGCAGCAGGACGTGGAGAATGAGCAGGACGTGGAGAAGGAGCAGTATGGGGAGAAGGAGCAGGAGGGGGAGAAGAAGCAGGAGGGGAGAAGGAGCAGTAGTAAGTGGGGTAGCAGGGGGTGGAGCGGAAGGGGGAGAAGGAGCAGGAGATGGAGAGGGAGCAGGAGGTGGAGAAGGAGCAGGAGGTGGAGAAGGAACAGGAGATGGAAAAGGAACAGGAGCTTGAGAAGGAACAGGAGGAGGACAAGTTGCAGGAGGAGGAGGAGCAGAAGGAGCAGGAATTGGAGAAAGAGCAGTTGGAGGAGAAGGAGCAGGAATTGGAGAATGAGCAGGAGATGGAGAAGGAGAAGGAGGAGGTGATGGAGCAGGTGGTGGAGAAGGAGCAGGAGGGTGAGAAGGAACTGGAGGGGGTGAATTAACTGGAGGGGATGAAGGAGCAGGAGGAGGAGGGGGTGCAGATGGAAAAGGAGCACGAGGTGGAAAAGGAGCAGGAGGAGGGGAAGGAGCCTGGAGGAGGAGAAGGAGGAGGAGGTGGAGAAGGAGCAGGAGATGGAGAAGGAGCATGAGGTGCAGAAGTAGCAGGAGCAGGAGAAGGAGCAGGAGGAGGTGAAGGAGCCGGAGGAGGAGACGGAGCAGGAGGAAGAAAAGGAGCAGAAGGAGCAGGAGGTGGTGATGGAGCAGGACGTGGTGAAGTAGCAGGAGGAGGATAAGGAGAAGGAGCCTGAGTTGGAGAAGGAGCCGGAGGTGGAGGAGGAGCAGGAAGTGGAGAACGAGGTGGAGGAGGAAAACGAGCTGGAGAAGGAGAAGGAGCAGGAGGAGGAGAAGGAGCAGGAAGAGGAGAAGGAGCAGAAGGTGGAGCAGGAGCAGGAGGAGGAGAAGGAGCAGGATGTGTCGATGGAGCAGGAGGTGGACAAGGAGCAGGAGGAGGAGGAGGAGAAGGAGCAGGAGAAGGAGCAGGAGCAGGAGAAGGAGGAGGAGCATGAGAAGGAGCAGGAGGAGCAGAACGAGCAGGAGGAGAAGGAGCAGGATGAGGTGAACGAGCAGGAGGAAGTGAAGTAGCAGGAGGAGGAAAAGGAGCAGGAGGAGGAGAAGGAGAAGGAGCAGGCAGTGGATAAGGACTAGGAGGAGGAGGTGGAGCATAATGAGATGGAGCAGGCGTTGGAGAAGGAGCAGGATGAGGAGAATGAGCTGGACGTGGAGAAGGAGCAGGAGGGTGAGAAGGAGCAGGAGTGGGAGAAGGAGCAGGAGGGGGAGAAGGAGCAGGAGGGGGAGAAGGAGCAGGAGAAGGAGGGGTAGCAGGAGATGGAGCGGAATGGGTAAAAGGAGCAGGAATTGGAGAGGGAGCAGGAGGTGGAGAAGGAGCAGGACTTGGAGAATGAGCTGGACGTGGAGAAGGAGCAGGAGGGGGTGAAGGAGCAGGAGTGGGAGAAGGAGCAGGAGTGGGAGAAGGAGCAGGAGGAGGAGAAGGAGCAGGAGTGGGAGAAGGAGCAGGAGGAGGAGAAGGAGCAGGAGGGAGAGAAGGAGCAGGAGTAGGAGGGGTAGCAGGAGATGGAGAGAAAGGGGGGAAGGAGCATGAGATGGAGAGGGAGCAAGAGGTTGAGAAGGAGCAGGAGGTGGAGAAGGAGCAGAAGGAGCAGGAGGTGAAAATGGAGCCGGTGGAGGAGAAGGAACAGGAGGACGTGAAGGAGCAGGAGGAGGAGAAGCAGCCGGAGGTGGAGAAGGAGCAGGAGGAGGTGAAGGAGCAGGAGGGGGAGAAGGAGCAGAAGTAGGAGGGGTAGCAGGAGATGGAGCGGATGGGGGAAAGGTAGCAGGAGATGGAGAGGGAGCAGGAGATGCAGATGGAGCAGGAGCAGGAGAAGGAGGAGGAGGAGGAGAAGGAGCAGGAGGAGAAGGAGCAGGAGGAGGAGAAGGAGCAGAAGGAGCAGGAGGTGGAAAAGGAGCCGGTGGAGGAGAAGGAACAGGAGGAGGTGAAGGAGCAGGAGGAGGAGAAGCAGCCGGAGGTGGAGAAGGAGCAGCAGGAGGTGAAGGAGCAGGAGGTGGAGAAGGAGCAGGAGGCGGAGAAGGAGCTCGAGGTGAAGAAGTAGCGGACGTGGAGAAGGAGGAGGAGGAGGAGAAGGTGCAGGAGGAGGAGAAGAAGCAGGAGGAGGAGAAGGAGCAGGAGGGGGAGAAGGAGCAGAAGTCGGAGCGGTAGCCGGAGATGGAGCGGAAGGGGGAAAAGTCGCAGGAGATGGAGAGGGAGCAGGAGGTTGAGAAGCAGCAGGACGTGGAGAATGAGCAGGACGTGGAGAAGGAGCAGTATGGGGAGAAGGAGCAGGAGGGGGAGAAGAAGCAGGAGGGGAGAAGGAGCAGTAGTAAGTGGGGTAGCAGGGGGTGGAGCGGAAGGGGGATAAGGAGCAGGAGATGGAGAGGGAGCAGGAGGTGGAGAAGGAGCAGGAGGTGGAGAAGGAACAGGAGATGGAAAAGGAACAGGAGCTTGAGAAGGAACAGGAGGAGGACAAGTTGCAGGAGGAGGAGGAGCAGAAGGAGCAGGAATTGGAGAAAGAGCAGTTGGAGGAGAAGGAGCAGGAATTGGAGAATGAGCAGGAGATGGAGAAGGAGAAGGAGGAGGTGATGGAGCAGGTGGTGGAGAAGGAGCAGGAGGGTGAGAAGGAACTGGAGGGGGTGAATTAACTGGAGGGGGTGAAGGAGCAGGAGGAGGAGGGGGTGCAGATGGAAAAGGAGCACGAGGTGGAAAAGGAGCAGGAGGAGGGGAAGGAGCCTGGAGGAGGAGAAGGAGGAGGAGGTGGAGAAGGACCAGGAGGTGGAGAAGGAGCATGAGGTGCAGAAGTAGCAGGAGCAGGAGAAGGAGCAGGAGGAGGTGAAGGAGCCGGAGGAGGAGACGGAGCAGGAGGAAGAAAAGGAGCAGAAAGAGCAGGAGGTGGTGATGGAGCACGACGTGGTGAAGTAGCAGGAGGACGATAAGGAGAAGGAGCCTGAGTTGGAGAAGGAGCCGGAGGTGGAGGAGGAGCAGGAAGTGGAGAACGAGGTGGAGGAGGAAAACGAGCAGGGGAAGGAGAAGGAGCAGGAGGAGGAGAAGGAGCAGGAAGAGGAGAAGGAGCAGAAGGTGGAGCAGGAGCAGGAGGAGGAGAAGGAGCAGGATGTGTCGATGGAGCAGGAGGTGGACAAGGAGCAGGAGGAGGAGGAGGAGCAGGAGCAGGAGAAGGAGCAGGAGCAGGAGAAGGAGGAGGAGCATGAGAAGGAGCAGGAGGAGCAGAACGAGCAGGAGGAGAAGGAGCAGGATGAGGTGAACGAGCAGGAGGAAGTGAAGGAGCAGGAGGAGGAAAAGGAGCAGGAGGAGGAGGAGGTGGAGAAGGAGAAGGAGCAGGCAGTGGATAAGGACTAGGAGGAGGAGGTGGAGCATAATGAGATGGAGCAGGCGTTGCAGAAGGAGCAGGATGAGGAGAAGGAGCAGGAGGAGGAGAAGGAGCAGGAGGAAGAGGAGTAGCAGGAGGTGGAGAAGTAGCAGGAGGTGCAGAAGGAGCAGCAGCAGGAGAAGGAGAATGAGCAGGAGGAGGAGAAGGAGCAGGAGGAGGAAATGGAGCAGGATGTGCAGAAGGAGGAGGAGGAGAAGGAGCAGGAGGACGAGAAGGAGCAGGAGGAGGAGAAGGAGCTGGACGTGGAGAACCAGCAGGAGGTGGAGAAGGAGGAGGAGGAGGAGAAGGTGCAGGAGAATGAGAAGGAGCAGAAGGAGGAGAAGGGGCAGGAGGGGGAGAAGGAGCACGAGTAGGAGGGGTGGCAGGAGATGGAGCGGAAGGGGGAAAAGGAGCAGGAGATGGAGAGGGAGCAGGAGGTGGAGAAGCAGCAGGACGTGGAGAAAGAGCTGGAGGAGGAGACCGAGCTGGTGAAGGAGAAGGAGCAGGAGGGGGAGAAGGAGCAGGAGGTCGAGAAGGAGCAGGAGGTGGAGAATGAGCAGGACGTGGAGAAGGAGCAGTATGGGGAGAAGGAGCAGGAGGGGGAGAGGAAGCAGGAGATGGAGAGGGAGCAGGAGGTGGAGAAGGAGCAGGAGGTGGAGAAGGAACAGGAGATGGAAAAGGAACAGGAGCTTGAGAAGTAGCAGGAGGAGGACAAGTTGCAGGAGGAGGAGGAGCAGAAGGAGCAGGAATTGGAGAAAGAGCAGTTGGAGGAGAAGGAGCAGGAGGTGGAGAAGGAGCAGGAGGAGGAGGAGGAGGAGAAGGAGAAGGAGCAGGCAGTGGATAAGGACTAGGAGGAGGAGGTGGAGCATAATGAGATGGAGCAGGCGTTGGAGAAGGAGCAGGATGAGGAGAAAGAGCAGGAGCAGGAGAAGGTGCAGGAGGAGGAGAAGGAGCAGGAGGAGGAGAAGGAGCAGGAGGGGGAGAAGGAGCAGGAATATGAGGGGTAGCAGGAGATGGAGCGGAAGGGGGAAAAGGAGCAGGAGATGGAGAGGGAGCAGGAGGTGGAGAAGAAGCAGGGCGTGGAGAAGGAGCAGCACGTGGAGAATGAGCTGTAGGCGGAGAAGGAGCAGGAGGGGGAGAAAGAGCAGGAGGGGAGAAGGAGCAGGAGGTGGTGAAGGAGCAGGAGGTGCAGAAGGAGCAGAAGGTGGAGAAGGAGCAGGATGAGGAGCAGGAGCAGAAGGAGAAGGAGCAGGCAGTGGATAAGGACTAGGAGGAGGAAAACAATAGAATCATAGAAGTTACAACATGGAAACAGGCCCTTCGGCCCAACATGTCCATGTCGCCCAGTTTATACCACTAAGCTAGTCCCAATTGCCTGCACTTGGCCCATATCCCTCGATACTCATCTTCCCCATGTAACTGTCCAAATGCTTTTTAAAAGACAAAATTGTACCCGCCTCTACTACTGCCTCTGGCAGCTCGTTCCAGACACTCACCACCCTTTGAGTGAAAAAATTGCCCCTCTGGATCCATTTGTATCTCTCCCCTCTCACCTTTAATCTGTGCCCCCTCGTTATAGACTCCCCTACCTTTGGGAAAAGATTTTGACTATCGACCTTATCTATGCCCCTCATTATTTTATAGACTTCTATAAGATCACCCCTTAACCTCCTACTCTCCAGGGAATAAAGTCCCAGTCTGTCTAACCTCTCCCTGTAAGTCAAACCATCAAGTCCCGGTAGCATCCTAGTAAATCTTTTCTGCACTCTTTCTAGTTTAATAATATCCTTTCTATAATAGGGTGACCAGAACTGTACACAGTACTCCAAGTGTGGCCTCACCAATGCCCTGTACAACTTCAACAAGGCATCCCAACTCCTGCATTCAATGTTCTGACCAATGAAACCAAGCATGCTGAATGCCTTCTTCACCACCCTATCCACCTGTGACTCCACTTTCAAGGAGCTATGAATCTGTACTCCCAGATCTCTTTGTTCTATAACTCTCCCCAACGCCCTACCATTAACGGAGTAGGTCCTGGCCCGATTCGATCTACCAAAATGCATCACCTCACATTTATCTAAATTAAACTCCATCTGCCATTCATCGGCCCACTGGCCCAATTTATCAAGATCCCGTTGCAATCCTAGATAACCTTCTTCACTGTCCACAATGCCACCAATCTTGGTGTCATCTGCAAACTTACTAACCATGCCTCCTAAATTCTCATCCAAATCATTAATATAAATAACAAATAACAGCGGACCCAGCACCGATCCCTGAGGCACACCGCTGGACATAGGCATCCAGTTTGAAAAACAACCCTCGACAACCACCCTCTGTCTTCTGTCGTCAAGCCAATTTTGTATCCAATTGGCTACCTCACCTTGGATCCCATGAGATTTAACCTTATGTAACAACCTACCATGCGGTACCTTGTCAAATGCTTTGCTGAAGTCCATGTAGACCACGTCTACTGCACAGCCCTCATCTATCTTCTTGGTTACCCCTTCAAAAAACTCAATCAAATTCGTGAGACATGATTTTCCTCTCACAAAACCATGCTGACTGTTCCTAATTAGTCCCTGCCTCTCCAAATGCCTGTAGATCCTGTCCCTCAGAATACCCTCCAACAACTTACCCACTACAGATGTCAGGCTCACTGGTCTGTAGTTCCCAGGCTTTTCCCTGCCGACCTTCTTAAACAAAGGCACAACATTTGCTACCCTCCAATCTTCAGGCACCTCACCTGTAGCGGTGGATGATTCAAATATCTCTGCTAGGGGACCCGCAATTTCCTCCCTAACCTCCCATAACGTCCTGGGATACATTTCATCAGGTCCCGGAGATTTATCTACCTTGATGCGCGTTAAGACTTCCAGCACCTCCCTCTCTGTAATATGTACACTCCTCAAGACATCACTATTTATTTCCCCAAGTTCCCTAACATCCATGCCAATCAGGAGGAGGGAAAGGAGCAGGAGGTGGAGAGGGAGCAGGAGGTTCAGAAGGAGCAGGAGCAGGAGAAGGAGCAGGATGTGGAGAAGGAGCCGGAGGAGGAGGTGGAGCAGAATGAGATGGAGCAGGCGATCGAGAAGGAGCAGGAGGAGGTGAAGGAGCAGGTGGAGGAGAAGGAGCAGGAGGGGGAGAATGAGCAGGAGGGGGAGAAGGAGCAGGAGGGGAGAAGGAGCAGGAGTAAGAAGGGGAGCAGGAGATGGAGCGGATTTGGGAGAAGGAGCAGGAGATGGAGAGGGAGCAGGAGGTGGAGAAGGAGCAGGAGGTGGAGAAGGAACAGGAGATGGAAAAGGAACAGGAGCCTGAGAAGGAGCAGGAGTAGGAGAAGTTACAGGAGGAGGAGGTGGAGCAGAATGAAATGGAGCAGGCGGTCGTGAAGGAGCAGGAGGTGGAGAAAGAGCAGGAGCAGGAGAAGGAGCAGGAGGTGGAGAAAGAGCAGGAGCAGGAGAAGGTGCAGGAGGAGAAGAAGAAGCAGGAGGAGGAGAAGGAGCAGAATGGGGAGAAGGAGCAGGAGTATGAGGGGTCGCAGGAGATGGAGCGGAAGGGAGAAAAGGAGCAGGAAATGGAGAGGGAGCAGGAGGTGGAGAAGCAGCAGGACGTGGAGAAGGAGCAGGACGTGGAGAATGAGCTGTTGGCGGAGAAGGAGCAGTAGGGGGAGAAGGAGCAGGAGGGGAGAAGGAGCAGGAGTAAGAGGGGTAGCAGTAGATGGAGCGGATTTGGGAGAAGGAGCAGGAGATGGAGAGCGAGCAGGAGGTGGAGATGGAGGAGGAAGTGGAGAAGGAACAGGAGATGGAAAAAGAACAGGAGCTTGAGAAGGAGCAGGAGGAGGAGAAGTAACAGGAGGAGGAGGAGCAGAAGTAGCAGGAATTGGAGAAAGAGCAGTTGGAGGAGAATGAGCAGGAATTGGAGAATGAGCAGGAGATGGAGAAGGAGAAGGAGGAGGTGATGGAGCAGGAGGTGGAGAAGGAGCAGGAGGGGGAGAAGGAACTGGAGGGGCCGGATTAACTGGAGGGGGAGAAGGAGCAGGAGGAGGAGGGGTTGCAGAAGGAGAAGGAGCTGGAGGTGGAAAAAGAGAAGGAGGAGGGGAAGGAGGAGGAGGTGGAGATGGAGCAGGTGGATGAGAAGGAGCAGGAGGAGGAGGTGGAGCAGAATGAGATGGAGCAGGCGGTCGAGAAGGAGCAGGAGGAGGGGAAGGAGAAGAAGGAGGAGAAGGAGCAGGAGGAGGAGAAGGAGCAGCAGGAGGAAAAGGAGCAGGAGGATGAGAAGGAGCAGGATGTGGAGAAGGAGGAGGAGGAGGAGAAGTTGCAGGAGGAGGAGAAGGAGCTGGAAGCGGAGCAGGAGCAGGAGGTGGAGAAGGAGGCGGAGGAGGAGTAGGAGGAGGAGGAGGTGAAGGTGCAGGAGGAGGAGATTGAGCGGAAGGGGGAAAAGGAGCAGGAGATGGAGAGGGAGCAGGAGGTGGAGAAGCAGCGGGACGTGGAGAAGGAGCAGGACGTGGAGAAGGAGCAGGAGGGGGAGAAGGAGCAGGAGGTGTAGAATGAGCAGGAGGTGGAGAAGGAGCAGCAGGAGGAGGAGGAGCAGAAGGAGAAGGTGCAGGCAGTGGATAAGGACGA
This sequence comes from Heptranchias perlo, assembly GCF_035084215.1. Lineage (NCBI taxonomy): Eukaryota > Metazoa > Chordata > Chondrichthyes > Hexanchiformes > Hexanchidae > Heptranchias > Heptranchias perlo. Next base: position 277,263 of record NW_027139887.1, on the reverse strand, counting down.
GGAGGAGGAAAACGAGCAGGAGGAGGGAATGGAGCAGGAGGTGGAGAAGGAGCAGGAGGTGGAGAAGGAGCTGGAGAAGGAGCAAGAGCAGGAGAAGGAGCAGGAGCAGGAGCAGGAGCAGGAGGAGGAGAAGGAGCAGGAGGAGGAGAAGGAGCAGGATGTGGAGAAGGAGGAGGAGGAGGAGGAGGAGAAGGTGCAGGTGGAGGAGAAGGAGCTGGAAGTGGAGAAGGAGCTGGAGAAGGAGAAAGAGCAGGAGCAGGAGAAGGAGCAGGAGCAGGAGCAGGAGCAGGAGCAGGAGGAGGAGAAGGAGCAGGTGGAGGAGAAGGAGCAGGAGGGGGAGAAGGAGCAGGAGGAGGAGAAGGAGCAGGAGGTGGAGAAGGAGCAGTAGGAGGAGGTGGAGCAGAATGAGATGGAGCAGGCGGTGGAGAAGGAGCAGGATGAGGAGAAGGAGCAGGAGGAGGAGAAGGAGCAGGTGGAGGAAAATGAGCAGGAGGAGGAGAAGGAGCAGGAGGAGAAGTAGCAGGAGGAGGAGAAGGAGCAGGAGGAGGAAAAGGAGCTGGAGGAGGAGAAGGAGCAGGATGTGGAGAAGGAGGAGGAGGATGAGAAGGAGCTGGAAGTGGAGAATGAGCAGGAGGTGGAGAAGGAGGAGGAGGAGGAGAAGGAGGAGGAGGAGGTGAAGGTGCAGGAGGATGAGAAGGAGAAAGAGGAGGAGAAGGTGCAGGAGGGGGAGAAGGAGCAGGATTAGGAGGGGTAGCGGGAGATGGAGCGGAAGGGGGAAAAGGAGCAGGAGATGGAGAGGGAGCAGGAGCTGGAGAAACAGCAGGACGTGGAGAAGGAGCAGGACGTGGAGAAGGAGCAGGAGGGGGAGAAGGAGCCGGATGGGAGAAGGAGCAGGAGTAAAAGGGGTAGCAGGAGATGGAGCGGAAGGGGGAGAAGGAGCAGGAGATGGAGAGTGAGCAGGAGGTGGAGATGGAGCAGGAGATGGAGAAGGAACAGGAGATGGAAAAGGAACTGGATGTGGAGAAGGAGGAGGAGGAGGAGGAGAAGGTGCAGTAGGATGAGAAGGAGCCGGAGGAGGAGAAGAAGCAGGAGGAGGAAAAGGATCAGGAGGAGGAGAAGGAGCAGGAGGAGGAGATGGAGGAGGACGTGGAGAAGTAGCAGGAGGAGGAGAAGGAGAAGGAGCCTGAGTTGGAGAAGGAGCAGGAGGTGGAGAAGGAGCAGGAGGTGGAGAAGGAGCAGGAGGAGGAGGTAAAGCAGAATGAGATGGAGCAGGCGGTGGAGAAGGAGCAGGATGAGGAGAAGGAGCAGGAGGAGGAGAAGGAGCAGGAGGAGGAAAATGAGCAGGAGGAGGAGAAGGAACAGGAGGAGAAGGAGCAGCAGGAGGAGAAGGAGCAGGAGGAGGATAAGGAGCAGGAGGAGGAAAAGGAGCTGGAGGAAGAGAAGGAGCAGGATGTGGAGAAGGAGGAGGAGGATGAGAAGGAGCTGGAAGTGGAGAATGATCAGGAGGTGGAGAAGGAGGAGGAGGAGGAGAAGGAGGAGGAGGAGGTGAAGGTGCAGGAGGATGAGAAGGAGCAGGAGGAGGAGAAGGTGCAGGAGGGGGAGAAGGAGCAGGAGAAGGAGGGGTAGCGGGAGATGGAGTGGAAGGGGGAAAAGGAGCAGGAGATGGAGAGGGAGCAGGAGGTGGATAAACAGCAGGACGTGGAGAAGGAGCAGGACGTGGAGAAGGAGCAGGAGGGGGAGAAGGAGCAGGAGATGGAGAGTGAGCAGGAGGTCGAGATGGAGCAGGAGGTGGAGAAGGAACAGGTGATGGAAAAGGAACTGGATGTGGAGAAGGAGGAGGTGGAGGAGAAGGTGCAGGAGGATGGGAAGGAGCAGGATGTGGAGAAGGAGGAGAAGGACGAGGAGGAGAAGGTGCAGGAGGAAGAGAAGGAGCTGGAAGTGGAGAAGGAGCAGGAGGTGGAGAAGGAGGAGCAGGAGAAGGAGCAGGAGGAGGAGAAAGAGCAGGAGGGGCGAAGGAGCAGGAGTAGGAGGGGTAGCAGGAGATGGGGCGGAAGGGGGAAAAGAAGCAGTAGATGGAGAGGGAGCAGGAGGTGGAGAAGCAGCAGGACGTGGAGAAGGAGCAGGAGGATGAGGTGGAGCAGAATGAGATGGAGCAGGCGGTGGAGAAGGAGCAGGATGAGGAGAAGGAGCAGGAGGAGGAGAATGAGCAGGAGGAGGAGAAGGAGCAGTAGGAGGATACAGAGCAGGAGGAGGATAAGGAGCAGGAGGAGGAAAAGGAGCTGGAGGAGGAGAAGGAGCAGGATGTGGAGAAGGAGGAGGAGGAGGAGGAGGAGGAGGAGAAGGTGCAGGTGGAGGAGTAGGAGCTAGAAGTGGAGAATGAGCAAGAGGTAAAGAAGGAGGAGGAGGAGGAGAAGGAGGAGGAGGAGGAGAAGGTGCAGGAGGATGAGAAGGAGCAGGAGGAGGAGAAGGTGCAGGAGGGGGAGAAGGAGCAGGAGTAGGAGGGGTAGCAGGAGATGGAGCGGAAGCGGTTAAAGGAGCAGGAGATGGAGAGGGAGCAGAAGGTGGAGACACAGCAGGACGTGGAGAAGGAGCAGGACGTGGAGAAGGAGCAGGAGGGGGAGAAGGAGCAGGAAGGGAGAAGGAGCAGGATTAATAGGGGTAGCAGGAGATGGAGCGGATGGGGGAGAAGGAGCAGGAGATGGAGAGTGAGCAGGAGGTGGAGATGGAGCAGGAGGTGGAGAAGAAACAGGAGATGGAAAAGGAACTGGATGTGGAGAAGGAGGAGGAGGAGGAGGAGAAGGTGCAGTACGATGAGAAGGAGCAGGAGGAGGAGAAGGAGCAGGAGGAGGAAAAGGATCAGGAGGAGGAGAAGGAGCAGGATGAGGAGATGGAGCAGGACGTGGAGAAGTAGCTGGAGGAGGAGAAGGAGAAGGAGCCTGAGTTGGAGAAGGAGCAGGAGGAGGAGGTGGAGCAGAATGAGATGGAGCAGGCGGTGGAGAAGGAGCAGGATGAGGAGAAGGAGCAGGAGGATGGGAAGGAGCAGGAGGAGGAGATTGAGCAGGAGGAGGAGAAGGAGCAGGAGGAGGAGATGGAGCAGGAGGAGGAGAAAGAGCAGGATGTGGAGAAGGAGGAGGAGGAGGAGGAGGAGAAGGTCTAGGAGGAGGAGAAGGAGCAGGATGTGGAGAAGGAGGAGAAGCAGGAGGAGGAGAAGGTGCAGGAGGAGGAGAAGGAGCTGGAACTGGAGAATGAGCAGGAGGTGGAGAAGGAGGATGAGGAGGTGAAGTAACAGGAGGGGGAGAATGAGCAGGAGTAGGAGAGGTAGCAGGAGATGGGGCAGAAGGGGGAAAAGAAGCAGGAGATGGAGAGGGAGCAGGAGGTGGAGAAGCAGCAGGACGTGGAGAAGGAGCAGGACGTGGAGAAGGAGCAGGAGGGTGAGAAGGAGCAGGAGGTGGAGAAGGAGCAGGAGGAGGAGAAGGAGCAGGAGGGGAGAAGGAGCAGGAGTAAGAGGGGTAGCAGGAGATGGAGCGGAAGGGGGAGAAGGAGCAGGAGACGGAGAGGGAGCAGGAGGTGGAGAAGGAGCAGGATGTGCAGAAGGAACAGGAGATGGAAAAGGAACAGAAGCTTGGGAAGGAGCAGGAGAAGAAGCAGCAGTAGGAGGAGGAGCAGAAGGAGCAGGAATTGGAGAATGAGCAGGAGATGGAGAAGGAGAAGGAGGAGGTGATGGAGCAGAAGGTGGGGAAGGAGCAGGAGGGGGAGAAGGAACTGGAGGGGGTGATGGAACTGGAGGGCGAGAAGGAACTGGAGGGGGAGAAGGATCAGGAGGAGGAGGGGGAGCAGAAGGTGAAGGAGCAGGAGGTGGAAAAGGAGCAGGACGAGGGGATGGAAACTGGAGGAGGAGAAGGGGCAGGAGGTGGAGAAGGAGCAGGAGGTGGAGAAGTAGCAGGAGCAGGAGAATTAGCAGCAGGAGGAGAAGAAGCCGGAGGAGGACACGGAGCAGGAGGAAGAGAAGGAGCAGAAGGAGCAGGAGGTGGAGATGGAGCAGGACGTGGAGAAGTAGCAGGAGGAGGAGAAGGAGAAGGTGCCTGAGTTGGAGAAGGAGCCGGAAGTGGAGGAGGAGCAGGAAGTGGAGAACGAGCTGGAGGAGGAGAACGAGCTGGAGGAGGAGAACGCGCTGGAGGAGGAGATGGAGCAGGAGGAGGGTAAGGAGCAGGAAGAGGAGAAGGAGCAGGAGGTGGAGAAAGAGAAGGAGGTGGAGAAGGAGCAGGAGGAGGAGGACGAGCAGAAGGAGAAGGAGCAGGCAGTGGAGAAGGACTGGAAGGAGGAAAACGAGCAGGAGGAGGGAAAGGAGCAGGAGGTGGAGAAGGAGCAGGAGGTGGAGAAGGAGCAGGAGCAGAAGAAGGAGCAGGATGAGGAGATTGAGCAGGAGGAGGAGAACGAGCAGGAGGAGGAGAAGGAGCAGGGTGATGAGAACGAGCAGGGTGATGAGAACGAGCAGGAGGAGGAGGAGGAGCAGGAGGTGGAGAAGGAGCAGGAGGGGGAGAAGGAGCAGGAGTGGGAGTTGTAGCAGGAGATGGAGCGGAATGGCGGAAAGGAGCACGAGATGGAGTCGGAGCAGGAGGTGGAGAAGGAGCAGGACGTGGAGAAGGAGCAGGACGTGGGGAAGGAGCAGGAGGGGGAGAAGGAGCAGGAGGGGGAGAAGGAGCAGGAGAAGGTGGTTAGCATGAGATGGAGCGGAAGGGTGAGAAGGAGCAGGAGATGGAGAGGGAGCAGGAGGTGCAGAAGGAGCAGGAGGTGGAGAAGCAACAGGGGATGGAGAAGGAACAGGAGGAGGAGACGGAGCAAGAGGAGGAGGTGCAGACGGAGCAGGAATTGGAGAAAGAGCAGGAGATGGAGAAGGAGCAGGAATTGGATAATGAGCAGGAGATGGAGAAGGAGAAGGAGGTGGTGATGGAGCAGGAGTTGGAGAAGGAGCATGAGGGGGAGAAGGAAGTGGAGGGGGAGAAGGAACTGGAGGGGGAAAAGGAGCAGGAGGAGGAGAAGGAGCAGGAAGTGGAGAAAGAGAATGAGGAGGAGGGGGAGCAGAAGCAGAAGGAACAGGAGGTGGAGAAAGAGCAGGAGGAGGAGCAGAAGGACCAGGAGGTGGAGATGGAGCAGGACGTGGAGAAGTCGCAGGAGGAGGAGAAGGAGAAGGAGCCTGAGTTGGAGAAGGAAAAGGAGGTGGAGAAGGAGCAGGAGCAGGAGAAGGAGCAGGAGGAGGAGAACGAGCTGGAGGAGGAGAAGGAGCAGGAGGATGAGAACGAGCAGGAGGAGGAGAAGGAGCAGGAGGAGGAGAGGAGCCGGAGGAGGAGAAGGAGCAGGAGGTGGAGAAGAAGCAGGAGGTGGAGAAGGAGGAGGAGGAGGAGAAGGTGCAGCAGGAGGAGAAAGAGGAGAAGGAGCAGTTGGAGGAGAAGGAGCAGGAGGGGGAGAAGGAGCAGGAGGGAGAGAAGGAGCAGGAGTGGGAGTTGTAGATGGAGATGGAGCGGAAGGGCGAAAAGGAGCATGAGATGGAGACGGAGCAGGAGGTGGAGAAGAAGCAGGACGTGGGGAAGCAACAGGGGATGGAGATGGAACATGTGCTGGAGCAGGAGCAGGAGGAGGAGACGGAGCAAGAGGAGGAGGAGCAGACGGAGCAGGAATTGGGGAATGAGCAGGAGATGGAGAAGGAGAAGGAGGTGGTGATGGAGCAGGAGGTGGTGAAGGAGCATGAGGGGGTGAAGGAACAGAAGGGTGAGTAGGAAAATTGAGGGCGAGAAGGAGCAGGAGGAGGAGAAGGAGCAGGAAGTGGAGAAAGAGAAGGAGGAGGAGGGGGAGCAGAAGGAGAAGGAGCAGGCGGTGGAGAAGGAGCAGGAGGAGGAGAAGGAGATGGAGCTGAAGGTGGAGAAGGAGCCGGAGGTGGAAAGGAGCAGGAGGTGGAGAAGGAGCAGAAGGAGCAGGAAGTGGAGATGGAGAAGGACGTGGAGAAGGAGCAGGAGGGGGAGAAGGAGCAGGAGGAGGAGGAGGAGCAGAAGGAGAAGGAGCAGGCGTTAGAGAAGGACTAGGAGGAGGAAAACGAGCAGGAGGGAAAGGAGCAGGAGGTGGAGAAGGAGCAGGAGGTGGAGACGGAGCAGGAAGTAGAGAACGAGCTGGAGGAGGAGAAGGAGGAGGAGGAGGAGAAGGAGCAGGAGGAGGAGAAGGAGCATGAGGAGGAGAAGGAGCAGGAGGAGGAGAACAGGGAGGAGGAGGAGAAGGAGCAGGAGGAGGAGAAGGAGCAGGAGGAGGAGAAGGAGCAGGAGGAGGAGTTGTAGCCGGAGGAGGAGGAGAAGGAGAAGGAGGAGGAAAAGGAGCAGGAGGAGGAAAAGGAGCAGTATGAGGAGAAGGAGCAGGAGGTGGAGAAGGAGCAGGAGGTGGAGAAGGAGCAGGAGCAGGAGAACGAGCAGGAGGAGGAGAAGGAGCAGAATGCGTAGAAGGAGCAGCAGGTGGAGAAGGAGGAGGAGGACAAGGTGAAGGAGGAGGAGAAGGAGCAGGAGGTGGAGATGGAGCAGGAGGGGGAGATGGAGCAGGAGGGGGAGAAGGAGCAGGAGTAGGAGGAGAAGAAGGAGATGGAGCGGAAGGGGGAAACGGAGCAGCAGATGGAGAGGGAGCAGGAGGTGGAGAAGGAGCAGGGCGTGGAGAAGGTGCTGGACGTGGAGAAGGAGCAGGAGATGGAGAAGGAACAGGAGCTGGAGAAGGAGCAGGAGGAGGAGACGGAGCAAGAGGAGGAGGAGCAGACGGAGCAGGAATTGGAGAAAGAGCAGTTGGAGGAGCAGGAGCAGGAATTGGAGAATGAGCAGGAGATGGAGATGGAGAAGGAAAAGGTGATGGAACAGGAGGTGGAGAAGGAGCAGGAGGTGGAGACGGAACTGGAGGGGGAGAATGAACTGGAGGGCGAGAAGGAACTGGAGGTGGAGAAGGAACTGGAGGTGGAGAAGGAACTGGAGGTGGAGAAGGAGCCGGGCGAGGAGAAGTAGCAGGAGGAGGAGAAGGAGCAGAAGGAGAGAAGCAGCCGGAGGTGGAGACGGAGAAGGAGGAGGAGAAGGAGCAGGAGGAGGTGAAGGAGAAGGAGGAGGAGAAGCATCCGAAGGTGGAGAAGGAGCATGAGCAGGAGAAGGAGCAGGAGGTCGAGACGTAGCTGGAGGAGGAGAAGGAGCAGGAGGTCGAGAAGCAGCCGGAGCAGGCGAAGGAGCAGGAGGACGAGAAGGAGCAGGAGGAGAAGATGGAGCAGGAGGTGGAGAAGGAGCTGGCGGTGGAGAAGGAGGAGGAGGAGAAGGTGCAGGAGGAGGAGAAGGAGCAGGAGGAGAAGGAGCAGGAGGGGGAGAAGGAGCAGGAGTAGTAGAGGTAGCAGGAGATGGAGCGGAAGGTGGAAAAGGAGCAGGAGATGGAGACGGAGCAGGAGGTGGAGAAGCAGCAGGACGTGGAGAAGGAGCAGGACGTGGAGAAGGAGCAGGAGGGGGAGAAGGAGCAGGGGGGAGAGATAGAGCAGGAGGGAGAGAAGGAGCAGGAGCAGGAGGGGTCGCAGGAGATGGAGCGGAAGGGGCAGAATGTTGAGGAGATGGTGAGGGAGCATGATGTGGAGAAGGAGCAAGAGGTGGAGAAGGAACAGGAGATGGAGAAGGAACAGGAGCTTGAGAAGGAGGGGAAGGAGCAGGAGGAGGAGGAGCAGATGGAGCAGGAATTGGAGAAAGAGCAGTTGGAGGAGAAGGAGCAGGAATTGATCCCAGCTGCCTATCCATGTCATATGCCTCCTTCTTCTTTTTGACTAGTGCCTCAATCTCCCGAGTCATCCAAGGTTCCCTGCTTCCAGCAGCCTTGCCCTTCACTTTATAAGGAATGTGCTTACCCTGAACCCTGGTTCACACACTTTTGAAAGCCTCCCACTTACCAGACGTGCCTTTGCCTGCCAACAGACTCTCCCAATCAACTTCTGAAAGTTCCTGTCTAATACTATCAAAATTGGCCTTTCCCCAATTTAGAATTTTAACTTTTGGGCCAGACCTATCCTTCTCCATAGCTATCTTAAAACTAATGGAATTATGGTCACTGGTCCCAAAGTGATCCCTCACTAACACTTCTGTCACCTGCCCTTCCTTATTTCCCAAGAGGAGGTCAAGTTTTGCCCCCTCTCTAGTCGGGCCATCCACATACTGAATGAGAAATTCCTCCTGAATACACTCAACAAATTTCTCTCCATCCAAGCCTAATGCTATGGCTGTCCCAGTCAATGTTGGGAAAGTTAAAGTCCCCTACTATTACCACCCTATTTTTCTTGCAGCTGTCTGTAATCTCCTTACATATTTGCTCCTCAATTTCCCGTTGACTATTTGGGGGTCTGTAGTACAATCCTATCAAAGTGATCTCTCCCTTCTTATTTTTCAGTTCTACCCATATAGACTCAGTGGGCGAACCCTCGGATATATCCCCTCTCACGACTGCCGTGATGTTCTCCCTAATCAAGAACGCAACTCCCCCTCCTCTCTTACCTCCTGCTCTATCTTTCCTACAGCATCTGTACCCTGGAACATTGAGCTGCCAGTCCTGCCCCTCCCTTAGCCATGTTTCAGTAATAGCTATAACATCCCAGTCCCATGTACCCATCCATGCCCTGAGTTCATCTGCCTTGCCCATCAGACTTCTTGCATTGAAATAAATGCAGTTTAATCTAGACTTCCCTTGGTCTTTGCCCTGCTTTCTCAGACCATCTGTCCGATCATGTTCTGTACACTCTCCCTTACTGCCTTTTGTTTCTGTCTCCACTTTATTTCCCACTGACTTCCTGCATCGGTTCCCATTCCCCTGCCACATTAGTTTAAACCCTCCCCAACAGCACTGGCAAACACTCCCCCTCGGACATTGGTTCCAGTCCTGCCCAGATGCAGACCGTTCAATTTGTACTGGTCCCACGTCCCCCAGAACCGGTTCCAATGGCCCAGGAATTTGAATCCCTCCCTCTTGCACCATCTCTCAAGCCACGTATTCATCTTAGCTATCCTGTCATTCCTACTCTGACTAACCCGTGGCACTGGTAGCAATCCTGAGATTACTACCTTTGAGGTCCTACTCTTTAGTTTAACTCCTAACTCCCTAAATTCAGCTTGTAGGACCTCATCCTGTTTTTTACCTATATCGTTGGTGCCTATATGCACCACGACAACTGGCTGTTCACCCTCCCCCTCCAGAATGTCCTGCAGCCGCTCCGAGACATCCTTGAACCTTGCACCAGGGAGGCAACATACCATCCTGGAGTCTCGGTTGCGTCCGCAGAAAGGCCTGTCTATTCCCCTTACAATCGAGTCCCCTATCACTATAGCTCTGCCACTCTTTTTCCTGCCCTCCTGTGCAGCAGAGCCAGCCACGGTGCCATGAACCTGGCCACTGCCACCTTCCCCTGGTGAGCCATCTCCCCCAACAGTATCCAAAACGGTATACCTGTTTTGGAGGGAGATGACCGCAGGGGACCCCTGCACTGCCTTCCTACTCTTCCTCTGTCTGTTGGTCACCCATTCACTATCTCCCTCAGTCATTTTTATCTGCGGTGTGACCAACTCACTGAACGTGCTATCCACGACTTTCTCAGCATCGCGGATGCTCCAAAGTGAGTCCATCCGCAGCTCCAGAGCCGTCAAGCGGTCAAACAACAGCTGCAGCTCGACACACTTCCCGCAGGTGAAGGAATCAGGGATACAGGAAGGAGCCCTGATTCCTTCACCTGCGGGAATTCCCACATCCCACAAGAGGAACATGACACGGCCCTGGGATCTCCTGCCATGACTTAACCCTTAAATTAGCTTAAGGACAACTACAATGTCAAGAGAAAAAAAAAAGGAAAGAAAAACTACTTCCCAATCCCTTGAAGAGTATAGAGATTGCCGGAGTAGAGTTAAGAGAGAAATCAGGAGGGCAAAAAGGGGATATGAAATTGCTTTGGCAGATCAGGCAAAGGTGAATCCAAAGAGCTTCTACAAATACATAAAGGGCAAAAGGGTAACTAGGGAGAGAGTAGGGCCTCTTAAGGATCAACAAGGTCATCTATGTGCGGAACCACAAGAGATGGGTGAGATCCTGAATGAATATTTCACATCGGTATTTACGGTTGAGAAAGGCATGGATGTTAGGGAACTTGGGGAAATAAATAGTGATGTCTTGAGGAGTGTACATATTACAGAGAGGGAGGTGCTGGAAGTCTTAACGCGCATCAAGGTAGATAAATCTCCGGGACCTGATGAAATGTATCCCAGGACGTTATGGGAGGTTAGGGAGAAAATTGCGGGTCCCCCAGCAGAGATATTTGAATCATCCACCGCTACAGGTGAGGTGCCTGAAGATTGGAGGGTAGCAAATGTTATGCCTTTGTTTAAGAAGGGCGGCAGGGAAAATCCTGGGAACGACAGACCAGTGAGCCTGACATCTGTAGTGGGTAAGTTGTTAGAGGGTATTCTGAGGGACAGGATCTACAGGCATTTGGAGAGGCAGGGACTAATTAGGAACAGTCAGCATGGTTTTGTGAGAAGAAAATCATGTCTCACGAATTTGATTGAGTTTTTTGAAGGGGTAACCAAGAAGATAGATGAGGGCTGTGCAGTAGACGTGGTCTACATGGACTTCAGCAAAGCATTTGACAAGGGACCGCATGGTAGGTTGTTACATAAGGTTAAATCTCATGGGATCCAATGTGAGGTAGCCAATTGGATACAAAATTGGCTTGACGACAGAAGACAGAGGGTGGTTGTAGAGGGTTGTTTTTCAAACTGGATGCCTGTGTCCAGCGGTGTGCCTCAGGGATCGGTGCTGGGTCCGCTGTTATTTGTTATTTATATTAATGATTTGGATGAGAATTTAGGAGGCATGGTTAGTAAGTTTGCAGATGACACCAAGATTGGTGGCATTGTGGACAGTGAAGAAGGTTATCTAGGATTGCAACGGGATCTTGATAAATTGGGCCAGTGGGCCGATGAATGGCAGATGGAGTTTAATTTAGATAAATGTGAGGTGATGCATTTTGGTAGATCGAATCGGGCCAGGACCTACTCCGTTAATGGTAGGGCGTTGTGGAGAGTTAGAGAACAAAGAGATCTGGGAGTACAGATTCATAGCTCCTTGAAAGTGGAGTCACAGGTGGATAGGGTGGTGAAGAAGGCATTCAGCATGCTTGGTTTCATTGGTCAGAACATTGAATGCAGGAGTTGGGATGTCTTGTTGAAGTTGTACAGGGCATTGGTGAGGCCACACTTGGAGTACTGTGTACAGTTCTGGTCACCCTATTATAGAAAGGATATTATTAAACTAGAAAGAGTGCAGAAAAGATTTACTAGGATGCTACCGGGACTTGATGGTTTGACTTACAGGGAGAGGTTAGACAGACTGGGACTTTTTTCCCTGGAGAGCAGGAGGTTCAGGGGTGATCTTATCGAAGTCTATAAAATAATGAGGGGCATAGATAAGGTCGATAGTCAAAATCTTTTCCCAAAGGTAGGGGAGTGTATAACGAGGGGGCATAGATTTAAGGTGAGAGGGGAGAGATACAAAAGGGTCCAGAGGGGCAATTTTTTCACTCAAAGGGTGGTGAGTGTCTGGAACGAGCTTGCAGAGGCAGTAGTAGAGGCGGGTACAATTTTGTCTTTGAAAAAGCATTTGGACAGTTACATGGGTAAGATGGGTATCGAGGGATATGGGCCAAGTGCAGGCAATTGGGACTAGCTTAGTGGTATAAACTGGGCGACATGGACATGTTGGGCCGAAGGGCCTGTTTCCATGTTGTAACTTCTATGAAAAAAATGAACAGGAGATGGAGAAGGAGAAGGAGGAGGTGATGGAGCAGGAGGTAGAGAAGGAGCAGAAGGGGGAGAAGCAACAGGAGGGGGAGAAGGAGCAGTAGCAGGAGAAGGAGCAGGTTGTGGAGATCGAGCTGGAGGAGGAGAATGAGCAGGAGGAGGAGGAGGATAAGATGCCGAAGGTGGAGAAGGAGCAGGAGGAGGAGAAGTAGCAGGAGGAGGTGAAGGAGCAGGAGGAGGAGAAGGAGCCGGAGGTGGAGATGGAGCAGGAGGAGGAGGACGAGCAGGAGAAAGAGGAGGAGCCGGAGGAGGAGATGTAGCAGGAGGAGGAGATGGAGCAGGAGGAAGAGATCGAGCCAGAGGAGGGGAAGTAGCAGGAGGAGGAGAAGGAGCCGGAGCAGGAGAAGGAGCAGGAGGAGCAGAATGAGCAAGAGGAGGTGAAGGAGCAGCAGGAGGAGCAGGAGCCGGATGTGGAGAAGCAGCAGGAGCAGTAGGTCGAGAAGGAGCAGGAGGAGGAGTGGGGGCAGAAGGAGAATGAGAAGGAGGTGGAGAAGAAGCAGGAGGTGGAGAAGGAGAAGGAGGTGGAGAAGGAGCAGGACGTGGAGAAGGAGAAGGAGCCTGAGTTGGAGAAGGAGCCGGAGCCGGAGCTGGAGAAGGAGCAGGAAGTGGAGAAGGAGCAGTTTGTGGAGAACGAGCTGGAGGAATAGAACAAGCTGGAGGAGGAGAAGGAGGAGGAGGAGGAGACGGAGTAGGGGGAGGAGAAGGAGCATGAGCTGGAGAAGGAGCAGGAGGTGGAGAATGAGCAGGAGGTGGAGAAAGAGCAGAAGGAGGAGGGGGAGCAGAAGGAAAAGGAGCAGGCGGTGGAGAAGGAGCAGGAGGAGGAGAAGGAGCAGGAGGAGGAGAAGCAGCAGGAGGAGGAGAAGAAGCAGGAGGAAGGGAAGGAGCAAGAGGTGGAGAAGGAGCAGGATGTGGAGAAGGAGCAGAAGCAGGAACAGGAGATAGAGCAGGAGGAGGAGAACGAGCAGGAGGAGGAGAAGGAGCAGGAGGAGGAGCAGTAGCAGAAAGAGGACAAGGAGCAGGAGGAGGAAAAGGAGCCGGAGGAGGAGAAGGAGCAGGCGGAGGTGAAGGAGCAGGAGGAGGAGAAGGAGCAGGAGGTCGAGAAGTAGCAGGAAGTGGCGCAGGAGAAAGCGCAGGAGAAGGAGAAGGAGCAGGAGGAGATGAAGGAGCAGGAGGTGGAGAAGGAGCAGGAGGTGGAGATGGAGCAGGAGGAGGAGAAGGTGCAGGTGGAGGAGAAAGAGCAGGAGCAGGAGGGGTAGCAGGACATGGAGCGTAAGGGGGAGAATTAGCAGGAGATGGAGAGGGATCAGGAGGTGGAGAATGAGCCGGATGGGGAGAAGGAGCAGGAGCGAGAGAGAAGCAGGTGGGGCAGATGGAGCAGGAGTCGGAGGGGTAGCAGGAGATGGAGCGGAAGGGGGAGATGGAGGAGGTGATGGGGAGCGAGCAGGAGGTGGAGAAGGAGCCTGAGGTGGAGAAGGTGCAGGAGGAGGAGGACGGGCAGGAGAAGGAGGAGGAGCCGGAGGAGGAGATGGAGCAGGAGGAGGAGATGGAGCAGGAGGAAGAGATGGAGCCGGAGGAGGGGAAGTAGCAGGAGGAGGAGAAGGAGCTGGAGCAGGAGAAGGAGCAGGAGGATGTGAAGGAGCAGCAGGAGGAGAAGGAGCCGGAGGTGTTGAAGCAGCAGGAGCAGGAGGTCGAGATGGAGCAGGAGGAGGAGGGGGAGCAGAAGGAGAAGGAGCAGGAGCAGGAGGTGGAGAAGCAGCTGCAGGTGGAGAAGGAGCAGGAGGTGGAGATGGAGCAGGAGGTGGAGATGGAGCAGTTTGTGGAGAACGAGCTGGAGGAGGAGAACGAGCTGGAGGAGGAGAAGGAGGAGGAGGATGAGACGGAGCAGGAGGAGGAGAAGGAGCAGGTGGAGGAGGAGGAGCCGGATGAGGAGATGGAGCAGGAGGAGATGGAGCAGGAGGAAGAGATGGAGCTGGAGGAGGAGAAGTAGCAGGAGGAGGAGAAGGAGCAGGAGGAGGAGATGGAGCCGGAGGAGCAGAATGAGCAAGAGGAGGTGAAGGAGCAGCAGGAGGAGAAGGAGCCGGATGTGGAGAAGCAGCAGGAGCAGGAGGAGGAGTGGGGGCAGAAGGAGAAGGAGCAGGAGGTGGAGAAGAAGCAGGAGGTGGTGAAGGAGAAGGAGGTGGAGAAGGAGCAGGACGTGGAGAAGGAGCCTGAGTTGGAGAAGGAGCCGGAGCTGGAGAAGGAGCCGGAGCTGGAGAAGGAGCCGGAGCCGGAGCTGGAGAAGGAGCAGGAAGTGGAGAAGGAGCAGTTTGTGGAGAACGAGCTGGAGGAATAGAACGAGCTGGAGGAGGAGAAGGAGGAGGAGGAGGAGACGGAGTAGGGGGAGGAGAAGGAGCAGGAGCTGGAGAAGGAGCAGGAGGTGGAGAATGAGCAGGAGGTGGAGAAGGAGCAGAAGGAGGAGGGGGAGCAGAAGGACAAGGAGCAGGCGGTGGAGAAGGAGTAGGAGGAGGAGAAGGAGCAGGAGGAGCAGAAGCAGCAGGAGGAGGAGAACAGCAGGAGGAGGAGAAGAAGCAGGAGGAAGGAAAGGAGCAAGAGGTGGAGAAGGAGCAGGACTTGGAGAAGGAGCAGAAGCAGGAACAGGAAATAGAGCAGGAGGAGGAGAACGAGCAGGAGGAGGAGAAGGAGCAGGAGGAGGAAAAGGAGGAGAAGGAGGAGAAGAAGCAGTATGTGGAGAAGGAGAAGGAGGAGGAGAAGGAGCAGGAGGAGGAAAAGGAGCCGGAGGAGGAGAAGGAGCAGGCGGAGGTGAAGGAGCAGGAGGAGGAGAAGGAGCAGGAGGTCGAGAAGTAGCAGGAAGTGGAGCAGGAGAAAGGGCAGGAGAAGGAGAAGGAGCAGGAGGAGATGAAGGAGCAGGAGGTGGAGAAGGAGCAGGAGGTGGAGATGGAGCAGGAGGAGGAGAAGGTGCAGGAGGAGGAGAAAGAGCAGGAGCAGGAAGGGTAGCAGGACATGGAGCGTAAGGGGGAGAATTAGCAGGAGATGGAGAGGGATCAGGAGGTGGAGAATGAGCAGGATGGGGAGAAGGAGCAGGAGGGGGAGAGAAGCAGGTGGGGCAGATGGAGCAGGAGTAGGAGGGGTCGCAGGAGATGAAGCTGAAGGGGGAGATGGAGGAGCTGATGGGGAGCGAGCAGGAGGTGGAGAATGAGCAGGAGGTGGAGAAGGACCTGGAGGTGGAGGAGGAGCAGGTGGAGGAGAAGGAGCAGGAAGTGGAGAAGGAGCAGGAAGTGGAGAAGGTGCAGGAAGTGGTGAAGGAGCAGGAGGTATCGAAGGAGCATGAGGAGGTGAAGGAGCAGGAGGAGGAGAAGGAGCCGGAAGTGGGGAAGAAGCATGAGTAGGAGAAGGAGAAGGAGGTCGAGAAGTCGCAGGAGGAGGAGGGGGAGCAGAAGGAGAAGGAGCAGGAAGTGGAGAAGGAGCAGGAGCTGGAGAAGGAGGAGGAGGTGGAGAATGAGCAGGAGGAGGAGAAGGAGCATGTGGAGGAGAACGTGCTGGACGAGGAGAACGAGATGGAGGAGGAGAAGGAGCAGGAGGAGGAGAAGCAGGAGGACGACGAGAAGGAGCCGGAGTTGGAGAAGCAGCAGGAAGAGGAGAAGGAGCAGGAGGAGGTGATGGAGCAGGAGGAGGAGCAGGCGCAGGAGGAGGAGAAGAAGCAGAAGGAGGAGAAGGAGCAGGAGGAGGAGATGGAGCAGGAGGAGGAGATGGAGCAGGAGGAGATGGAGCAGGAGGAATAGATGGAGCTGGAGGAGGAGAAGTAGCAGGAGAAGGAGAAGGAGCAGGAGGAGGAGATGGAGCCGGAGGAGCAGAATGAGCAAGAGGAGGTGAAGGAGCAGCAGGAGGAGAAGGAGCCGGATGTGGAGAAGCAGCAGGAGCAGAAGGTCGAAAAGGAGCAGGAGGAGGAGTGGGGGCAGAAGGAGAAGGAGCAGGAGGTGGAGAAGAAGCAGGAGGTGGTGAAGGAGAAGGAGGTGGAGAAGGAGCACGACGTGGAGAAGGAGAAGGAGCCTGAGTTGGAGAAGGAGCCGGAGCTGGAGAAGGAGCCGGAGCCGGAGCTGGAGAAGGAGCAGGAAGTGGAGAAGGAGCAGTTTGTGGAGAACGAGCTGGAGGAATAGAACGAGCTGGAGGAGGAGAAGGAGGAGGAGGAGGAGACGGAGTAGGGGGAGGAGAAGGAGCAGGAGCTGGAGAAGGAGCAGGAGGTGGAGAATGAGCAGGAGGTGGAGAAGGAGCAGAAGGAGGAGGGGGAGCAGAAGGACAAGGAGCAGGCGGTGGAGAAGGAGTAGGAGGAGGAGAAGGAGCAGGAGGAGCAGAAGCAGCAGGAGGAGGAGAACAGCAGGAGGAGGAGAAGAAGCAGGAGGAAGGAAAGGAGCAAGAGGTGGAGAAGGAGCAGGACTTGGAGAAGGAGCAGAAGCAGGAACAGGAGATAGAGCAGGAGGAGGAGAACGAGCAGGAGGAGGAGAAGGAGCAGGAGGAGGAAAAGGAGGAGAAGGAGGAGAAGGAGCAGTAGGTGGAGAAGGAGAAGGAGGAGGAGAAGGAGCAGGAGGAGGAAAAGGAGCCGGAGGAGGAGAAGGAGCAGGCGGAGGTGAAGGAGCAGGAGGAGGAGAAGTAGCAGGAGGTCGAGAAGTAGCAGGAAGTGGAGCAGGAGAAAGGGCATGAGAAGGAGAAGGAGCAGGAGGAGATGAAGGAGCAGGAGGTGGAGAAGGAGCAGGAGGTGGAGATGGAGCAGGAGGAGGAGAAGGTGCAGGAGGAGGAGAAAGAGCAGGAGCAGGAAGGGTAGCAGGACATGGAGCGTAAGGGGGAGAATTAGCAGGAGATGGAGAGGGATCAGGAGGTGGAGAATGAGCAGGATGGGGAGAAGGAGCAGGAGGGGGAGAGAAGCAGGTGGGGCAGATGGAGCAGGAGTAGGAGGGGTCGCAGGAGATGAAGCTGAAGGGGGAGATGGAGGAGCTGATGGGGAGCGAGCAGGAGGTGGAGAATGAGCAGGAGGTGGAGAAGGACCTGGAGGTGGAGGAGGAGCAGGAGGAGGAGAAGGAGCAGGAGGAGGAGAAGGAGCAGGAAGTGGAGAAGGAGCAGGAAGTGGAGAAGGTGCAGGAAGTGGCGAAGGAGCAGGAGGTATCGAAGGAGCATGAGGAGGTGAAGGAGCAGGATCGGGAGAAGGAGCCGGAGGTGGGGAAGGAGCAGGGGGAGGAGAAGGAACAGGAGGGAGAGAAGGAGCAGGAGATGGAGAAGGAGAAGGAGGAAATGAAGGAGAATGAGGAGGTGAAGGAGCAGGAGGAGGAGAAGGAGCCAGAGGTGGGGAAGAAGCATGAGTCGGAAAAGGAGAAGGAGGTCGAGAAGTCGCAGGAGGAGGAGGGGGAGCAGAAGGAGAAGGAGCAGGAAGTGGAGAAGGAGCAGGAGCTGGAGAAGGAGGAGGAGGTGGAGAATGAGCAGGAGGAGGAGAAGGAGCATGCGATCGAGAAGTAGCAGGAGGAGGAGAAGGAGCAGGAGCAGGAGAAGGAGCATGTGGAGGAGAACGTGCTGGACGAGGAGAACGAGATGGAGGAGGAGAAGGAGCAGGAGGAGGAGAAGCAGGAGGACGACGAGAAGGAGCCGGAGTTGGAGAAGCAGCAGGAGGAGGAGAAGGAGCAGGAGGAGGTGATGGAGCAGGAGGAGGAGCAGGCGCAGGAGGAGGAGAAGAAGCAGAAGGAGGAGAAGGAGCAGGAGGAGGAGATGGAGCAGGAGGAGGAGATGGAGCCGGAGGTGGAGAAGGAGCAGGAGGTGCTGAAGGATCAGGAGGAGGAGAAGGAGCAGGACGTGGAGAAGGAGCAGGAGGAGATGAATGAGCAGGAGGAGGAGTAGGAGCAGGAGGAGAAGGTGGAGAAGGAGCAGGAAGAGAAGGAGCAGGAGGAGGAGAAGGAGCAGGAGGAGGTGAAGGAGCAGGAGGAGGTGAAGGAGCAGGAGGAGGAGAAGGAGCAGGAGCAGGAGAACGTTGTGGAGAACGTGCTTAAGGAGGATAACGAGCTGGTGGACGAGACGGTGATGGAGGAGGAGAACGAGCTGGAGGAGGTGAACGAGCTGGAGGAGGAGAACGAACTGGAGGAGCAGAACGAGCTGGAGGAGGAGAATGCGCAGGAGGAGGAGAAGGAGCCGGAGGTGGAGAATGAGCAGGAGGAGGAAAAGGAGTAGAAGGTCGAGAAGTAGCAGGAGGAGAAGGCGGAGAAGAAGGAGAAGGAGCAGGAGTTGGTGAAGGAGCAGGAGCTGGACAAGGAGCAGGGGGTGGAGAACGAGCAGGATGAGGAGACGGAGCAGCAGCAGGAGAAGAAGCATGTTGTGCAGAACGTACTGGACGAGGAGAACGAGCTGGAGGAGGAGAAGGAGCAGGAGGAGGAGAAGCAGGAGGAGGAGGAGAAGGAGCCGGAGGTGCAGAAGGAGCAGGAGTAGGAAAAGGAGTCCGACGTGAAGAAGGAACAGGAGGAGAAGAAGGAGCAGGAGCTGGAGAAGGTGCACGAGGAGGAAGGGAGCAGGTGGAGGAGAAGGAGCTGGAGGTGGAGAAGGAGCTGGAGGTGGAGAAGGAGCAGGAGGTGGAGAAAGGATAGCAACAGGAGAAAGAGCAGGTTGTGGAGAACGAACAGAAGTAGGAAAAGGAGCAGGAGGAGGAGAAGGAGCAGGAGGAGGAGAAGGAACAGGAGGTGGAGAAGGAGCAGGAGGAGGAGAATGAGAAGGAGCAGGAACAGGAGATGGAGCAGGAGGTGGAGAAGGAGCAGGAGGAGGTGAAGGAGCAGGAGGAGGTGAAGGAGCATGATGAGGGGAAGGTGCAGGTTGCGGGTAAGGTGCAGGAGTCGGAGGGGGAGCAGGAGGTGGAGCGGGAGGGGTAGTCGGAGATGGAGAGGGGTCAGGAGGAGGAAAAAGAGCCAGAGTTGAATAAGATACCGGAGGTGGAGAAGGAGCCGGAGGTGGAGAAGCAGCCGGAGGTGGAGAAGGAGCAGAAGGTGGGGAAGGAGCACGATGAGAAGAAGAAGGAGGTGGAGCAGGAGGAGCAGATTGTAGAGAAGGAGCAGGAGGAGGAGATGGAGCAAGAGCAGGAGATGGAGCCGGAGGTGGAGAAGGAGGAGGGGGAGGTGAAGTAGCAGGAGTTGGAGAAGGAGCAGGAGGAGGAGAAGGAGCCGTGAGTGGGGAAGGATCAGGAGGAGGAGAAGGAGCAGGAGGTCGAGAAGGAGCAGGAACAGGAGAAGCAGCAGGACGTGTAGAAGGAGCAGGTGGAGGTGAATGAGCCGGAGGAGCAGAAAAAGCAGGAGGAGGAGATGGAGCCAGAGGAGCAGAAGGAGCAGGAGGAGGAGAAGGAGCAGGAGGAGGAGAAGGAACAGGAGGTGGAGAAGGAGCAGGAGCAGGAGGTCGAGAAGGAGCAGGAGGAGGAAGGGGAGCAGAAGGAGAAGGAGCAGGAGGTGGAGAAGGAGCAGGAGGTGGAGAAGGAGCAGGAGGAGGAGAAGGAGCAGGAGGAGAATGTGGAGAAGGAGCAGGAAGAGGAGAAGGAGCAGGAGCAGGAGAAGGTTGTGGAGAACGAGCTGGAGGAGGAGAATGAGCTGGTGGAGGAGACGGGGCTGGAGGAGGAGAACGAGATGGAGGAGGTGAACGAGCTGTAGGAAGAGAATGCGCAGGAGGAGGAGAAGGACCAGATGGTGGAGAAGGAGCAGGGGGAGGAGAAGGAGCAGGGGGAGGAGAAGGAGCAGGAGGTGGAGAAGGAGCACGCAAAGGCAAAGGAGCCGGATGAGGAGAATGAGCAGGAGGAGGAGAAGGAGACGGAGGTGGAGAAGGAGCCGGAGTTGGAGAAGGAGCACGAGGTGGGGAAGGAGCAGGATGAGAAGGAGAAGGAGGTGGATCAGGAGGAGCAGATTGTGGAGAAGGAGCTGGAGGAGAAGGGGCAGGAGGAGGAGAAGCAGCCGGAGGAGGAGAAGCAGCAGGAGGTGAAGAATGAGCAGGAGGTGAAGAATGAGCAGGAGGAGGAGGGGGAGCAGAAGGAGAAGGAGCAGGAGGAGGAGATGCAGCCGGAGGTGAAGAAGGAGAAGGAGGAGGAGGTGCCGGAGGTCGATAAGTAGCAGCAGGAGAAGGAGCAGGAGGTGGAGAAGTATCAGGAGGAGGAGAAGCGAGAAGGAGCAGGGGGAGGAGAAGGAGCAGGAGGTGGAGAAGGAGCAGGACGTGCAGATGAAGCAGTACGTGGAGAAGGAGCAGTAGGTGGACAAGAAGCAGGAGGTGGAGAAGGAGCACGAGGTGGAGAAGGAGCAGGAGGAGGAGGTGGAGCAGGTGGTTAAGAAGGAGCAGGAATTGGAGAAGGAGCAGGAGGAGCAGAAGAAGCAGGAGGAGGAGAAGGAGCAGGAGGTGGAGAAGGGGCAGGAGGAGGAGAAGGAGAAGGAGCAGGTTCAGGAGATGGAGCAGGAGGTGGAGAAGGAGCAGGAAGAGGTGAAGGAGCAGGAGGAGTTGAAGGAGCAGGTTGAGGGGAAGGTGCAGGAGTAGGATTTGAAGCAGGAGATGGAGCGGGAGGTGGTGCAGGAGATGGAGAGGGGGCAGGATCAGGAAAAAGAGCCAGAGGTGGAAAAGGAGCCGGTGGTGGAAAAGGAACCGGAGGTGGAGAAGGAGCAGGAGGAGAAGAAGGAGCAGGAGCTGGAGAAGTGGCAGGAGGAGAAGGAGCTGGAGGTGCAGAAGGAGCAGGAGGATGAAAAGGAGTCCGAGGTGAAGAAGGAACAGGAGGAGAAGAAGGAGCAGGAGCTGGAGAAGGGGCAGGAGGTGGAGAAGGAGCAGGAGGTGGAGAAGAAGCAGGAGGAAGAGAAGGAACAGAAGGTTTAGACCGAGCAGGAGGAGGAGAAAGTGCAGCAACAGGAGAAAGAGCAGGTTGTGGAGAACGAACAGAAGGAGGAAAAGGAGCAGGAGGAGAAGGAGCAGGAGCAGGAGAAGGAGCAGGAGGAGGAGAAGGAGCTGGAGGTGGAGAAGGAGCAGGAGGTGGAGAAGAAGCAGGAGGAGGAGAAGGAACAGAAGGTTTAGACCGAGCAGGAGGAGGAGAAAGTGCAGCAACAGGAGAAAGAGCAGGTTGTGGAGAACGAACGGAAGGAGGAAAAGGAGCAGGAGGAGGAGAAGGAGCAGGAGGAGGAGAAGGAGAAGGAGCAGGAACAGGAGATGGAGTAGGAGGTGGAGAGGGAGCAGGAGGAGGTGAAGGAGCAGGAGGAGGTGAAGGAGCATGATGAGGGGAAGGTGCAGGTTGAGGGGAAGGTGCAGGATTAGGAGGGGGAGCAGGAGGTGGAGCGGGAGGGGGAGTAGGAGATGGAGAGGGGGCAGGAGGAGGAAAAAGAGCCAGAGTTGGATAAGATACCGGAGGTGGAGAAGGAGCCGGAGGTGGAGAAGGAGCCGGAGGTGGAGAAGGAGCAGGAGGTGGGGAAGGAGCAGGATGAGAAGGAGAAGGAGGTGGAGCAGGAGGAGCAGATTGTGGAGAAGGAGCTGGAGGAGAAGGAGCAGGAGGAGGAGAAGCAGCCGGGGGAGGAGAAGCAGCAGGAGGTGAAGAATGAGCAGGAGGTGAAGAATGAGCAGGAGGAGGAGGGGAGCAGAAGGAGAAGGAGCAGGAGGAGGAGAAGGAACCGGAGGTGAAGAAGGAGCGGGAGGTGGAGAAGAAGCAGGCGTTGGGGAAGGAGCAGGATGAGAAGGAGAAGGACGTGGAGCAGGAGGAGCAGATTGTGGAGAACGAGCTGGAGGGGGAGCAGGAGCAGGAGGAGGAGAAGCAGCCGGAGGAGGAGACGCAGCAGGAGGTGAAGAATGAGCAGGACGTGAAGAATGAGCAGGAGTAGGAGGGGAGCAGAAGGAGAAGGAGCAGGAGGAGGAGAAGGAACCGAAGGTGAAGAAGGAGCAGGAGGTGGAGAAGGAGCCGGATGAGGAGAACCGAGAAGGAGCAGGAGGAGGAGAAGGAGCAGGAGGTGGAGAAGAAAGAGGAGGAGCAGAAGGAGCAGGTGGAGGAGAATGAGCCGGAGGTGGAGAAGGAGAAGGAAGTGGAGAAGGAGCAAGAGGTGCACAAGAAGCCGGAGGTGGACAAGAACAGGACGTGGAGAAGGAGCACGAGGTGGAGAAGGAGCAGGAGGAGGTGAAGGAGCAGGAGCAGGAGAAGGTTGTAGAGAACGAGCTGGAGGAGTAGAACGAGCTGGAGGAGGAGAACGAGCTGGAGGAGGAGAACGAGCTGGAGGAGGAGAACGAACTGGAAGAGGTGAACGAACTGGAGGAGGAGAAAGAGCAGGATTAGGAGAAGGACCAGAAGGTGGAGAAGGAGCAGGGGGAGGAGAAGGAGCAGGAGGTGGAGAAGGATTTGGTGGTGGAAAAGGAGCAGGAGGTGTAGAAGGAGCAGGAGGAGGAAATGGAGCAGGTGGAGATGAAGGAGCAGGAGGAGGAGAAGGAGCAGGAGCAGGTGAAGGTTGTGGAGAACCAGCTGGAGGAGTAGAACGAGCTGGAGGAGGAGAATTGTCTGAAGGAGGAGAACGAGCTGGAGGAGGCCAACGAACTGCAGGAGGAGAACGAGCTGGAGGAGGAGAAGGAGCAGGAGGAGGCGAAGGACCAGAAGTGGAGAAGGAGCAGTCGGAGGAGAAGGAGCTGGAGGTGGAGAAGGAGCTGGAGGAGGAGAAGGATCAGGAGGTCGAGAAGTGGCAGGAGGATGGGGGGAGCAGAAGGAGAAGGAGCAGGAGGTGGAGAAGGAGCAGGACGTTCAGAATGAGCAGCAGGAGGAAAAGGAGTCCGAGGTGAAGAAGGAGCAGGAGGAGAAGAAGGAGGCGGAGTTGGAGAAGGAGCAGGAGCAGGAGGTCGAGATGGAGCAGGAGGAGGAAGGGGAGCAGAAGGAGAAGGAGCAGTAGGTGGAGAAGGAGCAGGAGGTGGAGAAGGAGCATGAGGAGGAGATGGAGCAGGAGGAGAAAGGTGGAGAAGGAGCAGGAAGAGAAGGAGCAGGAGGAGGAGAAGGAGCAGGAGGAGGTGAAGGAGCAGGAGGAGGTGAAGGAGCAGGAGGAGGAGAAGGAGCAGGAGCAGGAGAAGGTTGTGGAGAACGAGCTGGAGGAGGAGAACGAGCTGGTGGAGGAGACGGGGCTGGAGGAGGAGAACGAGCTGGAGGAGGTGAACGAACTGGAGGAATAGAACGAACTGGAGGAGCAGAACGAGCTGGAGGAGGAGAATGCGCAGGAGGAGGAGAAGGACCAGATGGTGGAGAAGGAGCAGGGGGAGGAGAAGGAGCAGGACGTGGAGAAGGAGCACGCGAAGGAAAAGGAGCCGGAGCAGGAGAATGAGCAGGAGGAGGAGAAGGAGTAGGAAGTCGAGAAGTAGCAGGAGGAGGAGGTGGAGCAGAAGGAGAAGGAGCAGGAGGTGGAGAAGGAGCAGGAGCTGGACAAGGAGCAGGAGGTGGAGAACGAGCAGGATGAGGAGAAGGAGCAGCAGCAGGAGAAGAAGCATGTTGTGCAGAACGTACTGGACGAGGAGAACGAGCTGGAGGAGGAGAAGGAGCAGGAGGAGGAGAAGCAAGAGGAGGAGGAGAAGGCGCCGGAGGTGCAGAATGAGCAGGAGGAGGAAAAGGAGTCCGAGGTGAAGAAGGAACAGGAGGAGAAGAAGGAGCAGGAGCTGGAGAAGGGGCAGGAGGAGGAGGGGAGCAGGTGGAGGAGAAGGAGCTGGAGGTGGAGAAGGAGCTGGAGGTGGAGAAGGAGCAGGAGGTGGAGAAGAAGCAGGAGGAGGAGAAGGCAGAGAAGGTGAAGACGGAGCATGAGGAGGAGAAAGTGCAGCAACAGGAAAAAGAGCACGTTGTGGAGAACGGACAGAAGTAGGAAAAGGAGCAGGAGGAGGAGAAGGAGCAGGAGGAGGAGAAGGAGCAGGAGGAGGAGAAGGAACAGGAGGTGGAGAAGGAGCAGGAGGAGGAGAAGGAGAAGGAGCAGGAACAGGAGATGGAGCAGGAGGTGGAGAAGGAGCAGGAGGAGGTGAAGGAGCAGGAGGAGGTGAAGGAGCATGATGAGGGGAAGGTACAGGTTGAGGGGAAGGTGCAGGAGTCGGAGGGGGAGCAGGAGGTGGAGCGGGAGGGGTAGTAGGAGATGGAGAGGGGGCAGGAGGAGGAAAAAGAGCCAGAGTTGGATAAGATACCGGAGGTGGAGAAGGAGCCGTAGGTGGAGAAGGAGCCGGATGTGGAGAAGGAGCAGGAGGTGGAGCAGGAGGAGCAGATTGTGGAGAAGGAGCAGGAGGAGGAGATGGAGCAGGAGGAGGAGATGGAGCCGGAGGTGGAGAAGGAGGAGGAGGAGGTGAAGGAGCAGGAGGTGGAGAAGGAGCAGGAGAAGGAGAAGGAGCCGGAGGTGGAGATGGATCAGGAGGAGGAGATGGAGCAGGAGGTGGAGAAGGAGCAGGAACAGGAGAATGAGCAGGACGTGGAGAAGGAGCAGGAGGAAGTGAATGAGTCGGAGGAGCAGAAAAAGCAGGAGGAGGAGATGGAGCCGGAGGAGGAGAAGGAGCAGGAGGAGGAGAAGGAACAGGAGGAGGAGAAGGAGCAGGAGGAGGTGAAGGAGCAGGAGGAGGAGAAGGAGCAGGAGGAGGAGAAGGAGCAGGAGGAGGAGAAGGAACAGGAGGTGGAGAAGGAGCAGAAGGAGGAGAAGGATAAGGAGCAGGAACAGGAGATGGAGCAGGAGGTGGAGAAGGAGCAGGAGGAGGTGAAGGAGCAGGAGGAGGTGAAGAAGCAGGATGAGGAGAAGGAACAGAAGGTGAAGACGGAGCAGGAGGAGGAGAAGGAGAAGGAGCAGGAACAGGAGAATGAGCAGGACGTGGAGAAGGAGCAGGAGGATGTGAATGAGCCGGAGGAGCAGAAAAAGCAGGAGGAGGAGATGGAGCCGGAGGAGGAGAAGGAGCAGGAGGAGGAGAAGGAACAGGAGGAGGAGAAGGAGCAGGAGGAGGTGAAGGAGCAGGAGATGGAGAAGGAGCAGGAGGAGGAGAAGGAGCAGGAGGAGGAGAAGGAACAGGAGGTGGAGAAGGAGCAGAAGGAGGACAAGGAGAAGGAGCAGGAACAGGAGATGGAGCAGGAGGTGGAGAAGGAGCAGGAGGAGGTGAAGGAACAGGAGGAGGTGAAGAAGCAGGAGGAGGAGAAGGAACAGAAGGTGAAGACGGAGCAGGAGGAGGAGAAAGTGCAGCAACAGGAAAAAGAGCACGTTGTGGAGAACGAACAGAAGTAGGAAAAGGAGCAGGGGGAGGAGAAGGAGCAGGAGGAGGAGAAGGAGCAGGAGGAGGAGAAGGAGCAGGAGGAGGAGAAGGAACAGGAGGTGGAGAAGGAGCAGGAGGAGGAGAAGGAGAAGGAGCAGGAACAGGAGATGGAGCAGGAGGTGGAGAAGGAGCAGGAGGAGGTGAAGGAGCAGGAGGAGGTGAAGGAGCATGATGAGGGGAAGGTGCAGGTTGAGGGGAAGGTGCAGGAGTCGGAGGGGGAGCAGGAGGTGGAGCGGGAGGGGCAGTAGGAGATGGAGAGGGGGCAGGAGGAGGAAAAAGAGCCAGAGTTGGATAAGATACCGGAGGCGGAGAAGGAGCCGGAGGTGGAGAAGGAGCCGGATGTGGAGAAGGAGCAGGAGGTGGAGCAGGAGGAGCAGATTGTGGAGAAGGAGCAGGAGGAGGAGATGGAGCAGGAGGAGGAGATGGAGCCGGAGGTGGAGAAGGAGGAGGGGGAGGTGAATGAGCAGGAGGTGGAGAAGGAGCAGGAGAAGGAGAACGAGCCGGAGGTGGAGATGGATCAGGAGGAGGAGATGGAGCAGGACGTGGAGAAGGAGCAGGAGGAGGTGAATGAGCCGGAGGAGCAGAAAAAGCAGGAGGAGGAGATGGAGCCGGAGGAGGAGAAGGAGCAGGAGGAGGAGAAGGAACAGGAGGAGGAGAAGGAGCAGGAGGAGGTGAAGGAGCAGGAGGAGGAGAAGGAGCCGGAGGTGGAGATGCATCAGGAGGAGGAGATGGAGCAGGAGGTGGAGAAGGAGCAGGAACAGGAAAATGAGCAGGACGTGGAGAAGGAGCAGGAGGAGGTGAATGATCCGGAGGAGCAGAAAATGCAGGAGGAGGAGATGTAGCCGGAGGACGAGAAGGAGCAGGAGGAGGAGAAGGAACAGGAGGTGGAGAAGGAGCATGAGCAGGAGGTCGAGAAGGAGCAGGAGAAGGAAGGGGAACAGAAGGAGAAGGAGAATGAGCAGGAAGTGGAGAAGGAGCAGGAGGTGGAGAAGGAGCAAGAGGAGGAGAATGAGCAGGAGGAGAAGGTGGAGAAGGAGCAGGAGGTGGAGAAGGAGCAGGAGGAGGAGAATGAGCAGGAGGAGGTGAAGGAGCAGGAGGAGGTGAAGGTGCAAGAGGAGGAGAAGGAGCAGGAGCAGGAGAAGGTTGTGGAGAACGAGCTGGAGGGGGAAAACGAGCTGGTGCAGGAGACGGGGCTGGAGGAGGAGAACGAGCTGGAGGAGGTGAACGAGCTGGAGGAAGAGAACGAACTGGAGGAGCAGAACGAGCTGGAGGAGGAGAATGCGCAGGAGGAGGAGAAGGACCAAATGGTGGAGAAGGAGCAGGGGGAGGAGAAGGAGCAGGAGGTGTAGAAGGAGCACGCGAAGGAAAAGGAGCCGGAGGAGGAGAATGAGCAGGAGGAGGAGAAGGAGCAGGAGGAGGAGAAGCAAGAGGAGGAGGAGAAGGAGCCGGAGGTGCAGAATGAGCAGGAGGAGGAAAAGGAGTCCGAGGTGAAGAAGGAACAGGAGGAGAAGAAGGAGCAGGAGCTGGAGAAGTGGCAGGAGGAGGAGGGGAGCAGGTGGAGGAGAAGGAGCTGGAGGTGGAGAAGGAGCTGGAGGTGGAGAAGTAAGAGGAGGAGGAGAAGGAGCCGGAGGTGCAGAATCAGCAGGAGGAGAAAAAGGAGTCCGAGGTGAAGAAGGAACAGGAGGAGAAGAAGGAGCAGGAGCTGGAGAAGGGGCAGGAGGAGGAGGGGAGCAGCTGGAGGAGAAGGAGCTGGAGGTGGAGAAGGAGCTGGAGGTGGAGAAGGAGCAGGAGGTGGAGAAGAAGCAGGAGGAGGAGAAGGAACAGAAGGTGAAGACGGAGCATGAGGAGGAGAAAGTGCAGCAACAGGAAAAAGAGCACGTTGTGGAGAACGAACAGAAGTAGGAAAAGGAGCAGGAGGAGGAGAAGGAGCAGGAGGAGGAGAAGGAGCAGGAGGAGGAGAAGGAACAGGAGGTGGAGAAGGAGCAGGAGGAGGAGAAGGAGAAGGAGCAGGAACAGGAGATGGAGCAGGAGGTGGAGAAGGAGCAGGAGGAGGTGAAGGAGCAGGAGGAGGTGAAGGAGCATGATGAGGGGAAGGTACAGGTTGAGGGGAAGGTGCAGGAGTCGGAGGGGGAGCAGGAGGTGGAGCGGGAGGGGTAGTGGGAGATGGAGAGGGGGCAGGAGGAGGAAAAAGAGCCAGAGTTGGATAAGATACCGGAGGTGGAGAAGGAGCCGTAGGTGGAGAAGGAGCCGGATGTGGAGAAGGAGCAGGAGGTGGAGCAGGAGGAGCAGATTGTGGAGAAGGAGCAGGAGGAGGAGATGGAGCAGGAGGTGGAGAAGGAGGAGGAGGAGGTGAAGGAGCAGGAGGTGGAGAAGGAGCAGGAGAAGGAGAAGGAGCCGGAGGTGGAGATGGATCAGGAGGAGGAGATGGAGCAGGAGGTGGAGAAGGAGCAGGAACAGGAGAATGAGCAGGACGTGGAGAAGGAGCAGGAGGAGGTGAATGAGCCGGAGGAGCAGAAAAAGCAGGAGGAGGAGATGGAGCCGGAGGAGGAGAAGGAGCAGGAGGAGGAGAAGGAACAGGAGGAGGAGAAGGAGCAGGAGGAGGTGAAGGAGCAGGAGGAGGAGAAGGAGCAGGAGGAGGAGAAGGAGCAGGAGGAGGAGAAGGAACAGGACGTGGAGAAGGAGCAGAAGGAGGAGAAGGAGAAGGAGCAGGAAGAGGAGATGGAGCAGGAGGTGGAGAAGGAGCAGGAGGAGGTGAAGGAGCAGGAGGAGGTGAAGAAGCAGGAGGAGGAGAAGGAACAGAAGGTGAAGACGGAGCAGGAGGAGGAGAAGGAGAAGGAGCAGGAACAGGAGAATGAGCAGGACGTGGAGAAGGAGCAGGAGGAGGTGAATGAGCCGGAGGAGCAGAAAAAGCAGGAGGAGGAGATGGAGCCGGAGGAGGAGAAGGAGCAGGAGGAGGTGAAGGAGCAGGAGGAGGAGAAGGAGCAGGAGGAGGAGAAGGAGCAGGAGGAGGAGAAGGAACAGGAGGTGGAGAAGGAGCAGAAGGAGGAGAAGGAGAAGGAGCAGGAACAGGAGATGGAGCAGGAGGTGGAGAAGGAGCAGGAGGAGGTGAAGGAGCAGGAGGAGGTGAAGAAGCAGGAGGAGGAGAAGGAACAGAAGGTGAAGACGGAGCAGGAGGAGGAGAAGGAGAAGGAGCAGGAACAGGAGAATGAGCAGGACGTGGAGAAGGAGCAGGAGGAGGTGAATGAGCCGGAGGAGCAGAAAAAGCAGGAGGAGGAGATGGAGCCGGAGGAGGAGAAGGAGCAGGAGGAGGAGAAGGAACAGGAGGAGGAGAAGGAGCAGGAGGAGGTGAAGGAGCAGGAGATGGAGAAGGAGCAGGAGGAGGAGAAGGAGCAGGAGGAGGAGAAGGAACAGGAGGTGGAGAAGGAGCAGAAGGAGGACAAGGAGAAGGAGCAGGAACAGGAGATGGAGCAGGAGGTGGAGAAGGATCAGGAGGAGGTGAAGGAACAGGAGGAGGTGAAGAAGCAGGAGGAGGAGAAGGAACAGAAGGTGAAGACGGAGCAGGAGGAGGAGAAAGTGCAGCAACAGGAAAAAGAGCACGTTGTGGAGAACGAACAGAAGTAGGAAAAGGAGCAGGGGGAGGAGAAGGAGCAGGAGGAGGAGAAGGAGCAGGAGGAGGAGAAGGAGCAGGAGGAGGAGAAGGAACAGGAGGTGGAGAATGAGCAGGAGGAGGAGAAGGAGAAGGAGCAGGAACAGGAGATGGAGCAGGAGGTGGAGAAGGAGCAGGAGGAGGTGAAGGAGCATGATGAGGGGAAGGTGCAGGTTGAGGGGAAGGTGCAGGATTCGGAGGGGGAGCAGGAGGTGGAGCGGGAGGGGCAGTAGGAGATGGAGAGGGGGCAGGAGGAGGAAAAAGAGCCAGAGTTGGATAAGATACCGGAGGCGGAGAAGGAGCCGGAGGTGGAGAAGGAGCCGGATGTGGAGAAGGAGCAGGAGGTGGAGCAGGAGGAGCAGATTGTGGAGAAGGAGCAGGAGGAGGAGATGGAGCAGGAGGAGGAGATGGAGCCGGAGGTGGAGAAGGAGGAGGGGGAGGTGAATGAGCAGGAGGTGGAGAAGGAGCAGGAGAAGGAGAACGAGCCGGAGGTGGAGATGGATCAGGAGGAGGAGATGGAGCAGGACGTGGAGAAGGAGCAGGAGGAGGTGAATGAGCCGGAGGAGCAGAAAAAGCAGGAGGAGGAGATGGAGCCGGAGGAGGAGAAGGAGCAGGAGGAGGAGAAGGAGCAGGAGGAGGTGAAGGAGCAGGAGGAGGAGAAGGAGCAGGAGGAGGAGAAGGAGCAGGAGGAGGAGAAGGAACAGGACGTGGAGAAGGAGCAGAAGGAGGAGAAGGAGAAGGAGCAGGAAGAGGAGATGGAGCAGGAGGTGGAGATGGAGCAGGAGGAGGTGAAGGAGCAGGAGGAGGTGAAGAAGCAGGAGGAGGAGAAGGAACAGAAGGTGAAGACGGAGCAGGAGGAGGAGAAGGAGAAGGAGCAGGAACAGGAGAATGAGCAGGACGTGGAGAAGGAGCAGGAGGAGGTGAATGAGCCGGAGGAGCAGAAAAAGCAGGAGGAGGAGATGGAGCCGGAGGAGGAGAAGGAGCAGGAGGAGGTGAAGGAGCAGGAGGAGGAGAAGGAGCAGGAGGAGGAGAAGGAGCAGGAGGAGGAGAAGGAACAGGAGGTGGAGAAGGAGCAGAAGGAGGAGAAGGAGAAGGAGCAGGAACAGGAGATGGAGCAGGAGGTGGAGAAGGAGCAGGAGGAGGTGAAGGAGCAGGAGGAGGTGAAGAAGCAGGAGGAGGAGAAGGAACAGAAGGTGAAGACGGAGCAGGAGGAGGAGAAGGAGAAGGAGCAGGAACAGGAGAATGAGTAGGACGTGGAGAAGGAGCAGGAGGAGGTGAATGAGCCGGAGGAGCAGAAAAAGCAGGAGGAGGAGATGGAGCCGGAGGAGGAGAAGGAGCAGGAGGAGGAGAAGGAACAGGAGGAGGAGAAGGAGCAGGAGGAGGTGAAGGAGCAGGAGATGGAGAAGGAGCAGGAGGAGGAGAAGGAGCAGGAGGAGGAGAAGGAACAGGAGGTGGAGAAGGAGCAGAAGGAGGACAAGGAGAAGGAGCAGGAACAGGAGATGGAGCAGGAGGTGGAGAAGGAGCAGGAGGAGGTGATGGAACAGGAGGAGGTGAAGAAGCAGGAGGAGGAGAAGGAACAGAAGGTGAAGACGGAGCAGGAGGAGGAGAAAGTGCAGCAACAGGAAAAAGAGCACGTTGTGGAGAACGAACAGAAGTAGGAAAAGGAGCAGGGGGAGGAGAAGGAGCAGGAGGAGGAGAAGGAGCAGGAGGAGGAGAAGGAGCAGGAGGAGGAGAAGGAACAGGAGGTGGAGAAGGAGCAGGAGGAGGAGAAGGAGAAGGAGCAGGAACAGGAGATGGAGCAGGAGGTGGAGAAGGAGCAGGAGGAGGTGAAGGAGCATGATGAGGGGAAGGTGCAGGTTGAGGGGAAGGTGCAGGAGTCGGAGGGGGAGCAGGAGGTGGAGCGGGAGGGGCAGTAGGAGATGGAGAGGGGGCAGGAGGAGGAAAAAGAGCCAGAGTTGGATAAGATACCGGAGGCGGAGAAGGAGCCGGAGGTGGAGAAGGAGCCGGATGTGGAGAAGGAGCAGGAGGTGGAGCAGGAGGAGCAGATTGTGGAGAAGGAGCAGGAGGAGGAGATGGAGCAGGAGGAGGAGATGGAGCCGGAGGTGGAGAAGGAGGAGGGGGAGGTGAATGAGCAGGAGGTGGAGAAGGAGCAGGAGAAGGAGAACGAGCCGGAGGTGGAGATGGATCAGGAGGAGGAGATGGAGCAGGACGTGGAGAAGGAGCAGGAGGAGGTGAATGAGCCGGAGGAGCAGAAAAAGCAGGAGGAGGAGATGGAGCCGGAGGAGGAGAAGGAGCAGGAGGAGGAGAAGGAACAGGAGGAGGAGAAGGAGCAGGAGAAGGTGAAGGAGCAGGAGGAGGAGAAGGAGCCGGAGGTGGAGATGCATCAGGAGGAGGAGATGGAGCAGGAGGTGGAGAAGGAGCAGGAACAGGAAAATGAGCAGGACGTGGAGAAGGAGCAGGAGGAGGTGAATGAGCCGGAGGAGCAGAAAAAGCAGGAGGAGGAGATGGAGCCGGAGGACGAGAAGGAGCAGGAGGAGGAGAAGGAACAGGAGGTGGAGAAGGAGCATGAGCAGGAGGTCGAGAAGGAGCAGGAGAAGGAAGGGGAACAGAAAGAGAAGGAGAATGAGCAGGAAGTGGAGAAGGAGCAGGAGGTGGAGAAGGAGCAAGAGGAGGAGAATGAGCAGGAGGAGGTGAAGGAGCAGGAGGAGGTGAAGGTGCAAGAGGAGGAGAAGGAGCAGGAGCAGGAGAAGGTTGTGGAGAACGAGCTGGAGGGGGAAAACGAGCTGGTGCAGGAGACGGGGCTGGAGGAGGAGAACGAGCTGGAGGAGGTGAACGAGCTGGAGGAAGAGAACGAACTGGATGAGCAGAACGAGCTGGAGGAGGAGAATGCGCAGGAGGAGGAGAAGGACCAAATGGTGGAGAAGGAGCAGGGGGAGGAGAAGGAGCAGGAGGTGTAGAAGGAGCACGCGAAGGAAAAGGAGCCGGAGGAGGAGAATGAGCAGGAGGAGGAGAAGGAGCAGGAGGAGGAGAAGCAAGAGGAGGAGGAGAAGGAGCCGGAGGTGCAGAATGAGCAGGAGGAGGAAAAGGAGTCCGAGGTGAAGAAGGAACAGGAGGAGAAGAAGGAGCAGGAGCTGGAGAAGTGGCAGGAGGAGGAGGGGAGCAGGTGGAGGAGAAGGAGCTGGAGGTGGAGAAGGAGCTGGAGGTGGAGAAGCAAGAGGAGGAGGAGAAGGAGCCGGAGGTGCAGAATGAGCAGGAGGAGGAAAAGGAGTCCGAGGTGAAGAAGGAACAGGAGGAGAAGAAGGAGCAGGAGCTGGAGAAGGGGCAGGAGGAGGAGGGGAGCAGCTGGAGGAGAAGGAGCTGGAGGTGGAGAAGGAGCTGGAGGTGGAGAAGGAGCAGGAGGTGGAGAAGAAGCAGGAGGAGGAGAAGGAACAGAAGGTGAAGACGGAGCATGAGGAGGAGAAAGTGCAGCAACAGGAAAAAGAGCACGTTGTGGAGAACGAACAGAAGTAGGAAAAGGAGCAGGAGGAGGAGAAGGAGCAGGAGGAGGAGAAGGAGCAGGAGGAGGAGAAGGAACAGGAGGTGGAGAAGGAGCAGGAGGAGGAGAAGGAGAAGGAGCAGGAACAGGAGATGGAGCAGGAGGTGGAGAAGGAGCAGGAGGAGGTGAAGGAGCAGGAGGAGGTGAAGGAGCATGATGAGGGGAAGGTACAGGTTGAGGGGAAGGTGCAGGAGTCGGAGGGGGAGCAGGAGGTGGAGCGGGAGGGGTAGTAGGAGATGGAGAGGGGGCAGGAGGAGGAAAAAGAGCCAGAGTTGGATAAGATACCGGAGCTGGAGAAGGAGCCGTAGGTGGAGAAGGAGCCGGATGTGGAGAAGGAGCAGGAGGTGGAGCAGGAGGAGCAGATTGTGGAGAAGGAGCAGGAGGAGGAGATGGAGCAGGAGGAGGAGATGGAGCCGGAGGAGGAGATGGAGCAGGAGGTGGAGAAGGAGCAGGAACAGGAGAATGAGCAGGACGTGGAGAAGGAGCAGGAGGAGGTGAAGGAGCAGGAGGTGGAGAAGGAGCAGGAGAAGGAGAAGGAGCCGGAGGTGGAGATGGATCAGGAGGAGGAGATGGAGCAGGAGGTGGAGAAGGAGCAGGAACAGGAGAATGAGCAGGACGTGGAGAAGGAGCAGGAGGAGGTGAATGAGCCGGAGGAGCAGAAAAAGCAGGAGGAGGAGATGGAGCCGGAGGAGGAGAAGGAGCAGGAGGAGGAGAAGGAACAGGAGGAGGAGAAGGAGCAGGAGGAGGTGAAGGAGCAGGAGGAGGAGAAGGAGCAGGAGGAGGAGAAGGAGCAGGAGGAGGAGAAGGAACAGGAGGTGGAGAAGGAGCAGAAGGAGGAGAAGGAGAAGGAGCAGGAAGAGGAGATGGAGCAGGAGGTGGAGAAGGAGCAGGAGGAGGTGAAGGAGCAGGAGGAGGTGAAGAAGCAGGAGGAGGAGAAGGAACAGAAGGTGAAGACGGAGCAGGAGGAGGAGAAGGAGAAGGAGCAGGAACAGGAGAATGAGCAGGACGTGGAGAAGGAGCAGGAGGAGGTGAATGAGCCGGAGGAGCAGAAAAAGCAGGAGGAGGAGATGGAGCCGGAGGAGGAGAAGGAGCAGGAGGAGGAGGAGGAACAGGAGGAGGAGAAGGAGCAGGAGGAGGTGAAGGAGCAGGAGGTGGAGAAGGAGCAGGAGGAGGAGAAGGAGCAGGAGGAGGAGAAGGAACAGGAGGTGGAGAAGGAGCAGAAGGAGGACAAGGAGAAGGAGCAGGAACAGGAGATGGAGCAGGAGGTGGAGAAGGAGCAGGAGGAGGTGAAGGAACAGGAGGAGGTGAAGAAGCAGGAGGAGGAGAAGGAACAGAATGTGAAGACGGAGCAGGAGGAGGAGAAAGTGCAGCAACAGGAAAAAGAGCACGTTGTGGAGAACGAACAGAAGTAGGAAAAGGAGCAGGGGGAGGAGAAGGAGCAGGAGGAGGAGAAGGAGCAGGAGGAGGAGAAGGAGCAGGAGGAGGAGAAGGAACAGGAGGTGGAGAAGGAGCAGGAGGAGGAGAAGGAGAAGGAGCAGGAACATGAGATGGAGCAGGAGGTGGAGAAGGAGCAGGAGGAGGTGAAGGAGCAGGAGGAGGTGAAGGAGCTTGATGAGGGGAAGGTGCAGGTTGAGGGGAAGGTGCAGGAGTCGGAGGGGGAGCAGGAGGTGGAGCGGGAGGGGCAGTAGGAGATGGAGAGGGGGCAGGAGGAGGAAAAAGAGCCAGAGTTGGATAAGATACCGGAGGCGGAGAAGGAGCCGGAGGTGGAGAAGGAGCCGGATGTGGAGAAGGAGCAGGAGGTGGAGCAGGAGGAGCAGATTGTGGAGAAGGAGCAGGAGGAGGAGATGGAGCAGGAGGAGGAGATGGAGCCGGAGGTGGAGAAGGAGGAGGAGGAGGTGAATGAGCAGGAGGTGGAGAAGGAGCAGGAGAAGGAGAACGAGCCGGAGGTGGTGATGGATCAGGCGAGGAGATGGAGCAGGACGTGGAGAAGGAGCAGGAGGAGGTGAATGAGCCGGAGGAGCAGAAAAAGCAGGAGGAGGAGATGGAGCCGGAGGAGGAGAAGGAGCAGGAGGAGGAGAAGGAACAGGAGGAGGAGAAGGAGCAGGAGGAGGTGAAGGAGCAGGAGGAGGAGAAGGAGCCGGAGGTGGAGATGCATCAGGAGGAGGAGATGGAGCAGGAGGTGGAGAAGGAGCAGGAACAGGAAAATGAGCAGGACGTGGAGAAGGAGCAGGAGGAGGTGAATGAGCCGGAGGAGCAGAAAAAGCAGGAGGAGGAGATGGAGCCGGAGAACGAGAAGGAGCAGGAGGAGGAGAAGGAACAGGAGGTGGAGAAGGAGCATGAGCAGGAGGTCGAGAAGGAGCAGGAGAATCATAGAATCATAGAATCATAGAAGTTACAACATGGAAACAGGCCCTTCGGCCCAACATGTCCATGTCGCCCAGTTTATACCACTAAGCTAGTCCCAATTGCCTGCACTTGGCCCATATCCCTCTATACCCATCTTACCCATGTAACTGTCCAAATGCTTTTTAAAAGACAAAATTGTACCCGCCTCTACTACTGCCTCTGGCAGCTCGTTCCAGACACTCACCACCCTTTGAGTGAAAAAATTGCCCCTCTGGATCCTTTTGTATCTCTCCCCTCTCACTTTAAATCTGTGCCCCCTCGTTATAGACTCCCCTACCTTTGGGAAAAGATTTTGACTATCGACCTTATCTATGCCCCTCATTATTTTATAGACTTCTATAAGATCACCCCTTAACCTCCTACTCTCCAGGGAATAAAGTCCCAGTCTGTCTAACCTCTCCCTGTAAGTCAAACCATCAAGTCCCGGTAGCATCCTAGTAAATCTTTTCTGCACTCTTTCTAGTTTAATAATATCCTTTCTATAATAGGGTGACCAGAACTGTACACAGTACTCCAAGTGTGGCCTCACCAATGCCCTGTACAACTTCAACAAGACATCCCAACTCCTGCATTCAATGTTCTGACCAATGAAACCAAGCATGCTGAATGCCTTCTTCACCACCCTATCCACCTGTGACTCCACTTTCAAGGAGCTATGAATCTGTACTCCTAGATCTATTTGTTCTATAACTCTCCCCAACGCCCTACCATTAACGGAGTAGGTCCTGGCCCGATTCGATCTACCAAAATGCATCACCTCACATTTATCTAAATTAAACTCCATCTGCCATTCATCGGCCCACTGGCCCAATTTATCAAGATCCCGTTGCAATCCTAGATAACCTTCTTCACTGTCCACAATGCCACCAATCTTGGTGTCATCTGCAAACTTACTAACCATGCCTCCTAAATTCTCATCCAAATCATTAATATAAATAACAAATAACAGCGGACCCAGCACCGATCCCTGAGGCACACCGCTGGACACAGGCATCCAGTTTGAAAAACAACCCTCGACAACCACCCTCTGTCTTCTGTCGTCAAGCCAATTTTGTATCCAATTGGCTACCTCACCTTGGATCCCATGAGATTTAACCTTATGTAACAACCTACCATGCGGTACCTTGTCAAATGCTTTGCTGAAGTCCATGTAGACCACGTCTACTGCACAGCCCTCATCTATCTTCTTGGTTACCCCTTCAAAAAACTCAATCAAATTCGTGAGACATGATTTTCCTCTCACAAAACCATGCTGACTGTTCCTAATTAGTCCCTGCCTCTCCAAATGCCTGTAGATTCTGTCCCTCAGAATACCCTCTAACAACTTACCCACTACAGATGTCAGGCTCACTGGTCTGTAGTTCCCAGGCTTTTCCCTGCCGCCCTTCTTAAACAAGGAAGGGGAACAGAAGGAGAAGGAGAATGAGCAGGAAGTGGAGAAGGAGCAGGAGGTGGAGAAGGAGCAAGAGGAGGAGAATGAGCAGGAGGAGAAGGTGGAGAAGGAGCAGGAAGAGAAGGAGCAGGAGGAGGAGAATGAGCAGGAGGAGGTGAAGGAGCAGGAGGAGGTGAAGGTGCAAGAGGAGGAGAAGGAGCAGGAGCAGGAGAAGGTTGTGGAGAACGAGCTGGAGGGGGAAAACGAGCTGGTGCAGGAGACGGGGCTGGAGGAGGAGAACGAGCTGGAGGAGGTGAACGAGCTGGAGGAAGAGAACGAACTGGAGGAGCAGAACGAGCTGGAGGAGGAGAATGCGCAGGAGGAGGAGAAGGACCAAATGGTGGAGAAGGAGCAGGGGGAGGAGAAGGAGCAGGAGGTGTAGAAGGAGCACGCGAAGGAAAAGGAGCCGGAGGAGGAGAATGAGCAGGAGGAGGAGGAGAAGGAGCCTGAGGTGGAGAATGAGCAGGAGGAGGAGAAGGAGTAGGAGGTCGAGAAGTACCAGGAGGAGGAGGCGGAGCAGAAGGAGAAGGAGCAGGAGGTGGAGAAGGAGCAGGAGCTGGGCAAGGAGCAGGAGGTGGAGAACGAGCAGGATGAGGAGAAGGAGCAGCAGCAGGAGAAGAAGCATGTTGTGCAGAACGTACTGGACGAGGAGAACGAGCTGGAGGAGGAGAAGGAGCAGGAGGAGGAGAAGCAGGAGGAGGAGGAGAAGGAGCCGGAGGTGCATGAGGAGCAGGAGGAGGAGAAGGAGTCCGAGGTGAAGAAGGAACAGGAGGAGAAGAAGGAGCAGGAGCTGGAGAAGGGGCAGGAGGAGAAGGGGAGCAGGTGGAGGAGAAGGAGCTGGAGGTGAAGAAGGAGCTGGAGGTGGAGAAGGAGCAGGAGGTGGAGAAGAAGCAGGAGGAGGAGATGGAGCCGGAGGTGAAGAAGGAGAAGGAGGAGGAGGAGCAGGAGGTCGATAAGTAGCAGCAGGAGAAGGAGCAGGAGTTGGAGTAGTATCAGGAGTAGGAGAAGCGAGAAGGAGCAGGAGGAGGAGAAGGAGCAGGAGGTGGAGAAGGAGCAGGAGGAAGAGAAGGAGCAGGAGGAGGAGAAGGGGCAGGAGCAGGAGGGGAGAAGGTGGAGGAGAAGGAGCTGGAGGTGAAGAAGGAGCTGGAGGTGGAGAAGGAGCAGGAGGTGGAGAAGAAGCAGGAGGAGGAGAAGGAACAGAAGGTGAAGACGGAGCAGGAGGAGGAGAAAGTGCAGCAACAGTAGAAAGAGCTGGTTGTGGAGAAGGAGCAGGAGGAGATGAAGGAGCAGGAGGAGGTGAAGGAGCATGATGAGGGGAAGGTGCAGGTTGAGGGGAAGGTGCAGGAGCAGGCGGTGGAGCGGGTGGGCAGTAGGAGATGGAGAGGAAAAAGCAGGAGGAGGAAAAAGCGCCAGAGTTGATTAAGATACCGGACGTGGAGAAGGAACCGTAGGTGGAGAAGGAGCCGGAGGTGGAGTAGGAGCCGGAGGAGGAGAAGGAGCAGGAGGTGGGGATGGAGCAGGATGAGAAGGAGAAGGTGGTGGAGCAGGAGGCGCAGTTTGTGGAGAAGGAGCTGGAGGAGAAGGAGCAGGAGGAGAAGAGGCATCCGGAGGAGGAGAAGCAGCAGGAGGTGAAGAATGAGCAGGAGGTGAAGAATGAGCAGGAGGAGGAGGGGGAGCAGAAGGAGAAGGAGCAGGAGGAGGAGATGGAGCCGGAGGTGAAGAAGGAGAAGGAGGAGGAGGAGCAGGAGGTCGATAAGTAGCAGCAGGAGAAGGAGCAGGAGGTGGAGAAGTATCAGGAGGAGGAGAAGCGAGAAGGAGCAGGAGGAGGAGAAGGAGCAGGAGGAGGAGGTGGAGCAGGTGGTTGAGAAGGAGCAGGAATTGGAGAAGGAGCAGGAGGAGGAGAAGGAGCAGGAGGAGGAGAATGACCAGAAGGTGGAGAAGGAGCAGGAGGAGGAGAAGGAGCCGGAGGTGGAGGGGGAGCAGAAGGAGAAGGAGCAGAATGTGGAGAAGGAGCAGGAGCTGGAGAAGGAGGAGGAGGTCGAGAAGGAGTAGGAGGAGGAAAAGGAGCGGGAGGTGGGGAAGGCGCAGGAGGAGGAGAAGCAGCAGAAGGAGAAGGAGCAGCAAGAGGAGATGGAGCAGGAGGAGGAGAAGGAACAGGAGGTGGAGAAGGAGCAGGAGTTGGAGAAGGAGCAGGACGTGGATGGGGAGCAGGTGGAGGAGAAGGAGCTGGAGGTGGAGAAGGAGCTGGAGGTGGAGAAGGAGCAGGAGGTGGAGAAGAAGCAGGAGGAGGAGAAGGAACAGAAGGTGAAGACGGAGCAGGATGAGGAGAAAGTGCTGCAACAGGAGAAAGAGCAGGTTGTGGAGAAGGAGCAGGAGGAGGTGAAGTAGCAGGAGGAGGTGAAGGAGCATGATGAGGGGAAGGTGCAGATTGAGGGGAAGGTGCAGGAGTAGGTGGGGGAGCAGGAGGTGGAGCGGGATGGGTAGTAGGAGATGGAGAGGGGGCAGGAGGAGGAAAAAGCGCCAGAGTTGGAAAAGACACCGGAGGTGTAGAAGGAGCAGGATGTGGGGAAGGAACAGGATGAGTAGGAGAAGGAGGTGGAGCAGGAGGAGCAGATTGTGGAGAAGGAGCTGGTGGAGAAGGATCAGGAGGAGGAGAAGCAGCCGGAGGAGGAGAAGCAGCAGGAGGTGAAGAATGAGCAGGAGGTGAAGAATGAGCAGGAGGAGGAGGGGAGCAGAAGGAGAAGGAGCAGGAGGAGGAGATGGAGCCGGAGGTGAAGAAGGAGAAGGAGGAGGAGGAGCAGGAGGTCGATAAGTAGCAGCAGGAGAAGGAGCAGGAGGTGGAGAAGTATCAGCAGGAGGAGAAGCGAGAAGGAGCAGGAGGAGGAGAAGGAGTAGGAGGTGGAGAAGGAGCAGGAGGAAGAGAAGGAGCAGGAGGAGGAGAAGGGGCAGGAGGAGGAGGGGAGCAGGTGGAGGAGAAGGAGCTGGAGGTGAAGAAGGAGCTGGAGGTGGAGAAGGAGCAGGAGGTGGAGAAGAAGCAGGAGGAGGAGAAGGAACAGAAGGTGAAGACGGAGCAGGAGGAGGAGAAAGTGCAGCAACAGTAGAAAGAGCAGGTTGTGGAGAAGGAGCAGTAGGAGGTGAAGGAGCAGGAGGAGGTGAAGGAGCATGATGAGGGGAAGGTGCAGGTTGAGGCGAAGGTGCAGGAGCAGGAGGTGGAGCGGGGTGGGCAGTAGGAGATGGAGAGGAAAAAGCAGGAGGAGGAAAAAGCGCCAGAGTTGGATAAGATACCGGAGGTGGAGAAGGAGCAGGAGGTGGGGAAGGAACAGGATGAGAAGGAGAAGGAGGTGGAGCAGGAGGAGCAGATTGTGGAGAAGGAGCTGGTGGAGAAGGAGCAGGAGGAGGAGAAGCAGCCGGAGGAGGAGAAGCAGCAGGAGGTGAAGAATGAGCAGGAGGTGAAGAATGAGCAGGAGGAGGAGGGGAGCAGAAGGAAAAGGAGCAGGAGGAGGAGATGGAGCCGGAGGTGAAGAAGGAGAAGGAGGTGGAGGAGCAGGAGGTCGATAAGTAGCAGCAGGAGAAGGAGCAGGAGGTGGAGAAGTATCAGGAGGAGGAGAAGCGAGAAGGAGCAGGAGGAGGAGAAGGAGTAGGAGGTGGAGAAGGATCAGGAGGAAGAGAAGGAGCAGGAGGAGGAGAAGGGGCAGGAGGAGGAGGGGAGCAGTTAAAGGAGAAGGAGCTGGAGGAGAAGAAGGAGCTGGAGTTGGAGAAGGAGCAGGAGGTGGAGAAGAAGCAGGAGGAGGAGAAGGAACAGAAGGTGAAGACGGAGCAGGAGGAGGAGAAAGTGCAGCAACAGTAGAAAGAGCAGGTTGTGGAGAAGGAGCAGGAGGAGGTTAAGGAGCTGGAGGAGGTGAAGGAGCATGATGAGGGGTAGGTGCAGGTTGAGGGGAAGGTGCAGGAGCAGGAGGTGGAGCGGGGTGGGCAGTAGGAGATGGAGAGGAAAAAGCAGGAGGAGGAAAAAGCGCCAGAGTTGGATAAGATACCGGAGGTGGAGAAGGAGCCGGAGGTGGAGAAGGAGCCGGAGGTGGAGAAGAAGCAGGAGGAGGAGAAGGAACAGAAGGTGAAGACGGAGCAGGATGAGGAGAAAGTGCAGCAACAGGAGGAAGAGCAGGTTGTGGAGAAGGAGCAGGAGGATGTGAAGGAGCAGGAGGAGGTGAAGGAGCAGGAGGTGGAGAAGGAGTAGGAGGTGCAGATGGAGCAGTACGTGGAGAAGGAGCAGGAGGTGGAGAAGGAGCAGGAGGAGGAGAAGGAGCACGAGGTGGAGATGGAGCACGAGGTGGAGTAGAAGCAGGAGTTGGACAAGAAGCAGGAGTTGGAGAAGGAGCAGGAGGAGGAGGTGGAGCAGGTGGTTGAGAAGAAGCAGGTGGTTGAGAAGGAGCAGGAATTGGAGAAGGAGCAGGAGGAGGAGAAGGAGCAGGAGGAGGAGAAGGACCAGAAGGTGGAGAAGGAGCAGGAGGAGGAGAAGGAGCCGGAGGTGGAGGGGGAGCTGAAGGAGAAGGAGCAGGATGTGGAGAAGGAGCAGGAGCTGGAGAAGGAGGAGGAGGTCCAGAAGGAGTAGGAGGAGGAAAAGGAGCGGGAGGTGGAGAAGGCGCAGGAGGAGGAGAATCAGCAGAAGGAGAAGGAGCAGGAAGAAGAGATGGAGCAGGAGGAGGAGAAGGAACAGGAGGTGGAGAAGGAGCAGTAGTTGGAGAAGGAGCAGGACGTGGAGCGGAGCAGGTGGAGGAGAAGGAGCTGGAGGTGGAGAAGGAGCTGGAGGTGCAGAAGGAGCAGGAGGTGGAGAAGAAGCAGGAGGAGGAGAAGGAACAGAAGGTGAAGACTGAGCAGGATGAGGAGAAAATGCAGCAACAGGAGAAAGAGCAGGTTGTGGAGAAGGAGCAGGAGGAGGTGAAGGAGCAGGAGGAGGTGAAGGAGCATGATGAGGGGATGGTGCAGATTGAGGGGAAGGTGCAGGAGTAGGAGGGGGAGCAGGAGGTGGAGCGGGATGGGTAGTAGGAGATGGAGAGGGGGCAGGAGGAGGAAAAAGCGCCAGAGTTGGATAAGACACCGGAGGTGTAGAAGGAGCAGGATGTGGGGAAGGAACAGGATGAGTAGGAGAAGGAGGCAGAGCAGGAGGAGCAGATTGTGGAGAAGGAGCTGGTGGAGAAGGAGCAGGAGGAGGAGAAGCAGCCGGAGGAGGAGAAGCAGAAGGAGGTGAAGAATGAGCAGGAGGAGGAGGGGAGCAGAAGGAGAAGGAGCAGGAGGAGGAGATGGAGCCGGAGGTGAAGAAGGAGCTGGAGGTGGAGAAGGAGCAGGAGGTGGAGAAGAAGCAGGAGAAGGAGAAGGAACAGAAGATGAAGACGGAGCAGGTGGAGGAGAAACTGCAGCAAAAGGAGAAAAAGCAGGTTGTGGAGAAGGAGCAGGAGGAGGTGAAGGAGCAGGAGGAGGTGAAGGAGCATGATGAGGGGAAGGTGCAGATTGAGGGGAAGGTGCAGGAGTAGGAGGGGGAGCAGGAGGTGGAGCGGGATGGGTAGTAGGAGATGAAGAGGGGGCAGGAGGAGGAAAAAGCGCCAGAGTTGGATAAGATACCGGAGGTGGAGAAGGAGCAGGAGGTGGGGAAGGAACAGGATGAGAAGGAGAAGGAGGTAAGAGAGGAGGGGGAGTTGCGTTCTTGATTAGGGAGAACATCACGGCAGTAGTGAGAGGGGATATATCCGAGGGTTCGCCCACTGAGTCCATATGGGTAGAACTGAAAAATAAGAAGGGAGAGATCACTTTGATAGGATTGTACTACAGACCCCCAAATAGTCAACGGGAAATTGAGGAGCAAATATGTAAGGAGATTACAGACAGCTGCAAGAAAAATAGGGTGGTAATAGTAGGGGACTTTAACTTTCCCAACATTGACTGGGACAGCCATAGCATTAGGGGCTTGGATGGAGAGAAATTTGTTGAGTGTATTCAGGAGGAATTTCTCATTCAGTATGTGGATGGCCCGACTAGAGAGGGGGCAAAACTTGACCTCCTCTTGGGAAATAAGGAAGGGCAGGTGACAGAAGTGTTAGTGAGGGATCACTTTGGGACCAGTGATCATAATTCCATTAGTTTTAAGACAGCTATGGAGAAGGATAGGTCTGGCCCAAAAGTTAAAATTCTAAATTGGGGAAAGGCCAATTTTGATGATATTAGACAGGAACTTTCAGAAGTTGATTGGGAGAGTCTGTTGGCAGGCAAAGGGACGTCTGGTAAGTGGGAGGCTTTCAAAAGTGTGTTAACCAGGGTTCAGGGTAAGCACATTCCTTATAAAGTGAAGGGCAAGGCTGGTAGAAGTAGGGAACCTTGGATGACTCGGGAGATTGAGGCACTAGTCAAAAATAAGAAGGAGGCATATGACATGCATAGGCAGCTGGGATCAAGTGGATCCCTTGAAGAGTATAGAGATTGCCGGAGTAGAGTTAAGAGAGAAATCAGGAGGGCAAAAAGGGGATATGATATTGCTTTGGCAGATCAGGCAAAGGTGATTCCAAACAGCTTCTACAAATACATAAAGGGCAAAAGGGTAACTAGGGAGAGAGTAGGGCCTCTTCAGGATCAACAAGGTCATCTATGTGCGGAACCACAAGAGATGGGTGAGATCCTGAATGAATATTTCACATCGGTATTTACGGTTGAGAAAGGCATGGATGTTAGGGAACTTGGGGAAATAAATAGTGATGTCTTGAGGAGTGTACATATTACAGAGAGGGAGGTGCTGGAAGTCTTAACGCGCATCAAGGTAGATAAATCTCCGGGACCTGATGAAATGTATCCCAGGACGTTATGGGAGGTTAGGGAGGAAATTGCGGGTCCCCTAGCAGAGATATTTGAATCATCCACCGCTACAGGTGAGGTGCCTGAAGATTGGAGGGTAGCAAATGTTGTGCCTTTGTTTAAGAAGGGCGGCAGGGAAAAGCCTGGGAACTACAGACCAGTGAGCCTGAGATCTGTAGTGGGTAAGTTGTTAGAGGGTATTCTGAGGGACAGAATCTACAGGCATTTGGAGAGGCAGGGACTAATTAGGAACAGTCAGCATGGTTTTGTGAGAGGAAAATCATGTCTCACGAATTTGATTGAGTTTTTTGAAGGGGTAACCAAGAAGATAGATGAGGGCTGTGCAGTAGACGTGGTCTACATGGACTTCAGCAAAGCATTTGACAAGGTACCGCATGG
Source organism: Heptranchias perlo (assembly GCF_035084215.1). Taxonomy (NCBI): domain Eukaryota; kingdom Metazoa; phylum Chordata; class Chondrichthyes; order Hexanchiformes; family Hexanchidae; genus Heptranchias; species Heptranchias perlo. The sequence continues at coordinate 233,875 of NW_027139887.1, read as the reverse complement.
TAGGTTGTTACATAAGGTTAAATCTCATGGGATCCAAGGTGAGGTAGCCAATTGGATACAAAATTGGCTTGACGACAGAAGACAGAGGGTGGTTGTCGAGGGTTGTTTTTCAAACTGGATGCCTGTGTCCAGCGGTGTGCCTCAGGGATCGGTGCTGGGTCCGCTGTTATTTGTTATTTATATTAATGATTTGGATGAGAATTTAGGAGGCATGGTTAGTAAGTTTGCAGATGACACCAAGATTGGTGGCATTGTGGACAGTGAAGAAGGTTATCTAGGATTGCAACGGGATCTTGATAAATTGGGCCAGTGGGCCGATGAATTGCAGATGGAGTTCAATTTAGATAAATGTGAGGTGATGCATTTTGGTAGATCGAATCGGGCCAGGACCTACTCCGTTAATGGTAGGGCGTTGGGGAGAGTTATAGAACAAAGAGATCTAGGAGTACAGATTCATAGCTCCTTGAAAGTGGAGTCACAGGTGGATAGGGTGGTGAAGAAGGCATTCAGCATGCTTGGTTTCATTGGTCAGAACATTGAATGCAGGAGTTGGGATGTCTTGTTGAAGTTGTACAGGGCATTGGTGAGGCCACACTTGGAGTACTGTGTACAGTTCTGGTCACCCTATTATAGAAAGGATATTATTAAACTAGAAAGAGTGCAGAAAAGATTTACTAGGATGCTACCGGGACTTGATGGTTTGACTTACAGGGAGAGGTTAGACAGACTGGGACTTTATTCCCTGGAGAGTAGGAGGTTAAGGGGTGATCTTATAGAAGTCTATAAAATAATGAGGGGCATAGATAAGGTCGATAGTCAAAATCTTTTCCCAAAGGTAGGGGAGTCTATAACGAGGGGGCACAGATTTAAGGTGAGAGGGGAGAGATACAAAAGGATCCAGAGGGGCAATTTTTTCACTCAAAGGGTGGTGAGTGTCTGGAACGAGCTGCCAGAGGCAGTAGTAGAGGCGGGTACAATTTTGTCTTTTAAAAAGCATTTGGACAGTTACATGGGGAAGATGGGTATCGAGGGATATGGGCCAAGTGCAGGCAATTGGGACTAGCTTAGTGGTATAAACTGGGCGACATGGACATGTTGGGCCGAAGGGCCTGTTTCCATGTTGTAACTTCTGTGATTCTATGATTCTATGATTCTATGAGGTGGAGCAGGAGGAGCAGATTGTGGAGAAGGAGCTGGTGGAGAAGGAGCAGGAGGAGGAGAAGCAGCCGGAGGAGGAGAAGCAGCAGGAGGTGAAGAATGAGCAGGAGGAGGACGGGAGCAGAAGGAGAAGGAGCAGGAGGAGGAGATGGAGCCGGAGGTGAAGAAGGAGAAGGAGGAGGAGGAGCAGGAGGTCGATAAGTAGCAGCAGGAGAAGGAGCAGGAGGTGGAGAAGTATCAGGAGGAGGAGAAGCGAGAAGGAGCAGGAGGAGGAGAAGGAGTAGGAGGTGGAGAAGGAGCAGGAGGAAGAGAAGGAGCAAGAGGAGGAGAAGGGGCAGGAGGAGGAGGGGAGCAGGTGGAGGAGAAGGAGCTGGAGGTGAAGAAGGAGCTGGAGGTGGAGAAGGAGCAGGAGGTGGAGAAGAAACAGGAGGAGGAGAAGGAACAGAAGGTGAAGACGGAGCAGGAGGAGGAGAAAATGCAGCAACAGGAGAAAGAGCAGGTTGTGGAGAAGGAGCAGGAGGAGGTGAAGGAGCAGGAAAAGGTGAAGGAGCATGATGAGGGGAAGGTGCAGGTTGAGGGGAAGGTGCAGGAGCAGGAGGTGGAGCGGGATGGGCAGTATGAGATGGAGAGGAAAAAGCAAGAGGAGGAAAAAGCGCCAGAGTTGGATAAGATACCCCAGGTGGAGAAGGAACCGGAGGTGGAGAAGGAGCCGGAGGTGGAGAAGAAGCAGGAGGAGGAGAAGGAACAGAAGGTGAAGACGGAGCAGGATGAGGAGAAAGTGCAGCAACAGGAGAAAGAGCAGCTTGTGGAGAAGGAGCAGGAGGAGGTGAAGGAGCAGGACGAGTTGAAGGAGCAGGAGGTGGAGAAGGAGCAGGAGGTGGAGAAGGAGCACGAGGTGGAGAAGGAGCAGGAGGTGGAGAAGGAGCAGGAGGAGGAGAAGGAGCACGAGGTGGAGAAGGAGCACGAGGTGGAGAAGAAGCAGGAGTTGGACAAGAAGCAGGAGTTGGATAAGGAGCAGGAGGAGGAGGTGGAGCAGGTGGTTGAGAAGGAGCAGGTGGTTGAGAAGGAGCAGGAATTGGAGTAGGAGCAGGAGGAGGAGAAGGAGCAGGAGGAGGAGAAGGAGCAGGAGGAGGTGAAGGAGCATGATGAGGGGAAGGTGCAGGTTGAGGGGAAGGTGCAGGAGTAGGAGGGGGAGCAGGAGGTGGAGCGGGAGGGGTAGTAGGAGATGGAGAGGGGGCAGGAGGAGGAAAAAGAGCCAGTGTTGGATAAGGTACTGGAGGTGGAGAAAGAGCTGGATGTGGAGAAGGACCAGAAGGTGGAGAAGGAGCAGGAGGAGGAGAAGGAGCCGGAGGTGGAGGGGGAGCAGAAGGAGAAGGAGCAGGATGTGGAGAAGGAGCAGGAGCTGGAGAAGGAGGAGGAGGTCGAGAAGGAGTAGGAGGAGGAAAAGGAGCGTGAGGTGGAGAAGGCGGAGGAGGAGGAGAAGCAGCAGAAGGAGAAGGAGCAGGAAGAGGAGATGGAGCAGGAGGAGGAGAAGGAACAGGAGGTGGAGAAGGAGCAGGAGGAGGAGAAGTAGCAGGAGGAAAAGGAGCAGAAGGAGAAGGAATTGGAGAATGAGCAGGAGAAGGAGGAGGTGATGGAGGTGGAGGTGGGGAAGGAGCAGGAGGGGGAGAAGGATCCAGAGGCGGAGAATTAACCCAAGGGGGAGAAGGAGCAGGAGGAGGAGGGGGTGCAGAAGGAGAAGGAGCAGGAGGTGGAAAAGGAGCAGGAGGAGGGGAAGGAGCCAGGAGGAGGAGAAGGAGCAGCAGGTGGAGAAGGAGCAGGAGGTGCAGATGGACCATGAGGTGCAGAAGTAGCAGGAGCAGGAGAATGAACAGGACGTGGAGAAGTAGCTGGAGGAGGAGAAGGAGAAGGAGCCTGAATTTTAGAAGGAGCCGGAGGTGGAGGAGGAGCACGAAGAAAAGAACGAGGTGGAGACGGAAAACGAGCTGGAGGAGGAGAAGGAGCAGGAAGAGGAGAAGGAGCAGGAGGTGGAGAAGGAGCTGGACAAGGAGCAAGAGCAGGAGAAGGAGCAGGAGCAGGAGCAGGAGGAGGAGAACGAGCAGGAGGAGGAGAAGGAGCAGGAGGGGGAGAAGGAGCAGGAGGAGGAGATGGAGCAGGAGGTGGAGAAGGAGCAGGAGGAGGATGCGGAGCAGAATGAGATGGAGCAGGCGGTGGAGAAGGAGCAGGATGAGGAGAAGGAGCAGGAGGAGGAAAATGAGCAGGTGGAGGAGAAGGAGGAGGAGGAGGAAAATGAGCAGGATGAGGAGAAGGAGCAGGAGGAGGATAAGGAGCAGAAGGAGGAAAAGGAGCTGGAGGAGGAGAAGGAGCAGGATGTGGAGAAGGAGGAGGAGGAGAAGGTGCAGGTGGAGGAGAAGGAGCTGGAAGTGGAGAAGGAGCTGGAGAAGGAAAAGGAGCAGGAGCAGGAGAAGGAGCAGGAGCAGGAGCAGGAGGAGGAGAAGGAGCAGGAGGAGGAGAAGGAGCAGGAGGGGGAGTAGGAGCAGGAGGAGGAGAAGGAGCAGGAGGTGGAGAAGGAGCAGGAGGAGGAGGTGGAGCAGGAGGTGGAGAAGGAACAGGAGATGGAAAAGGAACTGGATGTGGAGAAGGAGGAGGAGGAGGAGGAGGAGAAGGTGCAGTAGGATGAGAAGGAGCCGGAGGAGGAGAAGGAGCAGGAGGAGGAGATGGAGCAGGATGTGGAGAAGTAGCGGGAGGAGGAGAAGGAGCAGGAGGATGGGAAGGAGCAGGAGGGGGAGAAGGAGCAGGAGGAGGAGAAGGAGCAGGAGTTGGAGAAGGAGCAGGAGGAGGAGGTAAAGCAGAATGAGATGGAGCAGGCGGTGGAGAAGGAGCAGGATGAGGAGAAGGAGCAGGAGGAGGAGAAGGAGCTGGAGGAGGAAAATGAGCAGGAGGAGGAGAAGGAGCAGGAGGAGAAGGAGCAGGAAGAGGAGAAGGAGCAGGGGGAGGAGAAGGAGCAGGAGGAGGAAAAGGAGCTGGAGGAAGAGAAGGAGCAGGATGTGGAGAAGGAGGAGGAGGATGAGAAGGAGCTGGAAGTGGAGAATGAGCAGGAGGTGGAGAAGGAGGAGGAGGAGGAGAAGGAGGAGGAGGAGGTGAAGGTGCAGGAGGATGAGAAGGAGCAGGAGGAGGAGAAGGTGCAGGAGGGGGAGAAGGAGCAGGAGAAGGAGGGGTAGCGGGAGATGGAGCGGAAGGGGGAAAAGGAGCAGGAGATGGAGAGGGAGCAGGAGGTGGAGAAACAGCAGGACGTGGAGAAGTAGCAGGACGTGGAGAAGGAACAGGAGGGGAAGAAGGATCAGGATCGGAGAAGGAGCAGGAGTAAGAGGGGTAGCAGGTGATGGAGCGGATGGGGAGAAGGAGCAGGAGATGGAGAGTGAGCAGGAGGTGGAGATGGAGCAGGAGGTGGAGAAGGAACAGGTGATGGAAAAGGAACTGGATGTGGAGAAGGAGGAGGAGGAGGAGGAGAAGGTGCAGGAGGATGGGAAGGAGCAGGATGTGGAGAACTAGGAGAAGGAGGAGGAGGAGAAGGTGCAGGAGGAAGAGAAGGAGCTGGAAGTGGAGAAGGAGCAGGAGGTGGAGAAGGAGGAGGAGGAGGAGAAGGAGCAGGAGGAGGAGAAGGAGCAGGAGGGGGAAGGAGCAGGAGTAGGAGGGGTAGCAGGAGATGGGGCGGAAGGGGGAAAAGAAGCAGTAGATGGAGAGGGAGCAGGAGGTGGAGAAGCAGCAGGACGTGGAGAAGGAGCAGGAGGATGAGGTGGAGCAGAATGAGATGGAGCAGGCGGTGGAGAAGGAGCAGGATGAGGAGAAGGAGCAGGAGGAGGAGAAGGAGCAGGAGGAGGAGAAGCAGCAGGAGGAGGATAGGGAGCAGGAGGAGGATAAGGAGGAGGAGGAGGAAAAGGAGCTGGAGGAGGAGAAGGAGCAGGATGTGGAGAAGGAGGAGGAGGAGGAGGAGGAGAAGGTGCAGGTGGAGGAGTCGGAGCGGGAAGTGGTGAATGAGCAAGAGGTAGAGAAGGAGGAGGAGGAGAAGGAGGAGGAGGAGGAGAAGGTGCAGGAGGATGAGAAGGAGCAGGAGGAGGAGAAGGTGCAGGAGGGGGAGAAGGAGCAGGAGTAGGAGGGGTAGCAGGAGATGGAGCGGAAGTGGGTAAAGGAGCAGGAGATGGAGAGGGAGCAGGAGGTGGAGACACAGCAGGACGTGGAGAAGGAGCAGGACGTGGAGAAGGAGCAGGAGGGGGAGAAGGAGCAGGATGGGAGAAGGAGCAGGAGCAATAGGGGTAGCAGGAGATGGAGCGGAAGGGGGAGAAGGAGCAGGAGATGGAGAGTGAGCAGGAGGTGGAGATGGAGCAGGAGGTGGAGAAGGAACAGGAGATGGAAAAGGAACTGGATGTGGAGAACGAGGAGGAGGAGGAGGAGAAGGTGCAGTAGGATGAGAAGGAGCAAGAGGAGTTGAAGGAGCAGGAGGAGGAAAAGGATCAGGAGGAGGAGAAGGAGCAGGATGAGGAAATGGAGCAGGACGTGGAGAAGTAGCTGGAGGAGGAGAAGGAGAAGGAGCCTGAGTTGGAGAAGGAGCAGGAGGAGGAGGTGGAGCAGAATGAGATGGAGCAGGCGGTGGAGAAGGAGCAGGATGAGGAGAAGGACCAGGAGGATGGGAAGGAGCAGGAGGAGGAGAAGGAGCAGGAGGAGGAGAAGGAGCAGGAGGAGGAGATGGAGCAGGAGGAGGAGAAAGAGCAGGATGTGGAGAAGGAGGAGGAGGAGGAGGAGGAGGAGAAGGTCTAGGAGGAGGAGAAGGAGCAGGATGTGGAGAAGGAGGAGAAGGAGGAGGAGGAGAAGGTGCAGGAGGAGGAGAAGGAGCTGGAAGTGGAGAAGGAGCAGGAGGTGGAGAAGGAGGAGGAGGAGGAGAAGGAGCAGGAGGAGGAGAAGGAGCAGGAGGGGGAAGGAGCAGGAGTAGGAGGGGTAGCAGGAGATGGGGCGGAAGGGGGAAAAGAAGCAGTAGATGGAGAGGAAGCAGGAGGTGGAGAAGCAGCAGGACGTGGAGAAGGAGCAGGAGGATGAGGTGGAGCAGAATGAGATGGAGCAGGCGGTGGAGAAGGAGCAGGATGAGGAGAAGGAGCAGGAGGAGGAGAAGGGGCAGGAGGAGGAGAAGCAGCAGGAGGAGGATAGGGAGCAGGAGGAGGATAAGGAGCAGGAGGAGGAAAAGGAGCTGGAGGAGGAGAAGGAGCAGGATGTGGAGAAGGAGGAGGAGGAGGAGGAGGAGAAGGTGCAGGTGGAGGAGTCGGAGCTGGAAGTGGTGAATGAGCAAGAGGTAGAGAAGGAGGAGGAGGAGAAGGAGGAGGAGGAGGAGAAGGTGCAGGAGGATGAGAAGGAGCAGGAGGAGGAGAAGGTGCAGGAGGGGGAGAAGGAGCAGGAGTAGGAGGGGTAGCAGGAGATGGAGCGGAAGGGGGTAAAGGAGCAGGAGATGGAGAGGGAGCAGGAGGTGGAGACACAGCAGGACGTGGAGAAGGAGCAGGACGTGGAGAAGGAGCAGGAGGGGGAGAAGGAGCAGGATGGGAGAAGGAGCAGGAGTAATAGGGGTAGCAGGAGATGGAGCGGAAGGGGGAGAAGGAGCAGGAGATGGAGAGTGAGCAGGAGGTGGAGATGGAGCAGGAGGTGGAGAAGGAACAGGAGATGGAAAAGGAACTGGATGTGGAGAACGAGGAGGAGGAGGAGGAGAAGGTGCAGTAGGATGAGAAGGAGCAAGAGGAGGAGAAGGAGCAGGAGGAGGAAAAGGATCAGGAGGAGGAGAAGGAGCAGGATGAGGAGATGGAGCAGGACGTGGAGAAGTAGCTGGAGGAGGAGAAGGAGAAGGAGCCTGAGTTGGAGAAGGAGCAGGAGGAGGAGGTGGAGCAGAATGAGATGGAGCAGGCGGTGGAGAAGGAGCAGGATGAGGAGAAGGAGCAGGAGGATGGGAAGGAGCAGGAGGAGGAGAAGGAGCAGGAGGAGGAGAAGGAGCAGGAGGAGGAGATGGAGCAGGAGGAGGAGAAAGAGCAGGATGTGGAGAAGGAAAAGGAGGAGGAGGAGGAGGAGAAGGTCTAGGAGGAGGAGAAGGAGCAGGATGTGGAGAAGGAGGAGAAGGAGGAGGAGGAGAAGGTGCAGGAGGAGGAGAAGGAGCTGGAACTGGAGAATGAGCAGGAGGTGGAGAAGGAGGATGAGGAGGAGAAGGAGCAGGAGGAGGAGAAGGAGCAGGAGGGGGAGAAGGAGCAGGAGTAGGAGGGGTAGCAGGAGATGGGGCAGAAGGGGGAAAAGAAGCAGGAGTTGGAGAGGGAGCAGGAGGTGGAGAAGCAGCAGGACGTGGAGAAGGAGCAGGACGTGGAGAAGGAGCAGGAGGGTGAGAAGGAGCAGGAGGTGGAGAAGGAGCAGGAGGAGGAGAAGGAGCAGGAGGGGAGAAGGAGCAGGAGTAAGAGGGGTAGCAGGAGATGGAGCGGAAGGGGGAGAAGGAGCAGGAGATGGAGAGGGAGCAGGAGGTGGAGAAGGAGCAGGATGTGCAGAAGGAACAGGAGATGGAAAAGGAACAGAAGCTTGGGAAGGAGCAGGAGAAGAAGCAGCAGTAGGAGGAGGAGCAGAAGGAGCAGGAATTGGAGAATGAGCAGGAGATGGAGAAGGAGAAGGAGGAGGTGATGGAGCAGACGGTGGGGAAGGAGCAGGAGGGGGAGAAGGAACTGGAGGGGGTGATGGAACTGGAGGGCGAGAAGGAACTGGAGGGGGAGAAGGATCAGGAGGAGGAGGGGGAGCAGAAGGTGAAGGAGCAGGAGGTGGAAAAGGAGCAGGACGAGGGGATGGAAACTGGAGGAGGAGAAGGGGCAGGAGGTAGAGAAGGAGCAGGAGGTGGAGAAGTAGCAGGAGCAGGAGAATTAGCAGCAGGAGGAGAAGAAGCCGGAGGAGGACACGGAGCAGGAGGAAGAGAAGGAGCAGAAGGAGCAGGAGGTGGAGATGGAGCAGGACGTGGAGAAGTAGCAGGAGGAGGAGAAGGAGAAGGTGCCTGAGTTGGAGAAGGAGCCGGAAGTGGAGGAGGAGCAGGAAGTGGAGAACGAGCTGGAGGAGGAGAACGCGCTGGAGGAGGAGGTGGAGCAGGAGGAGGGTAAGGAGCAGGAAGAGGAGAAGGAGCAGGAGGTGGAGAAAGAGAAGGAGGTGGAGAAGGAGCAGGAGGAGGAGGACGAGCAGAAGGAGAAGGAGCAGGCAGTGGAGAAGGACTGGGAGGAGGAAAACGAGCAGGAGGAGGGAAAGGAGCAGGAGGTGGAGAAGGAGCAGGAGGTGGAGAAGGAGCAGGAGCAGAAGAAGGAGCAGGATGAGGAGATTGAGCTGGAGGAGGAGAATGAGCAGGAGGGGGTGAACGAGCAGGAGGAGGAGAAGGAGCAGCAGGCGGAGAAGGAGCAGGAGTAGAAGGAGCAGGAGGTGGAGAAGGAGCAGGAGGAGGGGAACGAGCAGGAGGAGGAGAAGGAGCAGGGTGATGAGAACGAGCAGGGTGATGAGAACGAGCAGGAGGAGGAGGAGTAGCAGGAGGTGGAGAAGGAGCAGGAGGGGGAGAAGGAGCAGGAGTGGGAGTTGTAGCAGGAGATGGAGCGGAATGGCGGAAAGGAGCACGAGATGGAGTCGGAGCAGGAGGTGGAGAAGGAGCAGGACGTGGAGAAGGAGCAGGACGTGGAGAAGGAGCAGGACGTGGGGAAGGAGCAGGAGGGGGAGAAGGAGCAGGAGAAGGGGTTTAGCATGAGTTGGAGCGGAAGGGTGAGAAGGAGCAGGAGATGAAGTGGAAGCAGGAGGTGCAGAAGGAGCAGGAGGTGGAGAAGCAACAGGGGATGGAGAAGGAACAGGAGCTGGAGAAGGAGCAGGAGGAGGAGACGGAGCAAGAGGAGGAGGTGCAGACGGAGCAGGAATTGGAGAAAGAGCAGGAGATGGAGAAGGAGCAGGAATTGGAGAATGAGCAGGAGATGGAGAAGGAGAAGGAGGTGGTGATGGAGCAGGAGTTGGAGAAGGAGCATGAGGGGGAGAAGGAAGTGGAGGGGGAGAAGGAACTGGAGGGGGAAAAGGAGCAGGAGGAGGAGAAGGAGCAGGAAGTGGAGAAAGAGAATGAGGAGGAGGGGGAGCAGAAGCAGAAGGAACAGGAGGTGGAGAAAGAGCAGGAGGAGGAGCAGAAGGACCAGGAGGTGGAGATGGAGCAGGACGTGGAGAAGTCGCAGGAGGAGGAGAAGGAGAAGGAGCCTGAGTTGGAGAAGGAAAAGCAGGTGGAGAAGGAGCAGGAGCAGGAGAAGGAGCAGGAGGAGGAGAACGAGCTGGAGGAGGAGAAGGAGCAGGAGGATGAGAACGAGCAGGAGGAGGAGAAGTAGCAGGAGGAGGCGAGGAGCCGGAGGAGGAGAAGGAGTAGGAGGTGGAGAAGAAGCAGGAGGTGGAGAAGGAGGAGGAGGAGGAGAAGGTGCAGGAGGAGGATAAGGAGGAGATGGAGCAGTTGGAGGAGAAGGAGCAGGAGGGGGAGAAGGAGCTGGAGGGAGAGAAGGAGCAGGAGTGGGAGTTGTAGCAGGAGATGGAGCGGAAGGGCGAAAAGGAGCATGAGATGGAGACGGAGCAGGAGGTGGAGAAGAAGCAGGACGTGGGGAAGCAACAGGGGATGGAGATGGAACATGTGCTGGAGAAGGAGCAGGAGGAGGAGAACAGGGAGGAGGAGGAGAAGGAGCAGGAGGAGGAGAAGGAGCAGGAGGAGGAGAAGGAGCAGGAGGAGGAGACGGAGCAAGAGGAGGAGGAGCAGACGGAGCAGGAATTGGAGAAAGAGCAGGAGATGGAGAAGGAGAAGGAGCAGGAATTGGGGAATGAGCAGGAGATTGAGAAGGAGAAGGAGGTGGTGATGGAGCAGGAGGTGGTGAAGGAGCATGAGGGGGTGAAGGAACTGGAGGGGGAGAAGGAATTGGAGGGCGAGAAGGAGCAGGAGGAGGAGAAGGAGCAGGAAGTGGAGAAAGAGAAGGAGGAGGAGGGGGAGCAGAAGGAGAAGGAGCAGGCGGTGGAGAAGGAGCAGGAGGAGGAGAAGGAGATGGAGCCGAAGGTGGAGAAGGAGCCGGAGGTGGAAAGGAGCAGGAGGTGGAGAAGGAGCAGAAGGAGCAGGAAGTGGAGATGGAGCAGGACGTGGAGAAGTAGCAGGAGGAGGAGAAGGAGAAGAAGACTGAGTTGGAGAAGGAAAAGGAGGTGGAGAAGAAGCAGGAAGAGGAGAAGGACCAGGAGGAGGAGAAGGATCAGGAGGTGGAGAAGGAGCAGGAGGTGGCGAAGGAGCAGGAGGTGGAGAAGGAGCAGGAGGGGGAGAAGGAGCAGGAGGAGGGGGAGGAGCAGAAGGAGAAGGAGCAGGCGTTAGAGAAGGACTAGGAGGAGGAAAACGAGCAGGAGGGAAAGGAGCAGGAGGTGGAGAAGGAGCAGGAGGTGGAGACGGAGCAGGAAGTAGAGAACGAGCTGGAGGAGGAGAAGGAGCAGGAGGAGGAGAAGGAGCATGAGGAGGAGAAGGAGCAGGAGGAGGAGAACAGGGAGGAGGAGGAGAAGGAGCAGGAGGAGGAGAAGGAGCAGGAGGAGGAGAAGGAGCAGGAGGAGGAGTTGTAGCCGGAGGAGGAGGAGAAGGAGAAGGAGGAGGAAAAGGAGCAGGAGGAGGAAAAGGAGCAGTATGAGGAGAAGGAGCAGGAGGTGGAGAAGGAGCAGGAGGTGGAGAAGGAGCAGGAGCAGGAGAACGAGCAGGAGGAGGAGAAGGAGCAGAATGCGTAGAAGGAGCAGCAGGTGGAGAAGGAGGACGAGGACAAGGTGAAGGAGGAGGAGAAGGAGCAGGAGGTGGAGATGGAGCAGGAGGGGGAGATGGAGCAGGAGGGGGAGAAGGAGCAGGAGTAGGAGGAGAAGAAGGAGATGGAGCGGAAGGGGGAAAAGGAGCAGCAGATGGAGAGGGATCAGGAGGTGGAGAAGGAGCAGGGCGTGGAGAAGGTGCTGGACGTGGAGAAGGAGCAGGAGGCGGAGAAGGAGCAGGAGGGGGAGAAGGAGCAGGAGGGGGTGAAGAAGCATGAGTAGGAGGGGTAGCAGGAGATGGAGCGGAAGGGGGAGTAGGAGAAGGAGATCGAGATGGAGCAGGAGGTGGAGAAGGAGCAGGAGGTGGAGAAGAAGCAGGAGATGGAGAAGGAACAGGAGCTGGAGAAGAAGCAGGAGGAGGAGACGGAGCAAGAGGAGGAGGAGCAGACGGAGCAGGAATTGGAGAAAGAGCAGTTGGAGGAGCAGGAGCAGGAATTGGAGAATGAGCAGGAGATGGAGATGGAGAAGGAAAATGTGATGGAACAGGAGGTGGAGAAGGAGCAGGAGGTGGAGACGGAACTGGAGGGGGAGAATGAACTGGAGGGCGAGAAGGAACTGGAGGTGGAGAAGGAACTGGAGGTGGAGAAGGAACTGGAGGTGGAGAAGGAGCCGGGCGAGGAGAAGTAGCAGGAGGAGGAGAAGGAGCAGAAAGAGCATTCGGTGGAGATGGAGCCGGAGGAGGAGATGGATCAGGTGGAGGTGAAGGAGCAGGAGGAGAGAAGCAGCCGGAGGTGGAGACGGAGCAGGAGGAGGAGAAGGAGCAGGAGGAGGTGAAGGAGAAGGAGGAGGAGAAGCATCCGAAGGTGGAGAAGGAGCAGGAGGACGAGAAGGAGCAGGAGGAGAAGATGGAGCAGGAGTTGGAGAAGGAGCTGGCGGTGGAGAAGGAGGAGGAGGAGAAGGTGCAGGAGGAGGAGAAGGAGCAGGAGATGGAGACGGAGCAGGAGGTGGAGAAGCAGCAGGACGTGCAGAAGGAGCAGGACGTGGAGAAGGAGCAGGAGGGGGAGAAGGAGCAGGGGGGAGAGATGGAGCAGGAGGGAGAGAAGGAGCAGGAGCAGGAGGGGTCGCAGGAGATGGAGCGGAAGGGGCAGAATGTGCAGGAGATGGTGATGGAGCATTAGGTGGAGAAGGAACAAGAGGTGGAGAAGGAACATGAGATGGAGAAGGAACAGGAGCTTGAGAAGGAGGGGAAGGAGCAGGAGGAGGAGGAGCAGATGGAGCAGGAATTGGAGAAAGAGCAGTTGGAGGAGAAGGACCAGGAATTGATCCCAGCTGCCTATCCATGTCATATGCCTCCTTCTTCTTTTTGACGAGGGCCTCAATCTCCCGAGTCATCCAAGGTTCCCTACTTCTACCAGCCTTGCCCTTCACTTTATAAGGAATGTGCTTACCCTGAACCCTGGTTAACACACTTTTGAAAGCCTCCCACTTACCAGACGTCCCTTTGCCTGCCAACAGACTCTCCCAATCAACTTCTGAAAGTTCCTGTCTAATACCATCAAAATTGGCCTTTCCCCAATTTAGAATTTTAACTTTTGGGCCAGACCTATCCTTCTCCATAGCTATCTTAAAACTAATGGAATTATGATCACTGGTCCCAAAGTGATCCCTCACTAACACTTCTGTCATCTGCCCTTCCTTATTTCCCAAGAGGAGGTCAAGTTTTGCCCCCTCTCTAGTCGGGCCATCCACATACTGAATGAGAAATTCCTCCTGAATACACTCAACAAATTTCTCTCCATCCAAGCCCCTAATGCTATGGCTGTCCCAGTCAATGTTGGGAAAGTTAAAGTCCCCTACTATTACCACCCTATTTTTCTTGCAGCTGTCTGTAATCTCCTTACATATTTGCTCCTCAATTTCCCGTTGACTATTTGGGGGTCTGTAGTACAATCCTATCAAAGTGATCTCTCCCTTCTTATTTTTCAGTTCTACCCATATAGACTCAGTGGGCGAACCCTCGGATATATCCCCTCTCACTACTGCCGTGATGTTCTCCCTAATCAAGAACGCAACTCCCCCTCCTCTCTTACCTCCTGCTCTATCTTTCCTACAGCATCTGTACCCTGGAACATTGAGCTGCCAGTCCTGCCCCTCCCTTAGCCATGTTTCAGTAATAGCTATAACATCCCAGTCCCATGTACCAATCCATGCCCTGAGTTCATCTGCCTTGCCCATCAGACTTCTTGCATTGAAATAAATGCAGTTTAATCTAGACTTCCCTTGGTCTTTGCCCTGCTTTCTCAGACCATCTGTCCGGTCATGTTCTGTACACTCTCCCTTACTGCCTTTTGTTTCTGTCTCCACTTTATTTCCCACTGACTTCCTGCATCGGTTCCCATCCCCCTGCCACATTAGTTTAAACCCTCCCCAACAGCACTGGCAAACACTCCCCCTAGGACATTGGTTCCAGTCCTGCCCAGATGCAGACCGTCCAATTTTTACTGGTCCCACCTCCCCCAGAACCGGTTCCAATGGCCCAGGAATTTGAATCCCTCCCTCTTGCACCATCTCTCAAGCCACGTATTCATCTTAGCTATCCTGTCATTCCTACTCAAAATTCTATTCAAAATCTTTTCCCAAAGGTAGGGGAGTCTATAACGAGAGGGCATAGATACAAAAGGGTCCAGAGGGGCAATTTCTTCACTCAAAGGGTGGTGAGTGTCTGGAACGAGCTGCCAGAGGCAGTAGTGGAGGCGGGTACAATTTTGTCTTTGAAAAAGCATTTGGACAGTTACATGGGTAAGATGGGTATAGAGGGATATGGGCCAAGTGCAGGCAATTGGGACTAGCTTAGTGGTATAAACTGGGCGACATGGACATGTTGGGCCGAAGGGCCTGTTTCCATGTTGTAACTTCTGTGATTCTATGATTCTATGATTCTATACTCTGACTAACCCGTGGCACTGGTCGCAATCCTGAGATTACTCCCTTTGAGGTCCTACTCTTTAGTTTAACTCCTAACTCCCTAAATTCAGCTTGTAGGACCTCATCCTGTTTTTTACCTATATCGTTGGTGCCTATATGCACCACGACAACTGGCTGTTCACCCTCCCCCTCCAGAATGTCCTGCAGCCGCTCCGAGACATCCTTGACCCTTGCACCAGGGAGGCAACATACCATCCTGGAGTCTCGGTTGCGTCCGCAGAAACGCCTGTCTGTTCCCCTTACAATCGAGTCCCCTATCACTATAGCTCTGCCACTCTTTTTCCTGCCCTCCTGTGCAGCAGAGCCAGCCACGCTGCCATGAACCTGGCCACTGCCACCTTCCCCTGGTGAGCCATCTCCCCCAACAGTATTCAAAACGGTATACCTGTTTTGGAGGGAGATGACCGCAGGGGACCCCTGCACTGCCTTCCTACTCTTCCTCTACTGTTGGTCACCCATTCACTATCTCCCTCAGTATTTTCTATCTGCGGTGTGACCAACTCACTGAACGTGCTATCCACGACTTTCTCAGCATCGCGGATGCTCCAAAGTGAGTCCATCTGCAGCTCCAGAGCCGTCATGCGGTCAAACAATAGCTGCAGCTGGACACACTTCCCGCAGGTGAAGGAATCAGGGATACAGGAAGGAGCCCTGATTCCTTCACCTGCGGGAATTCCCACATCCCACAAGAGGAACATGACACGGCCCTGGGATCTCCTGCCATGACTTAACCCTTAAATTAGCTTAAGGACAACTACAATGTCAAGAGAAAAAAATAGGAAAGAAAAACTACTTCCCAATCCCTTGAAGAGTATAGAGATTGCCGGAGTAGAGTTAAGAGAGAAATCAGGAGGGCAAAAAGGGGATATGAGATTGCTTTGGCAGATCAGGCAAAGGTGAATCCAAAGAGCTTCTACAAATACATAAATGGCAAAAGGGTAACTAGGGAGAGAGTAGGGCCTCTTAAGGATCAACAAGGTCATCTATGTGCGGAACCACAAGAGATGGGTGAGATCCTGAATGAATATTTCACATCGGTATTTACGGTTGAGAAAGGCATGGATGTTAGGGAACTTGGGGAAATAAATAGTGATGTCTTGAGGAGTGTACATATTACAGAGAGGGAGGTGCTGGAAGTCTTAACGCGCATCAAGGTAGATAAATCTCCGGGACCTGATGAAATGTATCCCAGGACGTTATGGGAGGTGAGGGAGGAAATTGCGGGTCCCCTAGCAGAGATATTTGAATCATCCACCGCTACAGGTGAGGTGCCTGAAGATTGGAGGGTAGCAAATGTTGTGCCTTTGTTTAAGAAGGGCGGCAGGGAAAATCCTGGGAACGACAGACCAGTGAGCCTGACATCTGTAGTAGGTAAGTTGTTAGAGGTATTCTGAGGGACAGGATCTACAGGCATTTGGAGAGGCAGGGACTAATTAGGAACAGTCAGCATGGTTTTGTGAGAAGAAAATCATGTCTCACGAATTTGATTGAGTTTTTTGAAGGGGTAACCAAGAAGATAGATGAGGGCTGTGCAGTAGACGTGGTCTACATGGACTTCAGCAAAGCATTTGACAAGGGACCGCATGGTAGGTTGTTACATAAGGTTAAATCTCATGGGATCCAATGTGAGGTAGCCAATTGGATACAAAATTGGCTTGACGACAGAAGACAGAGGGTGGTTGTAGAGGGTTGTTTTTCAAACTGGATGCCTCTGTCCAGCGGTGTGCCTCAGGGATCGGTGCTGGGTCCGCTGTTATTTGTTATTTATATTAATGATTTGGATGAGAATTTAGGAGGCATGGTTAGTAAGTTTGCAGATGACACCAAGATTGGTGGCATTGTGGACAGTGAAGAAGGTTATCTAGGATTGCAACGGGATCTTGATAAATTGGGCCAGTGGGCCGATGAATGGCAGATGGAGTTTAATTTAGATAAATGTGAGGTGATGCATTTTGGTAGATCGAATCGGGCCAGGACCTACTCCGTTAATGGTAGGGCGTTGTGGAGAGTTAGAGAACAAAGAGATCTGGGAGTACAGATTCATAGCTCCTTGAAAGTGGAGTCACAGGTGGATAGGGTGGTGAAGAAGGCATTCAGCATGCTTGGTTTCATTGGTCAGAACATTGAATGCAGGAGTTGGGATGTCTTGTTGAAGTTGTACAGGGCATTGGTGAGGCCACACTTGGAGTACTGTGTACAGTTCTGGTCACCCTATTATAGAAAGGATATTATTAAACTAGAAAGAGTGCAGAAAAGATTTACTAGGATGCTACCGGGACTTGATGGTTTGACTTACAGGGAGAGGTTAGACAGACTGGGACTTTTTTCCCTGGAGAGCAGGAGGTTAAGGGGTGATCTTATCGAAGTCTATAAAATAATGAGGGGCATAGATAAGGTCGATAGTCAAAATCTTTTCCCAAAGGGAGGGGAGTCTATAACGAGGGGACATAGATTTAAGGTGAGAGGGGAGAGATACAAAAGGGTCCAGAGGGGCAATTTTTTCACTCAAAGGGTGGTGAGTGTCTGGAACGAGCTTGCAGAGGCAGTAGTAGAGGCGGGTACAATTTTGTCTTTGAAAAAGCATTTGGACAGTTACATGGGTAAGATGGGTATAGAGGGATATGGGCCAAGTGCAGGCAATTGGGACTAGCTTAGTGGTATAAACTGGGCGACATGGACATGTTGGGCCGAAGGGCCTGTTTCCATGTTGTAACTTCTATGAAAAAAATGAACAGGAGATGGAGAAGGAGAAGGAGGAGGTGATGGAGCAGGAGGTAGAGAAGGAGCAGAAGGGGGAGAAGCAACTGGAGGGGGAGAAGGAGCAGTAGCAGGAGAAGGAGCAGGTTGTGGAGATCGAGCTGGAGGAGGAGAATGAGCAGGAGGAGGAGGAGGATAAGGTGCCGAAGGTGGAGAAGGAGCAGGAGGAGGAGAAGTAGCAGGAGGAGGTGAAGGAGCAGGAGGAGGAGAAGGAGCCGGAGGTGGAGATGGAGCAGGAGGAGGAGGACGAGCAGGAGAAGGAGGAGGAGCCGGAGGAGGAGATGGAGCAGGAGGAAGAGATCGAGCCAGAGGAGGGGAAGTAGCAGGAGGAGGAGAAGGAGTCGGAGCAGGAGAAGGAGCAGGAGGTGTTGAAGCAGCAGGAGCAGGAGGTCGAGATGGAGCAGGAGGAGGAGTGGGAGCAGAAGGAGAAGGAGCAGGAGGTGGAGAAGGAGCAGCAGGTGGAGAAGGAGCAGGAGGTGGAGATGGAGCAGGACGAGGAGAAGGAGCAGTTTGTGGAGAACGAGCTCGAGGAGGAGAACGAGTTGGAGGAGGAGAAGGAGGAGGAGGATGAGACGGAGCAGGAGGAGGAGAAGGAGCAGGTGGAGGAGGAGGAGCCGGAAGAGGAGATGGAGCAGGAGGAGGAGATGGAGCAGGAGGAAGAGATGGAGCTGGAGGAGGAGGAGTAGCAGGAGGAGGAGAAGGAGCAGGAGGAGGAGATGGAGCCGGAGGAGCAGAATGAGCAAGAGGAGGTGAAGGAGCAGCAGGAGGAGCAGGAGCCGGATGTGGAGAAGCAGCAGGAGCAGGAGGTCGAAAAGGAGCAGGAGGAGGAGTGGGGGCAGAAGGAGAATGAGAAGGAGGTGGAGAAGAAGCAGGAGGTGGAGAAGGAGAAGGAGGTGGAGAAGGAGCAGGACGTGGAGAAGGAGAAGGAGCCTGAGTTGGAGAAGGAGCCGGAGCCGGAGCTGGAGAAGGAGCAGGAAATGGAGAAGGAGCAGTTTGTGGAGAACGAGCTGGAGGAATAGAACAAGCTGGAGGAGGAGAAGGAGGAGGAGGAGGAGACGGAGTAGGGGGAGGAGAAGGAGCATGAGCTGGAGAAGGAGCAGGAGGTGGAGAATGAGCAGGAGGTGGAGAAGGAGCAGAAGGAGGAGGGGGAGCAGAAGGACAAGGAGCAGGCGGTGGAGAAGGAGCAGGAGGAGGAGAAGGAGCAGGAGGAGGAGAAGCAGCAGGAGGAGGAGAAGAAGCAGGAGGAAGGGAAGAGGAGACGGAGTAGGGGGAGGAGAAGGAGCATGAGCTGGAGAAGGAGCAGCAGGTGGAGAAGGAGCAGGATGTGGAGAAGTAGCAGAAGCAGGAACAGGAGATAGAGCAGGAGGAGGAGAACGAGCAGGTGGAGGAGAAGGAACAGGAGGAGGAGCAGTAGCAGAAGGAGGAGAACGAGCAGGAGGAGGAAAAGGAGGAGAAGGAGGAGAAGGAGCAGGAGGTGGAGAAGGAGCTGGAGGAGGAGAAGGAGCAGGAGGAGGAAAAGGAGCCGGAGGAGGAGAAGGAGCAGGCGGAGGTGAAGGAGCAGGAGGAGGAGAAGGAGCAGGAGGTCGAGAAGTAGCAGGAAGTGGCGCAGGAGAAAGGGCAGGAGAAGGAGAAGGAGCAGGAGGAGATGAAGGAGCAGGAGGTGGAGAAGGAGCAGGAGGTGGAAATGGAGCAGGAGGAGGAGAAGTTGCAGGTGGAGGAGAAAGAGCAGGAGCAGGAGGGGTAGCAGGAGATGGAGCGGAAGGGGGCGATGGAGGAGGTGATGGGGAGCGAGCAGGAGGTGGAGAATGAGCAGGAGGTGGAGAAGGAGCAGGAGGAGGAGGACGGGCAGGAGAAGGAGGAGGAGCCGGAGGAGGAGATGGAGCAGGAGGAGGAGATGGAGCAGGAGGAACAGATGGAGCCGGAGGAGGGGAAGTAGCAGGAGGAGGAGAAGGAGCTGGAGCAGGAGAAGGAGCAGGAGGATGTGCAGGAGCAGCAGGAGGAGAAGGAGCCGGAGGTGTTGAAGTAGCAGGAGCAGGAGGTCGAGATGGAGCAGGAGGAGGAGGGGGAGCAGAAGGAGAAGGAGCAGGAGGTGGAGAAGCAGCTGCAGGTGGAGAAGGAGCAGGAGGTGGAGATGGAGCAGGAGGTGGAGATGGAGCAGTTTGTGGAGAACGAGCTGGAGGAGGAGAAGGAGGAGGAGGATGAGACGGAGCAGGAGGAGGAGAAGGAGCAGGTGGAGGAGGAGGAGCCGGATGAGGAGATGGAGCAGGAGGAGATGGAGCAGGAGAAAGAGATGGAGCTGGAGGAGGAGAAGTAGCAGGAGGAGGAGAAGGAGCAGGAGGAGGAGATGGAGCCGGTGGAGCAGAATGAGCAAGAGGAGGTGAAGGAGCAGCAGGAGGAGAAGGAGCCGGATGTGGAGAAGCAGCAGGAGCAGAAGGTCGAGAAGGAGCAGGAGGAGGAGTGGGGGCAGAAGAAGAAGGAGCAGGAGGTGGAGAAGAAGCAGGAGGTGGTGAAGGAGAAGGAGGTGGAGAAGGAGCAGGACGTGGAGAAGGAGCAGTTTGTGGAGAACGAGCTGGAGGAATAGAAGGAGCTGGAGGAGGAGAAGGAGGAGGAGGAGGAGAGGGAGTAGGGGGAGGAGAAGGAGCAGGAGCTGGAGAAGGAGCAGGAGGTGGAGAATGAGCAGGAGGTGGAGAAGGAGCAGAAGGAGGAGGGGGAGCAGAAGGACAAGGAGCAGGCGGTGGAGAAGGAGTAGGAGGAGGAGAAGGAGCAGGGGGAGGAGAAGCAGCAGGAGGAGGAGAACAGCAGGAGGAGGAGAAGAAGCAGGAGGAAGGAAAGGAGCAAGAGGTGGAGAAGGAGCAGTACTTGGAGAAGGAGCAGAAGCAGGAACAGGAGATAGAGCAGGAGGAGGAGAACGAGCAGAAGGAGGAGAAGGAGCAGGAGGAGGAAAAGGAGGAGAAGGAGGAGAAGGAGCAGTAGGTGGAGAAGGAGAAGGAGGAGGAGAAGGAGCAGGAGGAGGAAAAGGAGCCGGAGGAGGAGAAGGAGCAGGCGGAGGTGAAGGAGCAGGAGGAGGAGAAGGAGCTCCACTCCTCACTCTTTATTTACCTGCTCCACTCCTCGCTCTTTATTTACCTGCTCCACTCCTCACTCTTGATGTGCCTGCTCATCTCCTCGCTCTTTATACACCTCCTCCGCTCCTCACTCTTTATTTACCTGGTCCGCTCCTCACTCTTTATTTACCTGCTCCTCTCCTCACTCTTTATTAAACTGCTCCACTCCTGGTTCTTTATTAACCTGCTCCACTTATCGTTCTTTATTGATCTGATCCGCTCTTCATTCTTTATTTACCAGCTCCACGATGTGCTCTTAAATTTCCTGCTCCGCTCCTCACTCTTTATTTACCTGCTCTGCTCCTCGCTCTTTATTTATCTGCTCATCTCCTCGCTCTTTTTTTGCCTGCTCCCCTCCTCGCTCTTTATTTACCTGCTCCGCTCCTCATTCTTTATTTACCTGCTCTGCTCCTCGAGATTTATGTATCTGCTCCTCTCCTCGCTATTTATTTACCTGCTCCGCTCCTCGCTCTTTATTTACCTGCTACGCTCCTCACTCTTTATTAAACTGCTCCACTCCACGCTCTTTATTGATCTGATCCGCTCCTCACTCTATATTTACCAGCTCCACCATGTGCTCTTAAATTTCCGTCTCCGCTCCTCACTCTTTATTTACCTGCTCTGCTCCTCGCTCTTTATTTATCTGCTGCTCTCCTCGCTCTTTTTTTGCCTGCTCCTCTCCTCGCTCTTTATTTCCCTGTTCCGCTCCTCACTCTATATTTTCGTGCTCTGCTCCTCACTCTTTATTTCCCTGCTCTACTCCTCACGCTTTATTAACCTGCTCCTCTCCTCGCTCGTTATTTACCTGCTGCCCTCCTCGCTCTTTATTTACCTGCTCCGCATCTCACTCTGTTTTTCCCTGCTCCTCTCCTCGCTCTTTATTTACCTGCTCCTCTCCTCGCTCTTTATTTCCCGACTCCGCTCCTAACTCTTTATTTACCTGCTCCTCTCCTCGCTCCTTATTTACCTGCTCCTCTCCTCACTCTTTATTAAACTGTTCCACTCCTCGTTCTTTGTTAACCTGCTCCACTTATCGTTCTTTATTGATCTGATCCGCTCTTCACTCTTTATTCACCAGCTCCACGATGTGCTCTTAAATTTCCTGCTCCGCTCCTCACTCTTTATTTACCTGCTCTGCTCCTCGCTCTTTATTTATCTGCTCCTCTCCTCGCTCTTTTTTGCCTGCTCCTCTCCTCGCTCTTTATTTACCTGTTCCGCTCCTCACTCTTTATTTTCCTGCTCTGCTCCTCACTCTTTATTTACCTGCTCTACTCCTCACTCTTTATTTACCTGCTCCTCTCCTCGCTCTTTTTTTTGCTTGCTCCTCTCCTCCCTCTTTATTTACCTGCTCCTCTCCTCGCTCTTTATTTACCTGCTCTGCTTCTCACTCTTTTTTTACCTGCTCCTCTCCTCGCTCTAAATTTATCTGCTCCTCTCCTCGCTCTTTATTTTTCTGCTCCATTCCTCGCTCTTAATTTATCTGCTCCTCTCCTCGCTCTTCATTTACCTGCTCCTCTCCTCGTTCTTAATTTACCTGCTCCTCTCCTCACTCTTTATTAACGGAATGTTGGCTTTTATTGCTCGGGGGATAGAATATAAAAACAAGGAGGTATTGCTGCAGTTATATAAGGTATTGGTGAGACTGCACCTGGAATACTGCATACAGTTTTGGTCTCCATACTTAAGAAAAGACATACTTGCTCTCGAGGCAGTACAAAGAACGTTCACTCGGTTAATCCCGGGGATGAGGGGGCGGACATATGAGGAGAGGTTGAGTAGATTGGGACTCTACTCATTGGAGTTCAGAAGAATGAGAGGCGATCTTATTGAAACATATAAGATTGTGAAGGGTCTTGATCGGGTGGATGCAGTAAGGATGTTCCCAAAGATGGGTGAAACTAGAACTAGGGGGCATAATCTTAGAATAAGGGGCTGCTCTTTCAAAACTGAGATGAGGAGAAATTTCTTCACTCAGAGGGTGGTCGGTCTGTGGAATTTGCTGCCCCAGGAAGAAGTGGAAGCTACATCATTAGATAAATTTAAAACAGAAATAGACAGTTTCCTAGAAGTGAAGGGAATTAGGGGTTATGGGGAGCGGGCAGGAAATTGGACATGAAGCTGAATTCGGATCGGTCAATGCCCTGTGGGTGGCGGAGATGGCCCAGGGGCTATGTGGCCGGGTCCTGCTCCGACTTCTTGTGTTCTTTATATTTGTGGTTGGGATCAGATCAGCCATGATCTTATTGAATGGCGGAGCAGGCTCGAGGGGCCGATTGGCCTACTCCTGCTCCAATTTCTTATGTTCTTATGTTCTTATGCTCCACACCTCGCTCTTTATTGATCTGGTCCGCTCCTCACTTTATATTTAGCAGCTCCACGATGTGCTTTATATTTCATGCTCCGCTCCTCACTCTTCATTTACCTGCTCCTCTCCTCACTCTTTATTTACCTGCTCTGCTCCTCGCTGCTTGTTTACCTGCTCCGCTCTTCACTCTTTATTCACCTGCTCCACTCCCCACTCTTTATTTACCTGCTCCTCTCCTCACTCTTTATTTACCTCCTCCTCTCCTCACTCTTTATTTACCTGCTCCACACTGTACTCTTTATTCACCTCCTCCACTCCTCACTCTTTATTCACCTCCTCCACTCCTCACTCTTTATTTACCTGCTCCACTCCTCGCTCTTTATTTACCTGCTCCACTCCTCACTCTTAATATGCCTGCTCATCTCATCGCTCTTTATACACCTCCTCCGCTCCTCACTCTTTATTTACCTGGTCCGCTCCTCACTCTTTATTTACCTGCTCCACTCCTCACTCTTTATTCACCTCCTCCGCTCCTCACTCTTTATTTGCCTGCCCCGCTGCTCGCTCTTTATTTACCTGCTCCACTACTCGCTCTATATTTACCTGCTCCGCTCCTCACTCTTTATTTACCTGCTGCTCTCCTGGCTTTTTATTTAACTGCTCCGCTCCTCGCTCT
Source organism: Heptranchias perlo (assembly GCF_035084215.1). Lineage (NCBI taxonomy): Eukaryota > Metazoa > Chordata > Chondrichthyes > Hexanchiformes > Hexanchidae > Heptranchias > Heptranchias perlo. The sequence continues at coordinate 211,074 of NW_027139887.1, read as the reverse complement.
TTAATTACCAGCTCTGCTCCTCGCTCTTTATTTACCTGCTCCAGTACTCGCTGTATATTTAGCTGGTCCTCTCCTCTCTCTTTATTTAATGCTCCGCTCCACGCTCGTTGTTTACCTGCTCCACTCCTCGCTCTTTTTTTACGTGCTCCTCTCCTCACTCTTTATTTACCTGCTCCGCTCCTCGCTCTTTATTTACCTGCTCCGTTCCTCACTCATTATTTACCTTCTCCACTCCTCGCTCTTTATTTACCTGCTCCACTCCTCACTCTTTATTTACCTGCTCCACTCCTCGCTCTTTATTCACCTCCTCCGCTCATCACTCTTTATTTACCTGCTCCGCTCCTCACTCTTTATTTACCTGCTCCGCTCCTCACTCTTTATTTACCTGCTCCACTCCTCATTCTTTAATTACCTGCTCCACTCCTCGCTCTTTATTTACCTGCTCCTCTCCTCGCTCTTTATTTCCCTGCTCCTCTCCTCGCTCTTTATTTACCAGCTCCACTCGGGGAAGTGCTTGAAGGAGGTGCTGCTTTGCCTTGCTTTTCCTATTTTTTTTCCCAGAGCGGCAGTGGACCTGAGAGTAGAAGTCTGAGATTGGGGAATAAAAGCAGCAGCAGACCTGCAACAAGAGACAACTACTGTGCGACGTCAAAGGTGAGGCAGGAGAGTCCGAGTGGTGAGCACAGGATAAAAGGAGAGACCTGGAGCGGGAGGAGAGTCTGATGCAATTCATGGCAGCACAGCTCGCACCCGTGATATGCTCCTCCTGCACTATGTGGGAAGTCATGGACACTACCATTGTCCCTGGTGACCATGTGTGCAGGAAGTGTGTCCAGCTGCAGCTATTGGCTAACCGTCTTTCGGAGCTGGAGCTGCGGGTGGATTCACTGTGGAGCATCCGCGATGCTGAGACAATCGTGGATCGCACGTTCAGTGAGGTGGTCACACCGCAGGTGAAGAATACGCAGGCAGAAAGGAAATGGGTGACTGCCAGGCAGAGTAAAAGGACGAGGCAGGTAGAGCAGGAGCCCCCTGGGGCCATCTCCCCAGGGGGCTCCTTCAGAAGGGAGATTGAGACCATACAATGGCAACATGTTCCCGTAAAGGTCAAGGGTGGTTCCAAGAACTCCAGGGAACCTTGGATGTCAGGGGATATACGAGAATGGATGAGGAAAAAAAGGAGGGCTTTTGGCAGATACAAACGGCTAAAGACGGAGGAAGCCCTCGAGGAGTACAAAAAGTGCAGGGGGATACTTAAAAAAGAAATTAGGAGATCAAGGAGGGGCCATGAAATGACACTGGCGAGCAAAACAAAGGAAAATCCTAAGATGTTTTATAAGTATATTAAGGGTAAGAGGATGACTAGGGGAAAAATAGGGCCCATTAGGGACAAAAATGGCAATCTGTGTGTGGAGCCGGCAGATGTAGGAGGGTTTCTAAATGAATTTTTTGCATCTGTTTTCACGATGGAGAAGGACGATGTAGACATAGAAATACGGCAGGGGGACTGTGATATACTCGAACATGTTAACATCGAGCGGGAGGAGGTATTGGCGGTTTTAGCAGGCCCGGACGAAATGTATCCCAGGCTACTGTGTGAGGCAAAGGAGGAGATTGCGGGGGCTCCGACACATATATTCAGAACCTCTCTGGCCACAGGGATGTGCCAGAGGACTGGAGAACCGCTAATGTAATACCATTATTCAAGAAGGGGAGTAGGGAAAAACCGGGGAACTACAGGCCAGTGAGCCTAACATCAATGGCAGGAAAATTATTGGAAAAAATTCTGAAGGACAAAATTAGTCTCCACTTGGAGAAGCAAGGATTAATCAGGGATAGTCAACATGGCTTTGTCAAGGGAAGATCATGTCTGACTAATTTGATTGAATTTTTTGAGGGGATGGCTAGGCGTGTGGATGAGGGTAACGCAGTGGATGTGGTATACATGGATTTCAGTAAGGCCTTCGATAAAGTCCCCCACAGGAGACTGGTCAAGAAGGTACGAGCCCATGGAATCCAGGGTGCCTTGGCACTTTGGATACAAAACTGGCTTAGTGGCAGAAGGCAGAGGGTGATGGTCGAAGGTTGTTTTTGTGACTGGAAGCCTGTGGTACCACAGTGATCGGTGCTGGGTCCCTTGCTGTTTGTGGTCTACATTAATGACTTGGATATGAATGTAAAAGGTATGATCAGTAAGTTCGCTGATGATACAAAATTGGTAGGGTGGTAAATAGCGAGGAGGATAGCCTCAGTCTGCAGGACGATATAGATGGGTTGGTCAGATGGGCGGAACAGCGGCAAATGGAATTTAACCCGGAAAAGTGCGAGGTGATGCACTTTGGAGGGACTAACAAGGCAAGGGAATACACAATGAATGGGAGGACCCTAGGCAAGACAGAGGGTCAGAGGGATCTTGGTGTGCAAGTTCACAGATCCCTGAAGGCGGCGGAACAGGTAGATAAGGTGGTAAAGAAGGCATATGGGATACTTGCCTTTATTAGCCGAGGCATAGAATATAAGAGCAAGGAGGTTATGATGGAGCTGTATAAAACACTGGTTAGGCCACAGCTGGAGTACTGTGTGCAGTTCTGGTCGCCACACTACAGGAAGGATGTGATCGCTTTGGAGAGGGTGCAGAGGAGATTCACCAGGATGTTACCAGGGCTGGAGCGCTTCAGCTATGAAGAGAGACTGGGAAGATTGGGTTTGTTTTCCTTGGAGCAGAGGAGGCTGAGGGGGGACATGATTGAGGTGTACAAAATTATGAGGGGCACAGATAGGATGGATACTGAGGAGCTTTTTCCCTTCGTTGAGGGTACTATAACAAGGGGACATAGATTCAAGGTAAAAGGCGGGAGGTTTAGAGGGGATTTGAGAAAGAACTTTTTCACCCAGAGGGTGGTTGGAGTCTGGAACTCACTGCCTGAAAGGGTTGTGGAGGCAGGAACCCTCACAACATTCAAGAAGTATTTGGATGAGCACTTGAAATGCCATAGCATACAAGGCTACGGACCAAATGCTGGAATATGGGATGAGAGTAGACAGGGCTGATGGCCGGCGCGGACACGATGGGCCGAAGGGCCTCTATCCGTGCTGTATAACTGTATGACTCTATGACTCTATGACTCCCTCTCAAACAGATATTCTGCTTTAGACACTGTTGGGGGAGATGGCTTATCAGGGGAAAGCAGCAAGAGCCAGGTTCGGGGCACCACGGGTGGCTCTGCTGCACATGAGGGAAAGAAGAAGAGTGGCAGGGCTATAGTGATAGGGGATTCAATTGTAAGGGGAACAGATAGGCGTTTCTGCGGCCGCAAACGTGACTCCAGGATGGTATGTTGCCTCCCTGGTGCTAGGGTCAAGAATGTCACGGAGTGGCTGCAGGGCATTCTGGAAAGGGAGGGTGAACAGCCAGTAGTCGTGGTCCATATTGGTACCAACGACATGGGTAAAAAAAGGGATGGGGTCCTGCAAGGTGAATTTATGGAGTTAGGAGATAAATTAAAAAGCAGGACTTCAAAGGTAGTGATCTCAGGATTACTACCGGTGCCACGTGCTAGTGAGTATCGGAACAGGAGAATAGACAGGATGAATGCGTGGCTGCAGGGATGGTGTAGGAGGGAGGGATTTAGATTCCTGGGGCATTGGGACCGGTTCAGGGGAAGGTGGGACCTCTCCAAGCGTGACGGGTTACACCCGAGCAGGACCGGGACCATTGTCCTCGCGGGGGTGTTTGCTCGTGCTGTTGGGGAAGGTTTAAACTGGAGTGGCAGGGGGATGGGAACCTGAGCGGGGAGTCAGAAGGGAATAAAATTGAGAGCAGCAAGAGAGGGGAAGACCCAGGGGAAATCTACAATACAAATAGTACAAACAGTTGTTCAAGAACAAGTGAAAGGGAAAAGCGTAGAGCAGCGGAAAGAAAGTGTACGTTAGGCACGACAGATAAAATAAAAACTAGAGGGCGTAAGGCGATAAACCCAGCATCAAAGCTGTGGGAGGGGGTTGGGAACCTGAGCAGGGAGACAGAGGAAAGCGTGTCAGGAAGGGACAGAAGGTGTGGAGTAAAAGGTAAAGTGTTAAAAAAGGAAAAAGCAGGAACTAAGTGTCACAAAACGTATTTGAAAGTTCTTTATCTGAATGCACGTAGCATTCGTAACAAAACGGACGAGTTAACGGCGCAAATAACTACGTATGAGTGTGATCTTGTGGCCATTACAGAAACATGGCTGCAGGGTGACAACAACTGTGAATTAAATGTGCCAAGCTATTTAACAATTAGGAACGACAGGCAGGAAGGAAGGGGAGATGGGTGGCTATGTTAATAAAGGAAGGATTCACTGTAATACAGAGAAATGATATTGGGACAAAGGATCAGGATAATGAAACAGTTTGGGTAGAGATAAGGAATAATAAGGGGAAAAAACACTAGTGGGCATAATATATAGGCCTCCTAATAGTTGCAACTCTGCTGGAAGAAGTATTAATCAGGAAATAGTCGGGGCATGTAATAAGGGAACAGCTATAATTAAGGGAGATTTTAACTCTCATATTAATTGGACAAATCCAATTGGGCAGGGCAGCCTTGAGGAAGAGTTTATTGAGTGTATCAGGGATGGATTTCTTGAGCAGTATGTAACTGATCCGACAAGGGTGCAGGCAACCTTGGGCCTGGTCCTGTGTAATGAGCCAAGATTAATTAATAATGTCCTAGTTAAGGATCCCCTTCGAATGAGTGACCATAACATGGTTACATTCCATATCCAATTAGAGGGTGAGAAGGTTGGTTCTCAAACAAGCGTACTGAGCTTGAATAAAGGAGACCATGATGGTATGAGAGCGGAATTAATTAAAGTGGACTGGGAATATAAATTAAAGGGTAAGATGGTACATGAACAGTGGTGTTCATTGAAGGAGTTATTTTACAACTTTCAAAAAATATATATTCCACTGAGGAAAAAAGGGTGTAAAAGAAATGACAGCCATCCGTGGCTAAGTAAAGAAATTAAGGATAGTATCCGACTAAAAACAAGGACATATAAGGTAGCCAAACTTAGTGGGAGGATAGAAGATTGGGAAGTCTTCAAAAGACAGCAAAAAGTAACGAAAGGATTGATTAAGAAAGGGAAGATAGATTATGAAAATTAATTAGCAAAAAATCTAAAAACAGATGGCAAGAGTTTCTACAGTTATACAAAAAGAAAAGGGTGGCTAAGGCAAACGTAGGTCCCTTAGAGGATGAGACCGGGAAATTAATGGTGGGAAACATGGAGATGGCAAAAATGCTGAACAAATATTTTGTTTCAGTCTTTACGGTAGAGGACACTAAGAATATCCCAACACTGGACAAATAGGGGGCTCTAGGGGGGGAGGAGCTAAATACGATTAAAATCACGAAGGAATTGGTACTCAGTAAATTAATGGGACTCAAGGCGGATAAATCCCCTGGACCTGATGGCTGACATCCGAGGGTCTTGAGGGAAGTGGCAGTCGGGATTCTGGATGCTTTGGTAATAATTTTCCAAAATTCTCTGGACTCAGCAAAGGTCCCGGCAGATTGGAAAACTGCTAAAAAAACACCCTTATTTAAAAAGGGTAGGAGGCAGAAGGCTGGAAATTATAGACCAGTCAGCCTAACATCTGTGGGTGTGTAAAATGTTGGAGTTTATTATTAAGGAGACAGTAGTAGAACATTTGGATAAACATAATTTAATAGGACAAAGTCAGCATGGGTTTACAAAGGGGAAGTCATGTCTGACAAATGTGCTTGAGTTCTTTGAGGACATAACGCACAGGGCGGATAAAGGGGAACCAGTGGAAGTAGTGTTTTTAGACTTCCAGAAGGCATTCGACAAGTTGCCACGTAAAAGATTATTGCTCAAGATAAAGAATCACTGGATTGGGGGTAATCATAGAGTCATAGAGTCATAGAGTTATTCAGCACGGATAGAGGCCCTTCGGCCCATCGTGTCCGCGCCGGCCATCAGCCCTGTCTACTCGAATCCCATATTCCAGCATTTGGTCCGTAGCCTTGTATGCTATGGCATTTCAAGTGCTCATCCAAATACTTCTTGAATGTTGTGAGGGTTCCTGCCTCCGCAACCCTTTCAGACAGTGAGTTCCAGACTCCAACCACCCTCTGGTTGAAAAAGTTCTTTCTCAAATCCCCTCTAAACCTCCCGCCTTTTACCTTGAATCTTTGTACCCTTGTTATAGAACCCTCAACGAAGGGTAAAACGCTCCTTAGTATCCATCCTATCTGTGCCCCTCATAATTTTGTACACCTCAATCATGTCCCCCCTCAGCCTCCTCTGCTCCAAGGAAAACAAACCCAATCTTCCCAGTCTCTCTTCATAGCTGAAGCGCTCCAGCCCTGGTAACATCCTGGTGAATCTCCTCTGCACCCTCTCCAAAGCGATCACATCCTTCCTGTAGTGCGGCGACCAGAACTGCACACAGTGCTCCAGCTGTGGCCTAACCAGTGTTTTATACAGCTCCATCATCACCTCCTTGCTCTTATATTCTATGCCTCGGCTAATAAAGGCAAGTATCCCATATGCCTTCTTTACCACCTTATCTACCTGTTCCGCCGCCTTCAGGGATCTGTGAACTTGCACACCAAGATCCCTCTGACCCTCTGTCTTGCCGAGGGTCCTCCCATTCATTGTGTATTCCCTTGCCTTGTTAGTCCCTCCAAAGTGTATCACCTCGCACTTTTCCGGGTTAAATTCCATTTGCCACTCTACCGCCCATCTGACCAACCCATCTATATCGTCCTGCAGACTGAGGCTATCCACCTCGCTATTTACCACCCTACCAATCTTTGTATCATCAGCGAACTTACTGATCATACCTTTTACATTCATATCCAAGTCATTAATGTAGACCACAAACAGCAAGGGACCCAGCACCGATCCCTGTGGTACCCCACTGGCCACAGGCTTCCAGTCACAAAAACAACCTTCGACCATCACCCTCTGCCTTCTGCAACTAAGCCAGTCTTGTATCCAAAGTGCCAAGGCACCCTGGATTCCATGGGCTCGTACCTTCTTGACCAGTCTCCTGTGGGGGACTTTATCGAAGGCCTTACTGAAATCCATGTATACCACATCCACTGCGTTACCCTCATCCACACGCCGAGTCACCCCCTCAAAAAATTCAATCAAATTAGTCAGACATGATCTTCCCTTGACAAAGCCATGTTGACTATCCCTGATTAATCCTTGCTTCTCCAAGTGGAGACTAATTTTGTCCTTCAGAATTTTTTCCAATAATTTTCCTACCACTGATGTTCGGCTCACTGGCCTGTAGTTCCCCGGTTTTTCCCTACTCCCCTTCTTGAATAATGGTGTTACATTAGCGGTTCTCCAGTCCTCTGGCACATCCCCTGTGGCCAGAGAGGTTCTGAATATATGTGTCAGAGGCCCCGCAATCTCCTCCTTTTCCTCACACAGTAGCCTGGGATACATTTCGTCCGGTCCTGGGGATTTATCCATTTTTAGGCCTGCTAAAACCGCCAATACCTCCTCCCGCTCAATGTTAATATGTTCGAGTATATCACAGTCCCCCTGCCGTATTTCTATGTCGACATCGTCCTTCTCCATAGTGAAAACAGATGCAAAAAATTCATTTAGAACCCCTGCTACATCTGCCGGCTCCACACACAGATTGCCATTTTTGTCCCTAATGGGCCCTATTTGTTCCCTAGTCATCATCTTACCCTTAATATACTTATAAAACATCTTCGGATTTTCCTTTATTTTGCTCGCCAGTGTTATTTCATGGCCCCTCCTTGATCTCCTAATTTCTTTTTTAAGTATCCCCCTGCACTTTTTGTACTCCTCTAGGGCTTCCTCCGTCTTTAGCATTTGTATCTGCCAAAAGCCATCCATTTTTTCCTAATCCATTCTCGTATATCCCCTGACATCCAAGGTTCCTTGGAGTTCTTGGAACCACCCTTGACCTTTACGGGAACATGTTGCCATTGTATGGTCTCAATCTCCCTTCTGAAAGACTCCCATTGCTCCGTTGCGGATTTTCCTACAAGCAGCTGATCCCAGTCCATTTTGGCCAGATCCTGCCTTATCCTATTAAAATCGGCCTTCCCCCAATTTAGATCCTTTATTTCCGGCCCTTCCCTGTCCTTTTCCATGACCACCTTAAATCTCACCGAATTATGGTCACTCTCACCAAAGTGCTCACCTACTAGCACTTCTTCCACTTGGCCGGCCACATTCCCTAGAATTAGGTCCAGTACCGCCCCCTCTCTTGTAGGACTTTCTGCATGCTGGCTCAAAAAGCTCTCCCGGATGCACGTTAAGAATTTTGTACCCTCTAAGCCTTTGACACTCTGAGTATCCCAGTTAATATTGGGGAAGTTGAAATCCCCCACTATTATTACCCTATTATTTGCACAATTTTCTGAGATTTGCCTACATATCTGTTCCTCTATCTCCCCCTGACTGTTTGGGGGCCTATAGTACACTCCCATCAAAGTGCTTGCCCCCTTTTTGTTTTTAAGCTCCACCCATATGGCCTCATTAGAGGAACCTGCTAATATATCATCCCTCCTTATGGCAGTAATTGATTCTTTAATTAATATTGCGACCCCCCCCTCCTCTTATACCTCCCCCTCTGTCTCGCCTGAAGATTCTGTACCCCGGAATATTGAGCTGCCAGTCTTGCCCCTCCCTCAACCATGTCTGTGTGACAGCAACAATATCATACTCCCATGTGTTTATCAACAATTCAGTTCATCCACCTTATTCGCAAGACTCCTTGCATTAAAATAGATGCCATCCAGCCTTGCCCTCACATATTTGCCCTGTCTTCCAAGCTGACTTGTTTTTTTCTCTATATTTGGCTGCACATCACCCCCTTTTGTAGCTCCACTCTGTATCCCATCCCCCTGCCAAGTTAGTTTAAACCCTCCCCCCAACAGTGCTCGCAAACCTCCCCGCAAGGATAGTTGTCCCGCTCTGGTTCAGGTGCAACCCGTCTGGCATGGGTGGAGGATTGGTTATCCAAATGGAAGCAGAGAGTTGGGATAAATGGTTCATTCTCGGACTGGCAACCAGTAGCCAGTGGTGTTCCACAGGGGTCGGTGCTGGATTCCCAACTCTTGACAATCTATATCAACGATTTGGAGGAGGGGACCGAGTGTAACATATCAAAGTTTGCAGATGATACAAAGATGGGAGGGAAAGAAGAGAGTGAGAAGGACATAATAAACCTACAAGGGGATATAGACAAGCTGGGTGAGTGGGCGGAGATTTGGCAGATGCAATACAATATGAGAAAATGTGAGGTTATGCACTTTAGCAGGAAAAATCAGAGAGCAAGTTATTATCTTAATGGCGAGAAACTGGAAAGTACTGCAGTACAAAGGGATATGGGGGTCCCAGAGCAAGAAAATCAAAAAGTTAGTGTGCAGGTGCAGCAGGTGATCAAGAAGGCCAACGGAATGTTGGCTTTTATTGCTAGGGGGATAGAATATAAAAACAGGGAGGTATTGCTGCAGTTCTATAAGGTATTGGTGAGACCGCACCTGGAATACTGCATACAGTTTTGGTCTCCATACTTAAGAAAAGACATACTTGCTATCGAGGCAGTACAAAGAAGGTTCACTCGGTTAATCCCGGGGATGAGGGGGCGGACATATGAGGAGAGGTTGAGCAGATTGGGACTCTACTCATTGGAGTTCAGAAGAATGAGAGTCGATCTTATTGAAACATATAAGATTGTGAAGGGGCTTGATCGGGTGGATGCGGTCAGGATGTTCCCAAGGAGGGGGAGAAACTAGAACGAGGGGGCATAATCGTAGAATAAGGGGCTGCTCTTTCAAAACTGAGATGAGGAGAAACTTCTTCACTCAGTGGGTGGTGGGTCTGTGGAATTTGCTGCCCCAGGAAGCTGTGGAAGCGACATCATTAAATAAATTTAAAACAGAAATAGACAATTTCCAAGAAGTAAAGGGAATTAGGGGTTACGGGTAGCGGGCAGGAAATTGGACATGAATTTAGATTTGAGGTTAGGATCAGATCAGCCATGATCTTATTGAATGGCTGAGCAGGCTCGAGGGGCCGATTGGCCGACTCCTGCTACTATTTCTTATTTTCTGATGTTCACTCCTCACTCTTTATTTACCTGCTCCTCGCCTCGCTCTTTGTTTACCTGCTCTGCTCCGTGCTCTTTAATTACCTTCTCATCTCCTCATTCTTTGTTTACCTGCTCCGCTCCTCACTCTTTAATTACTTGCTCCGATCCTCAATCTTTATTTAACTGCTCCTCTGCTCGCTCATTGTTTACCTGCTCCTCTCCTCGCTCTTTTTTTACTTGCTCCGTTCCTCACTCTTTATTAACCTGCTCCGCTCCACACTCTTTATTTACCTGCTGCTCTCCTCGCTCTTTATTTCCCTGCTGCCCTCCTCGCTATTTATTTACCTGCTCCGCATCTCACTCTGTTTTTCCCTGCTCCGCTCCTCGCTCTTTATTTACCTGCTCCTCTCCTCGCTCTTTATTTCCCGGCTCCGCTCCTCACTATTTATTTACCTGCTCCGCTCCTCGCTCCTTATTAGAACATAAGAACATAAGAAATTGGAGCAGGAGTAGGCCAATCGGCCCCTCGAGCCTGCTCCGCCATTCAATAAGATCATGGCTGATCTGATCCCAACCACAAATCTAAAGAACACAAGAAGTCGGAGCAGGACCCGGCCACATAGCCCCTGGGCCCTCTCCGCCACCCACAGGGCATTGACCGATCCGAACTCAGCTTCATGTCCAATTTCCTGCTCGCTCCCCATAACCCCTAATTCCCTTTACTTCTCGGAAACTGTCTATTTCTGTTTTAAATTTATCTAATGATGTAGCTTCCACAGCTTCCTGGGGCAGCAAATTCCACAGACCTACCACCCTCTGAGTGAAGAAGTTTCTCCTCATCTCAGTTTTGAAAGAGCAGCCCCTTATTCTAAGATTATGCCCCCTAGTTCTAGTTTCACCCATCTTTGGGAACATCTTACTGCATCCACCCGATCAAGACCCTTCACAATCTTATATGTTTCAATAAGATCGCCTCTCATTCTTCTGAACTCCAATGAGTAGAGTCCCAATCTACTCAACCTCTCCTCATATGTCCGCCCCCTCATCCCCGGGATTAACCGAGTGAACCTTCTTTGTACTGCCTCGAGAGCAAGTATGTCTTTTCTTAAGTATGGAGACCAAAACTGTATGCAGTATTCCAGGTGCGGTCTCACCAATACCTTATATAACTGCAGCAATACCTTCTTGTTTTTATATTCTATCCCCCTAGCAATAAAAGCCAACATTCCGTTGGCTTTCTTGTTCACCTGCTGCACCTGCATACCAACTTTTTGATTTTCTTGCACTAGGACCCCCAGATCCCTTTGTACTGCAGTACTTTCCAGTCTCTCGCCATTAAGAAAATAACTTGCTCTCTGATTTTTCCTGCCAAAGTGCATAACCTCACATTTTCCAATATTATATTGCATCTGCCAAATCTCCGCCCACTCACCCAGCCTGTCTATATCCCCTTGCAGGTTTTTTATGTCCTCCTCACTCTCTACTTTCCCTCCCATCTTTGTATCATCTGCAAATTTTGATATGTTGCACTCGGTCCCCTCCTCCAAATCGTTAATATAGATTGTAAAGAGTTGGGGACCCAGCACCGACCCCTGTGGAACACCACTGGTTACTGGTTGCCAGTCCGAAAATGAACCATTTATCCCAACTCTCTGCTTCCTGTTCGATAACCAATCCTCCACCCATGCCAGAATATTACCCCCAATCCCGTGATTTTTTATCTTAAGTAATAATCTTTTATGTGGCACCTTGTCGAATGCCTTCTGGAAGTCTAAATACACTACGTCCATTGGTTCCCCTTTATCCACCCTATACGTTATATCCTCGAAGAACTCAAGCAAATTTGTCAGACATGACTTCCCCTTCATAAAGCCATGCTGACTTTGTCCTATTAAATTATGCTTATCTAAATGTTCCGTTACTGTCTCCTTAATAATAGACTCCAAAATTTTACCCACCACAGATGTTAAGCTAACTGGCCTATAATTTCCAGCCTTCTGCCTACCACCCTTTTTAAATAACGGTGTTACATTAGCAGTTTTCCAATCTGCCGGGACCTCTCCTGAGTCCAGGGAATTTTGGAAAACTATCACCAAAGCATCCACAATCCCTACTGCCACTTCCCTCAAGACCCTAGGATGGAAGCCATCAGGTCCAGGGGATTTATCCGCCTTGAGTCCCATTATTTTACTGAGTACCATCTCCTGAGTGATTTTAATCGTATTTAGCTCCTCCCCCCCGAGAGTCCCCTGTTTGTCCAGTGTTGGGATATTCTTAGTGTCCTCTACTGTAAAGACTGAAACAAAATATTTGTTCAGCATTTTTGCCATCTCCATGTTTCCCACCATTAATTTCCCGGTCTCATCCTCTAAGGGACCTATGTTTGCCTTAGCCACCCTTTTTCTTTTTATATAACTATAGAAACTCTTGCTATCTGTTTTTATATTTTTTGCTAATTTCTTTTCATAATCTAACTTCCCTTTCTTAATCAATCCTTTAGTTACTTTTTGCTGTCTTTTGAAGAATTCCCAATCTTCTATCCTCCCACTAAGTTTGGCTACCTTACATGTCCTTGTTTTTAGTCGGATACTATCCTTGATTTCTTTACTTAGCCACGGATGGCTGTCATTTCTTTTACACCCTTTTTTCCTCAGTGGAATATATTTATTTTGAAAGTTGTAAAATAACTCCCTAAATGAACACCACTGCTCATGTACCGTCTTACCCTTTAATCTATTTTCCCAGTCCACTTTAATCAATTCCGCTCTCATACCATCATAGTCTCCTTTATTCAAGCTCAGTACGCTTGTTTGAGAATCAACCTTCTCACCCTCTAATTGGATATGGAATTCAACCATGTTGTGGTCGCTCGTTCCAAGGGGATCCTGAACTAGGACATTATTAATTAATCCTGACTCATTACACAGGACCAGGTCCAAGGTTGCCTGCCCCCTTGTAGGATCAGTTACATACTGCTCAAGAAATCCATCCCTGATGCACTCAATGAACTCGTCCTCAAGGCTGCTCTGCCCAATTTGATTTGTCCAGTTAATATGATAATTAAAATCCCCCATAATTATGGGTGTTCCCTTATTACATGCCCCGACTATCGCCTGATTAATACTTCTTCCAGCAGAGTTGCAACTATTAGGAGGCCTATATACTACGCCCACTAATGTTTTTTTCCCTTATTATTCCTTATCTCCACCCAAACTGTTTCATTATCTTGATGCTTTGTCCCAATATCATTTCTCTGTATTACAGTGATTCATTCCTTTATTAACATAGCCACCCCACCTCCCCTTCCTTCCTGCCTGTCCTTCCTGATTGTTAAATACCCTGGCATATTTAATTCCCAGTCGTTGTCACCCTGCAGCCATGTTTCTGTAATGGCCACAAGATCATACCCATACGTAGTTATTTGTGCCGTTAACTCGTCCATTTTATTACGAATGCTACGTGCATTCAGATAAAGAACTTTCAAATCTGTTTTGTGATGCTTAGTTCCTGCTTTTTCCTTTTTTAACACTTTACCTATTACTCCATACCTTCTGTCCCTTCCTGTTACGCTTTCCTCTCTCTCCCTGCTCAGGTTCCCAACCCCCTGCCACTTTAGTTTAAACCCTCCCCAACAGCACTAGCAAACACTCCTCCTAGGACAGCGGTCCCGGCCCTGCCCAGGTGCAGACCATCCGGTTTGTACTGGTCCCACCTCCCCCAGAACCGTTTCCAGTGTCCCAGGAATTTGAATCCCTCCCCCTTGCACCATTCCTCTAGCCACGTATTCATTTGAAATATCCTCCTATTTCTACTCTGACTAGCACGTGGCACTGGCAGCAATCCTGAGATTACTACCTTTGAGGTCCTATTTTTTAATTTACCTCCTAACTCCCTATATTCTGCTTTTAGGACCTCTTCCCCTTTTTTACCTATATCGTTGGTGCCTATGTGCACCACGACAGCTGGCTGTTCGCCCTCCCCCTCCAAAATGTTCTGTAGCCGCTCCGAGACATCCTTGATCCTTGCACCAGGGAGGCAACACACCATCCTGGAGTCTCGGTTGCGGCCGCAGAAACGCCTGTCTATTCCCCTTACAATTGAGTCCCCTATCACTATAGCTCTGCCACTCTTTTTCCTCCCAGCCTGTGCAGCAGAGCTACCCGTGGTGCCAGGAAGTTGGCTGCTGCTGCCTTCCCCTGATACGTCATCCCCCCCAACAGCATCCAAAGTGGCATATCTGTTTGAGAGGGGGATGGCCACAGGGGACCCCTGCACGACCTGCCTGCATCTCTTACTCTTCCTGGTGGTCACCCATTCACTTCCTGCCTGTATACCCTTTACCTGCGGTGTGACCAACTCGCTAAACGTGCTATCCACGAGTTTCTCTGCATCGCGGATGCTCCACAGTGAGTCCACCCGCAGCTCCAGCTCCGAGATACGATCGTTCAGTAGCTGCAGGTGGACACACTTCCCGCACACATGGTCGGCAGGGACACTGGTAGTGTCCATGACTTCCCACATCTTGCAGGAGGAGCATACCACGGGTGCGAGGTCTGCTGCCATGACTTGCCTTAGCTGAGATACCCCTTTTAAATTACGTTGAAATTAGAAAATGTTAACTATACTAGGGACCTAGATTCACGAAAAAAAACACTATCTGCTATAAAACCTGCAGATCTTCCCTTTCTTATGACTTTACTTACAGTAAAATGGTAGAAATACTCACCTGAACCTACTCACCAATCAGCTGCCTCCCCTGTGCCGCGTCACTTTCTGACTGCTCCTCTCCTCACTCTTTATGAACCTGCTCCACTTATCGTTCTTTATTGATCTGATCCGCTCATCACTCTTTATTTACCAGCTCCACGATGTGCTCTTAAATTTCCTGCTCCGCTCCTCACTCTTTATTTACCTGCTCTGCTCCTCGCTCTTTATTTATCTGCTCCTCTCCTCGCTCTTTTTTTGCCTGCTCCCCTCCTCGCTCTTTATTTACCTGCTCCGCTCCTCATTCTTTATTTACCTGCTCTGCTCCTCGAGCTTTATGAATCTGCTCCATTCCTCGCTATTTATTTACCTGCTCCGCTCCTCACTCTTTATTTACCTGCTCTGCTCCTCGCTCTTTATTTATCTGCTCCTCTCCTCGCTCTTTTTTTGCCTGCTCCCCTCCTCGCTCTTTATTTACCTGCTCCGCTCCTCATTCTTTATTTACCTGCTCTGCTCCTCGAGCTTTATGAATCTGCTCCATTCCTCGCTATTTATTTACCTGCTCCGCTCCTCACTATTTACCTGCTCCTCTCCTCACTCTTTATTAAACTGCTCCACTCCACGCTCTTAATTGATCTGATCCGCTCCTCACTCTATATTTACCAGCTCCACCATGTGCTCTTAAATTTCCTGCTCCGCTCCTCACTCTTTATTTACCTGCTCTGCTCCTCGCTCTTTATTAATCTGCTGCTCTCCTCGCTCTTTTTTTGCCTGCTCCTCTCCTCGCTCTTTATTTCCCTGTTCCGCTCCTCACTCTATATTTTCCTGCTCTGCTCCTCACTCTTTATTTACCTGCTCTACTCCTCACGCTTTATTAACCTGCTCCTCTCCTCGCTCTTTATTTACCTGCTCCTCTCCTCGCTCTTTATTTACCTGCTCCGCTCCTCACTCTTTATTTACCTGCTCCTCTCCTCGCTCTTTATTTACCTGCTCCACTCCTCGCTCTTTATTCACCTGCTGCTCAACTCGCTCTTTATTTACCTGCTCCGCTCCTCACTCTTTATTTCCCAGCTCCTCTCCTCACTCTTTATTTCCCTGCTCCTATCCTCACTCTTTATTAACCTGCCCCAATCCTCGCTCTTAATTTATCTGCTCCTCTCCTCGCTCTTTATTTACCTGTTCCGCTCCTCACTCTTTATTTTCCTGCTCTGCTCCTCACTCTTTATTTACCTGCTCTACTCCTCACTCTTTATTTACCTGCTCCTCTCCTCGCTCTTTTTTTTGCTTGCTCCTCTCCCCCCTCTTTATTTAACTGCTCCTCTCCTCGCTCTTTATTTATCTGCTCTGCTCCTCACTCTTTATCAACCTGCTCCTCTCCTCGCTCTTAATTTATCTGCTCCTCTCCTCGCTCTTTATTTACCTGCTCCATTCCTCGCTCTTAATTTATCTGCTCCTCTCCTCGCTCTTTATTTACCTGCTCCTCTCCTCGTTCTTAATTTACCTGCTCCTCTCCTCACTCTTTATTAACCTGCTCCACACCTCGCTCTTTATTGATCTGATGCGCTCCTCACTTTATATTTAACAGCTCCACGATGTGCTTTAAATTTCCTGCTCCGCTCCTCACTCCTCATTTACCTGCTCCTCTCCTCACTCTTTATTTACCTGCTCTGCTCCTCGCTCTTTATTTAGCTGCTGCTCTCCTCGCTCTTTATTTTCCTGCTCCTCTCCTCGCTCTTTATTTACCTGCTCCACTCCTTACTCTTTATTTACCTGCTCTGCTCCTCGCTCTTTATTTAGCTGCTCCTCTCCTCGCTCTTTATTTACCTGCTCCTCTCCTCGCTCTTGACTGACCTGCTCCGCTCCTCACACTTTATTTACCTGCTCTACTCCTCACTCTTTATTTACCTGCTCCTCTCCTCGCTCTTTATTTTCCTGCTCCTCTCCTCGCTTTTTATTTACTTGCTCCTCTCCTCGCTCTATATTTACCTGCTCCTCTCCTCGCTCTTTATTTACCTGCTCCGCTCCTTACTCTTTATTTACCTGCTCTGCTCCTCGCTCTTTATTTAGCTGCTCCTCTCCTCGCTCTTTATTTACCTGCTCCTCTCCTCGCTCTTGACTGACCTGCTCCGCTCCTCACACTTTATTTACCTGCTCTACTCCTCGCTCTTTTTTTTGCTTGCTCCTCTCCCCCCTCTTTATTTAACTGCTCCTCTCCTCGCTCTTTATTTATCTGCTCTGCTCCTCACTCTTTATCAACCTGCTCCTCTCCTCGCTCTTATTTTATCTGCTCCTCTCCTCGCTCTTTATTTACCTGCTCCATTCCTCGCTCTTAATTTATCTGCTCCTCTCCTCGCTCTTTATTTACCTGCTCCTCTCCTCGTTCTTAATTTACCTGCTCCTCTCCTCACTCTTTATTAACCTGCTCCACACCTCGCTCTTTATTGATCTGATGCGCTCCTCACTTTATATTTAACAGCTCCACGATGTGCTTTAAATTTCCTGCTCCGCTCCTCACTCTTCATTTACCTGCTCCTCTCCTCACTCTTTATTTACCTGCTCTGCTCCTCGCTCTTTATTTAGCTGCTGCTCTCCTCGCTCTTTATTTTCCTGCTCCTCTCCTCGCTCTTTATTTACCTGCTCCGCTCCTTACTCTTTATTTACCTGCTCTGCTCCTCGCTCTTTATTTAGCTGCTCCTCTCCTCGCTCTTTATTTACCTGCTCCTCTCCTCGCTCTTGACTGACCTGCTCCGCTCCTCACACTTTATTTACCTGCTCTACTCCTCACTCTTTATTTACCTGCTCCTCTCATCGCTCTTTATTTTCCTGCTCCTCTCCTCGCTTTTTATTTACTTGCTCCTCTCCTCGCTCTATATTTACCTGCTCCTCTCCTCGCTCTTTATTTACCTGCTCCGCTCCTCACTCTTTATTTACCTGCTCCACTCCTCGCTCTTTATTCACGTGCTGCTCAACTCGCTCTTTATTTACCTGCTCCGCTCCTCACTCTTTATTTACCTGCTCTGCTCCTCACTCTTTATTCACCGGCTCCACTCCTCACTCTTCATTTACCTGCTCCTCTCCTCACTCTTTATTTACCTGCTCTGCTCCTCAATCTTTATTTACCTGTTGCTCTCTTCGCTCTTTATTAACTGATGCCCTCCTCGCTCTTTATTGACCTGCTCCGCATCTCACACTGTTTTTCCCTGCTCCTCTCCTCGATCTTGACTGACCTGCTCCGCTCCTCACACTTTATTTACCTGCTCTACTCCTCACTCTTTATTAACCTGCCCCAATCCTCGCTCTTAATTTATCTGCTCCTCTCCTCACTCTTTATTTACCTGTTCCGTTCCTCACTCTTTATTTTCCTGCTCTGCTCCTCACTCTTTATTTACCTGCTCTACTCCTCACTCTTTATTTACCTGCTCCTCTCCTCGCTCTTTTTTTTGCTTGCTCCTCTCCCCCCTCTTTATTTAACTGCTCCTCTCCTCGCTCTTTATTTATCTGCTCTGCTCCTCACTCTTTATCAACCTGCTCCTCTCCTCGCTCTTAATTTATCTGCTCCTCTCCTCGCTCTTTATTTACCTGCTCCATTCCTCGCTCTTAATTTATCTGCTCCTCTCCTCGCTCTTTATTTACCTGCTCCTCTCCTCGTTCTTAATTTACCTGCTCCTCTCCTCACTCTTTATTAACCTGCTCCACACCTCGCTCTTTATTGATCTGATGCGCTCCTCACTTTATATTTAACAGCTCCACGATGTGCTTTAAATTTCCTGCTCCGCTCCTCACTCTTCATTTACCTGCTCCTCTCCTCACTCTTTATTTACCTGCTCTGCTCCTCGCTCTTTATTTAGCTGCTGCTCTCCTCGCTCTTTATTTTCCTGCTCCTCTCCTCGCTCTTTATTTACCTGCTCCTCTCCTCGCTCTATATTTACCTGCTCCTCTCCTCGCTCTTTATTTCCCTGCTCCTCTCCTCGCTCTTTATTTACCTGCTCCGCTCCTTACTCTTTATTTACCTGCTCCTCTCCTCGCTCTTTATTTCCCTGCTCCACTCCTCGCTCTTCATTCACCTGCTGCTCAACTCGCTCTTTATTTACCTGCTCCGCTCCTCACTCTTTATTTACCTACTCCTCTCCTCGCTCTTTATTTACCTGCTCCACTCCTCGCTCTTTATTCACCTGCTGCTCAACTCGCTCTTTATTTACCTGCTCCGGTCCTCACTCTTTATTTCCCAGCTCTTCTCCTCACTCTTTATTTCCCTGCTCCTCTCCTCACTCTTTATTTACCTGCCCCACTCCTCGCTCTTAATTTATCTGCTCCTCTCCTCGCTCTTTATTTAACTGCTCCTCTCCTCGCTCTTTTTTTACTTGCTCCGTTCCTCACTCTTTTTTAAACTGCTCTGCTCCTCAATCTTTATTTACCTGTTGCTCTCTTCGCTCTTTATTAACTGATGCCCTCCTCGCTCTTTATTTACCTGCTCCGCATCTCACTCTGTTTTTCCCTGCTCCTCTCCTCGATCTTGACTGACCTGCTCCGCTCCTCACACTTTATTTACCTGCTCTACTCCTCACTCTTTATTTACCTGCTCCTCTCCTCGCTCTTTATTTCCTGCTCCTCTCCTCGCTCTTTATTTACCTGCTCCTCTCCTCGCTCTATATTTACCTGCTCCTCTCCTCGCTCTTTATTTACCTGCTCCTCTCCTCGCTCTTTATTTACCTGCTCCGCTCCTCACTCTTTATTGAGCTGCTCCTCTCCTCGCTCTTTATTTCGCTGCTCCACTCCTCGCTCTTTATTCACCTGCTGCTCAACTCGCTCTTTATTTACCTGCTCCCCTCCTCACTCTTTATTTACCTGCTCCGCTTCTCGCTCCTTATTGACCTGCTCCTCTCCTCACTCTTTATTAAACTGCTCCACTCCTCGTTCTTTATTAACCTGCTCCACTTATCGTTCTTTATTGATCTGATCCGCTCTTTACTCTTTATTTACCAGCTCAACGATGTGCTCTTAAATTTCCTGCTCCGCTCCTCACTCTTTATTTACCTGCTCTGCTCCTCATTCTTTATTTACCTGCTCTGCTCCTCGAGCTTTATGAATCTGCTCCATTCCTCGCTATTTATTTACCTGCTCCGCTCCTCACTCTTTATTTACCTGCTCCTCTCCTCACTCTTCATTAAACTGCTCCACTCCACGCTCTTAATTGATTTGATCCGCTCCTCACTCTATATTTACCAGCTCCACCATGTGCTCTTAAATTTCCTGCTCCGCTCCTCACTCTTTATTTACCTGCTCTGCTCCTCGCTCTTTATTAATCTGCTGCTCTCCTCGCTCTTTATTTTCCTGCTCCTCTCCTCGCTCTTTATTTTCCTGCTCCTCTCCTCGCTCTTTATTGACCTGCTCCTCTCCTCACTCTTCATTAAACTGCTCCACTCCACGCTCTTAATTGATTTGATCCGCTCCTCACTCTATATTTACCAGCTCCACCATGTGCTCTTAAATTTCCTGCTCCGCTCCTCACTCTTTATTTACCTGCTCTACTCCTCACGCTTTATTAAACTGCTCCACTCCTCGTTCTTTATTAACCTGCTCCACTTATCGTTCTTTATTGTTTTGATCCGCTCCTCACTCTATATTTACCAGCTCCACCATGTGCTCTTAAATTTCCTGCTCCGCTCCTCACTCTTTATTTACCTGCTCTGCTCCTCGCTCTTTATTAATCTGCTGCTCTCCTCGCTCTTTTTTTGCCTGCTCCTCTCCTCGCTCTTTATTTCCCTGTTCCGCTCCTCACTCTATATTTTCCTGCTCTGCTCCTCACTCTTTATTTACCTGCTCTACTCCTCACGCTTTATTAACCTGCTCCTCTCCTCGCTCTTTATTTACCTGCTCCTCTCCTCGCTCTTTATTTACCTGCTCCGCTCCTCACTCTTTATTTACCTGCTCCTCTCCTCGCTCTTTATTTACCTGCTCCACTCCTCGCTCTTTATTCACCTGCTGCTCAACTCGCTCTTTATTTACCTGCTCCGCTCCTCACTCTTTATTTCCCAGCTCCTCTCCTCACTCTTTATTTCCCTGCTCCTATCCTCACTCTTTATTAACCTGCCCCAATCCTCGCTCTTAATTTATCTGCTCCTCTCCTCGCTCTTTATTTACCTGTTCCGCTCCTCACTCTTTATTTTCCTGCTCTGCTCCTCACTCTTTATTTACCTGCTCTACTCCTCACTCTTTATTTACCTGCTCCTCTACTCGCTCTTTTTTTTTGCTTGCTCCTCTCCCCCCTCTTTATTTAACTGCTCCTCTCCTCGCTCTTTATTTATCTGCTCTGCTCCTCACTCTTTATCAACCTGCTCCTCTCCTCGCTCTTAATTTATCTGCTCCTCTCCTCGCTCTTTATTTACCTGCTCCATTCCTCGCTCTTAATTTATCTGCTCCTCTCCTCGCTCTTTATTTACCTGCTCCTCTCCTCGTTCTTAATTTACCTGCTCCTCTCCTCACTCTTTATTAACCTGCTCCACACCTCGCTCTTTATTGATCTGATGCGCTCCTCACTTTATATTTAACAGCTCCACGATGTGCTTTAAATTTCCTGCTCCGCTCCTCACTCTTCATTTACCTGCTCCTCTCCTCACTCTTTATTTACCTGCTCTGCTCCTCGCTCTTTATTTAGCTGCTGCTCTCCTCGCTCTTTATTTTCCTGCTCCTCTCCTCGCTCTTTATTTACCTGCTCTGCTCCTTAATCTTTATTTACCTGCTCTGCTCCTCGCTCTTTATTTAGCTGCTCCTCTCCTCGCTCTTTATTTACCTGCTCCTCTCCTCGCTCTTGACTGACCTGCTCCGCTCCTCACACTTTATTTACCTGCTCTACTCCTCACTCTTTCTTTACCTGCTCCTCTCCTCGCTCTTTATTTTCCTGCTCCTCTCCTCGCTTTTTATTTACTTGCTCCTCTCCTCGCTCCATATTTACCTGCTCCTCTCCTCGCTCTTTATTTAACTGCTCCTCTCCTCGCTCTTTATTTACCTGCTCCGCTCCTCACTCTTTATTTACCTGCTCCACTCCTCGCTCTTTATTCACGTGCTGCTCAACTCGCTCTTTATTTACCTGCTCTGCTCCTCGCTCTTTATTTAGCTGCTGCTCTCCTCGCTCTTTATTTTCCTGCTCCTCTCCTCGCTCTTTATTTACCTGCTCTGCTCCTTAATCTTTATTTACCTGCTCCTCTCCTCGCTCTTTATTTACCTGCTCCTCTCCTCGCTCTTTATTTACCTGCTCCGCTCCTCACTCTTTATTTACCTGCTCCACTCCTCGCTCTTTATTCACGTGCTGCTCAACTCGCTCTTTATTTACCTGCTCCGGTCCTCACTCTTTATTTCCCAGCTCTTCTCCTCACTCTTTATTTCCCTGCTCCTCTCCTCACTCTTTATTTACCTGCCCCACTCCTCGCTCTTAATTTATCTGCTCCTCTCCTCGCTCTTTATTTAACTGCTCCTCTCCTCGCTCTTTTTTTACTTGCTCCGTTCCTCACTCTTTTTTAAACTGCTCTGCTCCTCAATCTTTATTTACCTGTTGCTCTCTTCGCTCTTTAATAACTGATGCCCTCCTCGCTCTTTATTTACCTGCTCCGCATCTCACTCTGTTTTTCCCTGCTCCTCTCCTCGATCTTGACTGACCTGCTCCGCTCCTCACACTTTATTTACCTGCTCTACTCCTCACTCTT
Source organism: Heptranchias perlo (assembly GCF_035084215.1). Classification (NCBI taxonomy): domain Eukaryota; kingdom Metazoa; phylum Chordata; class Chondrichthyes; order Hexanchiformes; family Hexanchidae; genus Heptranchias; species Heptranchias perlo. The sequence continues at coordinate 188,575 of NW_027139887.1, read as the reverse complement.
TATTTACCTGCTCCTCTCCTCGCTCTTTATTTCCTGCTCCTCTCCTCGCTCTTTATTTACCTGCTCCTCTCCTCGCTCTATATTTACCTGCTCCTCTCCTCGCTCTTTATTTACCTGCTCCTCTCCTCGCTCTTTATTTACCTGCTCCGCTCCTCACTCTTTATTGAGCTGCTCCTCTCCTCGCTCTTTATTTCGCTGCTCCACTCCTCGCTCTTTATTCACCTGCTGCTCAACTCGCTCTTTATTTACCTGCTCCCCTCCTCACTCTTTATTTACCTGCTCCGCTTCTCGCTCCTTATTGACCTGCTCCTCTCCTCACTCTTTATTAAACTGCTCCACTCCTCGTTCTTTATTAACCTGCTCCACTTATCGTTCTTTATTGATCTGATCCGCTCTTTACTCTTTATTTACCAGCTCAACGATGTGCTCTTAAATTTCCTGCTCCGCTCCTCACTCTTTATTTACCTGCTCTGCTCCTCATTCTTTATTTACCTGCTCTGCTCCTCGAGCTTTATGAATCTGCTCCATTCCTCGCTATTTATTTACCTGCTCCGCTCCTCACTCTTTATTTACCTGCTCCTCTCCTCACTCTTCATTAAACTGCTCCACTCCACGCTCTTAATTGATTTGATACGCTCCTCACTCTATATTTACCAGCTCCACCATGTGCTCTTAAATTTCCTGCTCCGCTCCTCACTCTTTATTTACCTGCTCTGCTCCTCGCTCTTTATTAATCTGCTGCTCTCCTCGCTCTTTATTTTCCTGCTCCTCTCCTCGCTCTTTATTTTCCTGCTCCTCTCCTCGCTCTTTATTTACCTGCTCCTCTCCTCACTCTTCATTAAACTGCTCCACTCCACGCTCTTAATTGATTTGATCCGCTCCTCACTCTATATTTACCAGCTCCACCATGTGCTCTTAAATTTCCTGCTCCGCTCCTCACTCTTTATTTACCTGCTCTACTCCTCACGCTTTATTAAACTGCTCCACTCCTCGTTCTTTATTAACCTGCTCCACTTATCGTTCTTTATTGTTTTGATCCGCTCCTCACTCTATATTTACCAGCTCCACCATGTGCTCTTAAATTTCCTGCTCCGCTCCTCACTCTTTATTTACCTGCTCTGCTCCTCGCTCTTTATTAATCTGCTGCTCTCCTCGCTCTTTTTTTGCCTGCTCCTCTCCTCGCTCTTTATTTCCCTGTTCCGCTCCTCACTCTATATTTTCCTGCTCTGCTCCTCACTCTTTATTTACCTGCTCTACTCCTCACGCTTTATTAACCTGCTCCTCTCCTCGCTCTTTATTTACCTGCTCCTCTCCTCGCTCTTTATTTACCTGCTCCGCTCCTCACTCTTTATTTACCTGCTCCTCTCCTCGCTCTTTATTTACCTGCTCCACTCCTCGCTCTTTATTCACCTGCTGCTCAACTCGCTCTTTATTTACCTGCTCCGCTCCTCACTCTTTATTTCCCAGCTCCTCTCCTCACTCTTTATTTCCCTGCTCCTATCCTCACTCTTTATTAACCTGCCCCAATCCTCGCTCTTAATTTATCTGCTCCTCTCATCGCTCTTTATTTACCTGTTCCGCTCCTCACTCTTTATTTTCCTGCTCTGCTCCTCGCTCTTTATTTACCTGCTCTGCTCCTTAATCTTTATTTACCTGCTCTGCTCCTCGCTCTTTATTTAGCTGCTCCTCTCCTCGCTCTTTATTTACCTGCTCCTCTCCTCGCTCTTGACTGACCTGCTCCGCTCCTCACACTTTATTTACCTGCTCTACTCCTCACTCTTTCTTTACCTGCTCCTCTCCTCGCTCTTTATTTTCCTGCTCCTCTCCTCGCTTTTTATTTACTTGCTCCTCTCCTCGCTCCATATTTACCTGCTCCTCTCCTCGCTCTTTATTTACCTGCTCCTCTCCTCGCTCTTTATTTACCTGCTCCGCTCCTCACTCTTTTTTTACCTGCTCCACTCCTCGCTCTTTATTCACGTGCTGCTCAACTCGTTCTTTATTTACCTGCTCTGCTCCTCACTCTTTATTCACCGGCTCTACTCCTCACTCTTTATTTACCTGCTCCTCTCCTCGCTCTTTTTTTTTGCTTGCTCCTCTCCCCCCTCTTTATTTACCTGCTCCTCTCCTCGCTCTTTATTTATCTGCTCTGCTCCTCACACTTTATTAACCTGCTCCTCTCCTCGCTCTTAATTTATCTGCTCCTCTCCTCGCTCTTTATTTACCTGCTCCATTCCTCGCTCTTAATTTATCTGCTCCTCTCCTCGCTCTTTATTTACCTGCTCCTCTCCTCGTTCTTAATTTACCTGCTCCTCTCCTCACTCTTTATTAACCTGCTCCACACCTCGCTCTTTATTGATCTGATGCGCTCCTCACTTTATATTTAACAGCTTCACGATGTGCTTTAAATTTCCTGCTCCGCTCCTCACTCTTCATTTACCTGCTCCTCTCCTCACTCTTTATTTACCTGCTCTGCTCCTCGCTCTTTATTTAGCTGCTGCTCTCCTCGCTCTTTATTTTCCTGCTCCTCTCCTCGCTCTTTATTTACCTGCTCCTCTCCTCGCTCCATATTTAACTGCTCCTCTCCTCGCTCTTTATTTACCTGCTCCTCTCCTCGCTCTTTATTTACCTGCTCCTCTCCTCGCTCTTTATTTACCTGCTCCGCTCCTTACTCTTTATTTACCTGCTCCTCTCCTCGCTCTTTATTTCCCTGCTCCACTCCTCGCTCTTCATTCACCTGATGCTCAACTCGCTCTTTATTTACCTGCTCCGCTCCTCACTCTTTATTTACCTACTCCTCTCCTCGCTCTTTATTTACCTGCTCCACTCCTCGCTGTTTATTCACCTGCTGCTCAACTCGCTCTTTATTTACCTGCTCCGGTCCTCACTCTTTATTTCCCAGCTCTTCTCCTCACTCTTTGTTTCCCTGCTCCACTCCTCGCTCTTAATTTATCTGCTCCTCTCCTCGCTCTTTATTTAACTGCTCCTCTCCTCGCTCTTTTTTTACTTGCTCCGTTCCTCACTCTTTTTTAACCTGCTCTGCTCCTCAATCTTTATTTACCTGTTGCTCTCTTCGCTCTTTATTAACTGATGCCCTCCTCGCTCTTTATTTACCTGCTCCGCATCTCACTCTGTTTTTCCCTGCTCCTCTCCTCGATCTTGACTGACCTGCTCCGCTACTCACACTTTATTTACCTGCTCTACTCCTCACTCTTTATTTACCTGCTCCTCTCCTCGCTCTTTATTTCCTGCTCCTCTCCTCGCTCTTTATTTACCTGCTCCTCTCCTCGCTCTATATTTACCTGCTCCTCTCCTCGCTCTTTATTTACCTGCTCCTCTCCTCGCTCTTTATTTACCTGCTCCACTCCTCGCTGTTTATTCACCTGCTGCTCAACTCGCTCTTTATTTACCTGCTCCCCTCCTCACTCTTTATTTACCTGCTCCGCTTCTCGCTCCTTATTGACCTGCTCCTCTCCTCACTCTTTATTAAACTGCTCCACTCCTCGTTCTTTATTAACCTGCTCCACTTATCGTTCTTTATTGATCTGATCCGCTCTTTACTCTTTATTTACCAGCTCAACGATGTGCTCTTAAATTTCCTGCTCCGCTCCTCACTCTTTATTTACCTGCTCTGCTCCTCATTCTTTATTTACCTGCTCTGCTCCTCGAGCTTTATGAATCTGCTCCATTCCTCGCTATTTATTTACCTGCTCCGCTCCTCACTCTTTCTTTACCTGCTCCTCTCCTCACTCTTCATTAAACTGCTCCACTCCACGCTCTTAATTGATTTGATCCGCTCCTCACTCTATATTTACCAGCTCCACCATGTGCTCTTAAATTTCCTGCTCCGCTCCTCACTCTTTATTTACCTGCTCTGCTCCTCGCTCTTTATTAATCTGCTGCTCTCCTCGCTCTTTATTTTCCTGCTCCTCTCCTCGCTCTTTATTTTCCTGCTCCTCTCCTCGCTCTTTATTTACCTGCTCCTCTCCTCACTCTTCATTAAACTGCTCCACTCCACGCTCTTAATTGATTTGATCCGCTCCTCACTCTATATTTACCAGCTGCACCATGTGCTCTTAAATTTCCTGCTCCGCTCCTCACTCTTTATTTACCTGCTCTACTCCTCACGCTTTATTAAACTGCTCCACTCCTCGTTCTTTATTAACCTGCTCCACTTATCGTTCTTTATTGTTTTGATCCGCTCCTCACTCTATATTTACCAGCTCCACCATGTGCTCTTAAATTTCCTTCTCCGCTCCTCACTCTTTATTTACCTGCTCTGCTCCTCGCTCTTTATTAATCTGCTGCTCTCCTCGCTCTTTTTTTGCCTGCTCCTCTCCTCGCTCTTTATTTCCCTGTTCCGCTCCTCACTCGATATTTTCCTGCTCTGCTCCTCACTCTTTATTTACCTGCTCTACTCCTCACGCTTTATTAACCTGCTCCTCTCCTCGCTCTTTATTTACCTGCTCCTCTCCTCGCTCTTTATTTACCTGCTCCGCTCCTCACTCTTTATTTACCTGCTCCTCTCCTCGCTCTTTATTTACCTGCTCCACTCCTCGCTCTTTATTCACCTGCTGCTCAACTCGCTCTTTATTTACCTGCTCCGCTCCTCACTCTTTATTTCCCAGCTCCTCTCCTCACTCTTTATTTCCCTGCTCCTATCCTCACTCTTTATTAACCTGCCCCAATCCTCGCTCTTAATTTATCTGCTCCTCTGCTCGCTCGTTATTTACCTGCTCCTCTGCTCGCTCTTTATTTACCTGCTCTACTCCTCACTGTTTATTTACCTGCTCCTCTGCTCGCTCTTTTTTTTTGCTTGCTCCTCTCCCCCCTCTTTATTTAACTGCTCCTCTCCTCGCTCTTTATTTATCTGCTCTGCTCCTCACTCTTTATCAACCTGCTCCTCTCCTCGCTCTTAATTTATCTGCTCCTCTCCTCGCTCTTTATTTACCTGCTCCATTCCTCGCTCTTAATTTATCTGCTCCTCTCCTCGCTCTTTATTTACCTGCTCCTCTCCTCGTTCTTAATTTACCTGCTCCTCTCCTCACTCTTTATTAACCTGCTCCACACCTCGCTCTTTATTGATCTGATGCGCTCCTCACTTTATATTTAACAGCTCCACGATGTGCTTTAAATTTCCTGCTCCGCTCCTCACTCTTCATTTACCTGCTCCTCTCCTCACTATTTATTTACCTGCTCTGCTCCTCGCTCTTTATTTAGCTGCTGCTCTCCTCGCTCTTTATTTTCCTGCTCCTCTCCTCGCTCTTTATTTACCTGCTCTGCTCCTTAATCTTTATTTACCTGCTCTGCTCCTCGCTCTTTATTTAGCTGCTCCTCTCCTCGCTCTTTATTTACCTGCTCCTCTCCTCGCTCTTGACTGACCTGCTCCGCTCCTCACACTTTATTTACCTGCTCTACTCCTCACTCTTTCTTTACCTGCTCCTCTCCTCGCTCTTTATTTTCCTGCTCCTCTCCTCGCTTTTTATTTACTTGCTCCTCTCCTCGCTCCATATTTACCTGCTCCTCTCCTCGCTCTTTATTCACGTGCTGCTCAACTCGCTCTTTATTTACCTGCCCTGCTCCTCACTCTTTATTCACCGGCTCTACTCCTCACTCTTTATTTACCTGCTCCTCTCCTCGCTCTTTTTTTTTGCTTGCTCCTCTCCCCCCTCTTTATTTACCTGCTCCTCTCCTCGCTCTTTATTTATCTGCTCTGCTCCTCACTCTTTATTAACCTGCTCCTCTCCTCGCTCTTAATTTATCTGCTCCTCTCCTCGCTCTTTATTTACCTGCTCCATTCCTCGCTCTTAATTTATCTGCTCCTCTCCTCGCTCTTTATTTACCTGCTCCTCTCCTCGTTCTTAATTTACCTGCTCCTCTCCTCACTCTTTATTAACCTGCTCCACACCTCGCTCTTTATTGATCTGATGCGCTCCTCACTTTATATTTAACAGCTTCACGATGTGCTTTAAATTTCCTGCTCCGCTCCTCACTCTTCATTTACCTGCTCCTCTCCTCACTCTTTATTTACCTGCTCTGCTCCTCGCTCTTTATTTAGCTGCTGCTCTCCTCGCTCTTTATTTTCCTGCTCCTCTCCTCGCTCTTTATTTACCTGCTCCTCTCCTCGCTCCATATTTAACTGCTCCTCTCCTCGCTCTTTATTTACCTGCTCCTCTCCTCGCTCTTTATTTACCTGCTCCTCTCCTCGCTCTTTATTTACCTGCTCCGCTCCTTACTCTTTATTTACCTGCTCCTCTCCTCGCTCTTTATTTCCCTGCTCCACTCCTCGCTCTTCATTCACCTGCTGCTCAACTCGCTCTTTATTTACCTGCTCCGCTCCTCACTCTTTATTTACCTACTCCTCTCCTCGCTCTTTATTTACCTGCTCCACTCCTCGCTGTTTATTCACCTGCTGCTCAACTCGCTCTTTATTTACCTGCTCCGGTCCTCACTCTTTATTTCCCAGCTCTTCTCCTCACTCTTTGTTTCCCTGCTCCACTCCTCGCTCTTAATTTATCTGCTCCTCTCCTCGCTCTTTATTTAACTGCTCCTCTCCTCGCTCTTTTTTTACTTGCTCCGTTCCTCACTCTTTTTTAACCTGCTCTGCTCCTCAATCTTTATTTACCTGTTGCTCTCTTCGCTCTTTATTAACTGATGCCCTCCTCGCTCTTTATTTACCTGCTCCGCATCTCACTCTGTTTTTCCCTGCTCCTCTCCTCGATCTTGACTGACCTGCTCCGCTCCTCACACTTTATTTACCTGCTCTACTCCTCACTCTTTATTTACCTGCTCCTCTCCTCGCTCTTTATTTCCTGCTCCTCTCCTCGCTCTTTATTTACCTGCTCCTCTCCTCGCTCTATATTTACCTGCTCCTCTCCTCGCTCTTTATTTACCTGCTCCTCTCCTCGCTCTTTATTTACCTGCTCCGCTCCTCACTCTTTATTGAGCTGCTCCTCTCCTCGCTCTTTATTTCGCTGCTCCACTCCTCGCTCTTTATTCACCTGCTGCTCAACTCGCTCTTTATTTACCTGCTCCCCTCCTCACTCTTCATTTACCTGCTCCGCTTCTCGCTCCTTATTGACCTGCTCCTTTCATCACTCTTTATTAAACTGCTCCACTCCTCGTTCTTTATTAACCTGCTCCACTTATCGTTCTTTATTGATCTGATCCGCTCTTTACTCTTTATTTACCAGCTCAACGATGTGCTCTTAAATTTCCTGCTCCGCTCCTCACTCTTTATTTACCTGCTCTGCTCCTCGCTCTTTATTTATCTGCTCCTCTCCTCGCTCTTTTTTTGCCTGCTCCCCTCCTCGCTCTTTATTTACCTGCTCCGCTCCCCATTCTTTATTTCCCTGCTCTGCTCCTCGATCTTTATGAATCTGCTCCTCTGCTCGCTATTTATTGACCTGCTCCGCTCCTCGCTCTTTATTTACCTGCTACGCTCATCATTCTTTATTTACCTGCTCCTCTCCTCACTCTTTATTAAACTGCTCCACTCCACGCTCTTTATTGATCTGATCCGCTCCTCACTCTATATTTAGTCGCTCCACCATGTGCTCTTAAATTTCCTGCTCCGCTCCTCACTCTTTATTTACCTGCTCTGCTCCTCGCTCTTTATTTGTCGGCTGCTCTCCTCGCTCTTTTTTTTGCTTGCTCCTCTCCTCCCTCTTTATTCCCCTGCTCCTCTCCTCGCTCTTTATTTACCTGTTCCGCTCCTCACTCTTCATTTTCCTGCTCTGCTCCTCACTCTTTATTTACCTGCTCTACTCCTCACTCTTTATTTAACTGCTCCTCTCCTCGCTCTTTTTTTTGCTTCCTCCTCTCCTCCCTCTTTATTTACCTGCTCCTCTCCTCGCTCTTTATTTACCTGCTCTGCTCCTCACTCTTAATTTACCTGCTCCTCTCTTCACTCTTTATTAACCTGCTCCACACCTCGCTCTTTATTTTCCTGCTCTGCTCCTCACTCTTTATTTCCCAGCTCCTCTCCTCACTCTTTATTTACCTGCTCCGCTCCTTACTCTTTATTTACCTGCTCCTCTCCTCGCTCTTTATTTCCCTGCTCCACTCCTCGCTCTTCATTCACCTGCTGCTCAACTCGCTCTTTATTTACCTGCTCCGCTCCTCACTCGTTATTTACCTACTCCTCTCCTCGCTCTTTATTTACCTGCTCCACTCCTCGCTCTTTATTCACCTGCTGCTCAACTCGCTCTTTATTTACCTGCTCCGGTCCTCACTCTTTATTTCCCAGCTCTTCTCCTCACTCTTTATTTCCCTGCTCCTCTCCTCACTCTTTATTTACCTGCCCCACTCCTCGCTCTTAATTTATCTGCTCCTCTCCTCGCTCTTTATTTAACTGCTCCTCTCCTCGCTCTTTTTTTACTTGCTCCGTTCCTCACTCTTTTTTAACCTGCTCTGCTCCTCAATCTTTATTTACCTGTTGCTCTCTTCGCTCTTTATTAACTGATGCCCTCCTCGCTCTTTATTTACCTGCTCCGCATCTCACTCTGTTTTTCCCTGCTCCTCTCCTCGATCTTGACTGACCTGCTCCGCTCCTCACACTTTATTTACCTGCTCTACTCCTCACTCTTTATTTACCTGCTCCTCTCCTCGCTCTTTATTTCCTGCTCCTCTCCTCGCTCTTTATTTACCTGCTCCTCTCCTCGCTCTATATTTACCTGCTCCTCTCCTCGCTCTTTATTTACCTGCTCCTCTCCTCGCTCTTTATTTACCTGCTCCGCTCCTCACTCTTTATTGAGCTGCTCCTCTCCTCGCTCTTTATTTCGCTGCTCCACTCCTCGCTCTTTATTCACCTGCTGATAAACTCGCTCTTTATTTACCTGCTCCCCTACTCACTCTTTATTTACCTGCTCCGCTTCTCGCTCCTTATTGACCTGCTCCTCTCCTCACTCTGTATTAAACTGCTCCACTCCTCGTTCTTTATTAACCTGCTCCACTTATCGTTCTTTATTGATCTGATCCGCTCTTTACTCTTTATTTACCAGCTCAACGATGTGCTCTTAAATTTCCTGCTCCGCTCCTCACTCTTTATTTACCTGCTCTGCTCCTCGCTCTTTATTTATCTGCTCCTCTCCTCGCTCTTTTTTGCCTGCTCCCCTCCTCGCTCTTTATTTACCTGCTCCGCTCCCCATTCTTTATTTCCCTGCTCTGCTCCTCGATCTTTATGAATCTGCTCCTCTCCTCGCTATTTATTGACCTGCTCCGCTCCTCGCTCTTTATTTACCTGCTACGCTCATCATTCTTTATTTACCTGCTCCTCTCCTCACTCTTTATTAAACTGCTCCACTCCACGCTCTTTATTGATCTGATCCGCTCCTCACTCTATATTTACTAGCTCCACCATGTGCTCTTAAATTTCCTGCTCCGCTCCTCACTCTTTATTAACCTGCTCTGCTCCTCGCTCTTTATTTGTCGGCTGCTCTCCTCGCTCTTTTTTTTGCTTGCTCCTCTCCTCCCTCTTTATTTACCTGCTCCTCTCCTCACTCTTTATTAAACTGCTCCGCTCCACGCTCTTTATTGATCTGATCCGCTCCTCACTCTATATTTACTAGCTCCACCATGTGCTCTTATATTTCCTGCTCCGCTCCTCACTCTTTATTTACCTGCTCTGCTCCTCGCTCTTTATTTGTCGGCTGCTCTCCTCGCTCTTTTTTTTGCTTGCTCCTCTCCTCCCTCTTTATTTCCCTGCTCCTCTCCTCGCTCTTTATTTACCTGTTCCGCTCCTCACTCTTTATTTTCCTGCTCTGCTCCTCACTCTTTATTTACCTGCTCTACTCCTCACTCTTTATTTACCTGCTCCTCTCCTCGCTCTGTTTTTTGCTTCCTCCTCTCCTCCCTCTTTATTTACCTGCTCCTCTCCTCGCTCTTTATTTACCTGCTCTGCTCCTCACTCTTAATTTACCTGCTCCTCTCTTCACTCTTTATTAACCTGCTCCACACCTCGCTCTTTATTTTCCTGCTCTGCTCCTCACTCTTTATTTCCCTGCTCCTCTCCTCACTCTTTATTTACCTGCCCCACTCCTCGCTCTTAATTGATCTGATCCTCTCCTCGCTCTTTATTTACCTGCTCCTCTCCTCGCTCTTCATTTCCCGGCTCCGCACCTCACTCTTTATTTACCTGCTCCGCTTCTCGCTCCTTATTTACCTGCTCCTCTCCTCACTCTTTATTAAACTGCTCCGCGTCTCGCTCCTTATTTACCTGCTGCCCTCCTCGCTCTTTATTTACCTGCTCCGCATCTCACTCTGTTTTTCCCTGCTCCTCTCCTCGCTGTTTATTTACCTGCTCCTCTCCTCGCTCTTTATTTCCCAGCTCCGCTCCTCACTCTTTATTTAACTGCTCCGCTTCTCGCTCCTTATTTACCTGCTCCTCTCCTCACTCTTTATTAAACTGCTCCACTCCTCGTTCTTTATTAACCTGCTCCACTTATCGTTCTTTATTGATCTGATCCGCTCTTCACTCTTTACTTAACAGCTCCACGATGTGCTCTTAAATTTCAAGCTCCGCTCCTCACTCTTTATTTACCTGCTCTGCTCCTCGCTCTTTATTAATCTGCTGCTCTCCTCGCTCTTTTTTTGCCTGCTCCTCTCCTCGCTCTTTATTTCCCTGTTCCGCTCCTCACTCTATATTTTCCTGCTCTGCTCCTCACTCTTTATTTACCTGCTCTACTCCTCACGCTTTATTAACCTGCTCCTCTCCTCGCTCTTTATTTACCTGCTCCTCTCCTCGCTCTTTATTTACCTGCTCCGCTCCTCACTCTTTATTTACCTGCTCCTCTCCTCGCTCTTTATTTACCTGCTCCACTCCTCGCTCTTTATTCACCTGCTGCTCAACTCGTTCTTTATTTACCTGCTCCGCTCCTCACTCTTTATTTCCCAGCTCCTCTCCTCACTCTTTATTTCCCTGCTCCTATCCTCACTCTTTATTAACCTGCCCCAATCCTCGCTCTTAATTCATCTGCTCCTCTCCTCGCTCTTTATTTACCTGTTCCGCTCCTCACTCTTTATTTTCCTGCTCTGCTCCTCACTCTTTATTTACCTGCTCTACTCCTCACTCTTTATTTACCTGCTCCTCTCCTCGCTCTTTTTTTTTTGCTTGCTCCTCTCCCCCCTCTTTATTTAACTGCTCCTCTCCTCGCTCTTTATTTATCTGCTCTGCTCCTCACTCTTTATCAACCTGCTCCTCTCCTCGCTCTTAATTTATCTGCTCCTCTCCTCGCTCTTTATTTAACTGCTCCATTCCTCGCTCTTAATTTATCTGCTCCTCTCCTCGCTCTTTATTTACCTGCTCCTCTCCTCGTTCTTAATTTACCTGCTCCTCTCCTCACTCTTTATTAACCTGCTCCACACCTCGCTCTTTATTGATCTGATGCGCTCCTCACTTTATATTTAACAGCTCCACGATGTGCTTTAAATTTCCTGCTCCGCTCCTCACTCTTCATTTACCTGCTCCTCTCCTCACTCTTTATTTACCTGCTCTGCTCCTCGCTCTTTATTTAGCTGCTGCTCTCCTCGCTCTTTATTTTCCTGCTCCTCTCCTCGCTCTTTATTTACCTGCTCCGCTCCTTACTCTTTATTTACCTGCTCTGCTCCTCGCTCTTTATTTAGCTGCTCCTCTCCTCGCTCTTTATTTACCTGCTCCTCTCCTCGCTCTTGACTGACCTGCTCCGCTCCTCACACTTTATTTACCTGCTCTACTCCTCACTCTTTATTTACCTGCTCCTCTCCTCGCTTTTTATTTTCCTGCTCCTCTCCTCGCTTTTTATTTACTTGCTCCTCTCCTCGCTCTATATTTACCTGCTCCTCTCCTCGCTCTTTATTTACCTGCTCCTCTCCTCGCTCTTTATTTACCTGCTCCGCTCCTCACTCTTTATTTCCCAGCTCCTCTCCTCACACTTTATTTCCCTGCTCCTCTCCTCACTCTTTATTAACCTGCCCCAATACTCGCTCTTAATTTATCTGCTCCTCTCCTCGCTCTTTATTTACCTGTTCCGCTCCTCACTCTTTATTTTCCTGCTCTGCTCCTCACTCTTTATTCACCGGCTCTACTCCTCACTCTTTATTTACCTGCTCCTCTCCTCGCTCTTTTTTTTTGCTTGCTCCTCTCCCCCCTCTTTATTTACCTGCTCCTCTCCTCGCTCTTTATTTATCTGCTCTGCTCCTCACTCTTTATTAACCTGCTCCTCTCCTCGCTCTTAATTTATCTGCTCCTCTCCTCGCTCTTTATTTACCTGCTCCACTCCTCGCTCTTCATTCACCTGCTGCTCAACTCGCTCTTTATTTACCTGCTCCGCTCCTCACTCGTTATTTACCTACTCCTCTCCTCGCTCTTTATTTACCTGCTCCACTCCTCGCTCTTTATTCACCTGCTGCTCAACTCGCTCTTTATTTACCTGCTCCGGTCCTCACTCTTTATTTCCCAGCTCTTCTCCTCACTCTTTATTTCCCTGCTCCTCTCCTCACTCTTTATTTACCTGCCCCACTCCTCGCTCTTAATTTATCTGCTCCTCTCCTCGCTCTTTATTTCACTGCTCCTCTCCTCGTTCTTTTTTTACTTGCTCCGTTCCTCACTCTTTTTTAACCTGCTCTGCTCCTCTATCTTTATTTACCTGTTGCTCTCTTCGCTCTTTATTAACTGATGCCCTCCTCGCTCTTTATTTACCTGCTCCGCATCTCACTCTGTTTTTCCCTGCTCCTCTCCTCGATCTTGACTGACCTGCTCCGCTCCTCACACTTTATTTACCTGCTCTACTCCTCACTCTTTATTTACCTGCTCCTCTCCTCGCTCTTTATTTCCTGCTCCTCTCCTCGCTCTTTATTTACCTGCTCCTCTCCTCGCTCTATATTTACCTGCTCCTCTCCTCGCTCTTTATTTACCTGCTCCTCTCCTCGCTCTTTATTTACCTGCTCCGCTCCTCACTCTTTATTGAGCTGCTCCTCTCCTCGCTCTTTATTTCGCTGCTCCACTCCTCGCTCTTTATTCACCTGCTGATAAACTCGCTCTTTATTTACCTGCTCCCCTACTCACTCTTTATTTACCTGCTCCGCTTCTCGCTCCTTATTGACCTGCTCCTCTCCTCACTCTTTATTAAACTGCTCCACTCCTCGTTCTTTATTAACCTGCTCCACTTATCGTTCTTTATTGATCTGATCCGCTCTTTACTCTTTATTTACCAGCTCAACGATGTGCTCTTAAATTTCCTGCTCCGCTCCTCACTCTTTATTTACCTGCTCTGCTCCTCGCTCTTTATTTATCTGCTCCTCTCCTCGCTCTTTTTTGCCTGCTCCCCTCCTCGCTCTTTATTTACCTGCTCCGCTCCCCATTCTTTATTTCCCTGCTCTGCTCCTCGATCTTTATGAATCTGCTCCTCTCCTCGCTATTTATTGACCTGCTCCGCTCCTCGCTCTTTGTTTACCTGCTACGCTCATCATTCTTTATTTACCTGCTCCTCTCCTCACTCTTTATTAAACTGCTCCACTCCACGCTCTTTATTGATCTGATCCGCTCCTCACTCTATATTTACTAGCTCCACCATGTGCTCTTAAATTTCCTGCTCCGCTCCTCACTCTTTATTTACCTGCTCTGCTCCTCGCTCTTTATTTGTCGGCTGCTCTCCTCGCTCTTTTTTTTGCTTGCTCCTCTCCTCCCTCTTTATTTACCTGCTCCTCTCCTCACTCTTTATTAAACTGCTCCACTCCACGCTCTTTATTGATCTGATCCGCTCCTCACTCTATATTTACTAGCTCCACCATGTGCTCTTAAATTTCCTGCTCCGCTCCTCACTCTTTATTTACCTGCTCTGCTCCTCGCTCTTTATTTGTCGGCTGCTCTCCTCGCTCTTTTTTTTGCTTGCTCCTCTCGTCCCTCTTTATTTACCTGCTCCTCTCCTCACTCTTTATTAAACTGCTCCACTCCACGCTCTTTATTGATCTGATCCGCTCCTCACTCTATATTTACTAGCTCCACCATGTGCTCTTATATTTCCTGCTCCGCTCCTCACTCTTTATTTACCTGCTCTGCTCCTCGCTCTTTATTTGTCGGCTGCTCTCCTCGCTCTTTTTTTTGCTTGCTCCTCTCCTCCCTCTTTATTTCCCTGCTCCTCTCCTCGCTCTTTATTTACCTGTTCCGCTCCTCACTCTTTATTTTCCTGCTCTGCTCCTCACTCTTTATTTACCTGCTCTACTCCTCACTCTTTATTTACCTGCTCCTCTCCTCGCTCTGTTTTTTGCTTCCTCCTCTCCTCCCTCTTTATTTACCTGCTCCTCTCCTCGCTCTTTATTTACCTGCTCTGCTCCTCACTCTTAATTTACCTGCTCCTCTCTTCACTCTTTATTAACCTGCTCCACACCTCGCTCTTTATTTTCCTGCTCTGCTCCTCACTCTTTATTTCCCAGCTCCTCTCCTCACTCTTTATTTCCCTGCTCCTCTCCTCACTCTTTATTTACCTGCCCCACTCCTCGCTCTTAATTCATCTGCTCCTCTCCTCGCTCTTTATTTACCTGCTCCTCTCCTCGCTCTTCATTTCCCGGCTCCGCTCCTCACTCTTTATTTACCTGCTCCGCTTCTCGCTCCTTATTTACCTGCTCCTCTCCTCACTCTTTATTAAACTGCTCCGCGTCTCGCTCCTTATTTACCTGCTGCCCTCCTCGCTCTTTATTTACCTGCTCCGCATCTCACTCTGTTTTTCCCTGCTCCTCTCCTCGCTGTTTATTTACCTGCTCCTCTCCTCGCTCTTTATTTCCCGGCTCCGCTCCTCACTCTTTATTTAACTGCTCCGCTTCTCGCTCCTTATTTACCTGCTCCTCTCCTCACTCTTTATTAAACTGCTCCACTCCTCGTTCTTTATTAACCTGCTCCACTTATCGTTCTTTATTGATCTGATCCGCTCTTCACTCTTTACTTAACAGCTCCACGATGTGCTCTTAAATTTCAAGCTCCGCTCCTCACTCTTTATTTACCTGCTCTGCTCCTCGCTCTTTATTAATCTGCTGCTCTCCTCGCTCTTTTTTTGCCTGCTCCTCTCCTCGCTCTTTATTTCCCTGTTCCGCTCCTCACTCTATATTTTCCTGCTCTGCTCCTCACTCTTTATTTACCTGCTCTACTCCTCACGCTTTATTAACCTGCTCCTCTCCTCGCTCTTTATTTACCTGCTCCGCTCCTCACTCTTTATTTACCTGCTCCTCCCCTCGCTCTTTATTTACCTGCTCCACTCCTCGCTCTTTATTCACCTGCTGCTCAACTCGTTCTTTATTTACCTGCTCCGCTCCTCACTCTTTATTTCCCAGCTCCTCTCCTCACTCTTTATTTCCCTGCTCCTCTCCTCGCTCTTTTTTTTTTGCTTGCTCCTCTCCCCCCTCTTTATTTAACTGCTCCTCTCCTCGCTCTTTATTTATCTGCTCTGCTCCTCACTCTTTATCAACCTGCTCCTCTCCTCGCTCTTAATTTATCTGCTCCTCTCCTCGCTCTTTATTTAACTGCTCCATTCCTCGCTCTTAATTTATCTGCTCCTCTCCTCGCTCTTTATTTACCTGCTCCTCTCCTCGTTCTTAATTTACCTGCTCCTCTCCTCACTCTTTATTAACCTGCTCCACACCTCGCTCTTTATTGATCTGATGCGCTCCTCACTTTATATTTAACAGCTCCACGATGTGCTTTAAATTTCCTGCTCCGCTCCTCACTCTTCATTTACCTGCTCCTCTCCTCACTCTTTATTTACCTGCTCTGCTCCTCGCTCTTTATTTAGCTGCTGCTCTCCTCGCTCTTTATTTTCCTGCTCCTCTCCTCGCTCTTTATTTACCTGCTCCGCTCCTTACTCTTTATTTACCTGCTCTGCTCCTCGCTCTTTATTTAGCTGCTCCTCTCCTCGCTCTTTATTTACCTGCTCCTCTCCTCGCTCTTGACTGACCTGCTCCGCTCCTCACACTTTATTTACCTGCTCTACTCCTCACTCTTTATTTACCTGCTCCTCTCCTCGCTTTTTATTTTCCTGCTCCTCTCCTCGCTTTTTATTTACTTGCTCCTCTCCTCGCTCTATATTTACCTGCTCCTCTCCTCGCTCTTTATTTACCTGCTCCTCTCCTCGCTCTTTATTTACCTGCTCCGCTCCTCACTCTTTATTTCCCAGCTCCTCTCCTCACACTTTATTTCCCTGCTCCTCTCCTCACTCTTTATTAACCTGCCCCAATCCTCGCTCTTAATTTATCTGCTCCTCTCCTCGCTCTTTATTTACCTGTTCCGCTCCTCACTCTTTATTTTCCTGCTCTGCTCCTCACTCTTTATTC
This sequence comes from Heptranchias perlo, assembly GCF_035084215.1. Taxonomy (NCBI): domain Eukaryota; kingdom Metazoa; phylum Chordata; class Chondrichthyes; order Hexanchiformes; family Hexanchidae; genus Heptranchias; species Heptranchias perlo. The sequence goes on along the minus strand of NW_027139887.1, from coordinate 172,282 downwards.
ACCGGCTCTACTCCTCACTCTTTATTTACCTGCTCCTCTCCTCGCTCTTTTTTTTTGCTTGCTCCTCTCCCCCCTCTTTATTTACCTGCTCCTCTCCTCGCTCTTTATTTATCTGCTCTGCTCCTCACTCTTTATTAACCTGCTCCTCTCCTCGCTCTTAATTTATCTGCTCCTCTCCTCGCTCTTTATTTACCTGCTCCACTCCTCGCTCTTCATTCACCTGCTGCTCAACTCGCTCTTTATTTACCTGCTCCGCTCCTCACTCGTTATTTACCTACTCCTCTCCTCACTCTTTATTAACCTGCTCCACACCTCGCTCTTTATTGATCTGATGCGCTCCTCACTTTATATTTAACAGCTCCACGATGTGCTTTAAATTTCCTGCTCCGCTCCTCACTCTTCATTTCCCTGCTCCTATCCTCACTCTTTATTTACCTGCTCTGCTCCTCGCTCTTTATTTAGCTGCTGCTCTCCTCGCTCTTTATTTTCCTGCTCCTCTCCTCGCTCTTTATTTACCTGCTCCTCTCCTTACTCTTTATTTACCTGCTCCTCTCCTCGCTCTTTATTTCCCTGCTCCACTCCTCGCTCTTCATTCACCTGCTGCTCAACTCGCTCTTTATTTCCCTGCTCCGCTCCTCACTCTTTATTTACCTACTCCTCTCCTCGCTCTTTATTTACCTGCTCCACTCCTCGCTCTTTATTCACCTGCTGCTCAACTCGCTCTTTATTTACCTGCTCCGGTCCTCACTCTTTATTTCCCAGCTCTTCTCCTCACTCTTTATTTCCCTGCTCCTCTCCTCACTCTTTATTTACCTGCCCCACTCCTCGCTCTTAATTTATCTGCTCCTCTCCTCGCTCTTTATTTAACTGCTCCTCTCCTCGCTCTTTTTTTACTTGCTCCGTTCCTCACTCTTTTTTAACCTGCTCTGCTCCTCAATCTTTATTTACCTGTTGCTCTCTTCGCTCTTTATTAACTGATGCCCTCCTCGCTCTTTATTTCCCTGCTCCGCATCTCACTCTGTTTTTCCCTGCTCCTCTCCTCGATCTTGACTGACCTGCTCCGCTCCTCACACTTTATTTACCTGCTCTACTCCTCACTCTTTATTTACCTGCTCCTCTCCTCGCTCTTTATTTCCTGCTCCTCTCCTCGCTCTTTATTTACCTGCTCCTCTCCTCGCTCTATATTTACCTGCTCCTCTCCTCGCTCTTTATTTACCTGCTCCGCTCCTCACTCTTTATTGAGCTGCTCCTCTCCTCGCTCTTTATTTCGCTGCTCCACTCCTCGCTCTTTATTCACCTGCTGCTCAACTCGCTCTTTATTTACCTGCTCCCCTCCTCACTCTTTATTTACCTGCTCCGCTTCTCGCTCCTTATTGACCTGCTCCTCTCCTCACTCTTTATTAAACTGCTCCACTCCTCGTTCTTTATTAACCTGCTCCACTTATCGTTCTTTATTGATCTGATCCGCTCTTTACTCTTTATTTACCAGCTCAACGATGTGCTCTTAAATTTCCTGCTCCGCTCCTCACTCTTTATTTACCTGCTCTGCTCCTCATTCTTTATTTACCTGCTCTGCTCCTCGAGCTTTATGAATCTGCTCCATTCCTCGGTATTTATTTACCTGCTCCGCTCCTCACTCTTTATTTACCTGCTCCTCTCCTCACTCTTTATTAAACTGCTCCACTCCACGCTCTTAATTGATCTGATCCGCTCCTCACTCTATATTTACCAGCTCCACCATGTGCTCTTAAATTTCCTGCTCCGCTCCTCACTCTTTATTTACCTGCTCTGCTCCTCGCTCTTTATTAATCTGCTGCTCTCCTCGCTCTTTTTTTGCCTGCTCCTCTCCTCGCTCTTTATTTCCCTGTTCCGCTCCTCACTCTATATTTTCCTGCTCTGCTCCTCACTCTTTATTTACCTGCTCTACTCCTCACGCTTTATTAACCTGCTCCTCTCCTCGCTCTTTATTTACCTGCTCCTCTCCTCGCTCTTTATTTACCTGCTCCGCTCCTCAGTCTTTATTTACCTGCTCCTCTCCTCGCTCTTTATTTACCTGCTCTACTCCTCACTCTTTATTTACCTGCTCCTCTCCTCGCTCTTTTTTTTTGCTTGCTCCTCTCCCCCCTCTTTATTTAACTGCTCCTCTCCTCGCTCTTTATTTACCTGCTCCGCTCCTTACTCTTTATTTACCTGCTCTGCTCCTCGCTCTTTATTTAGCTGCTCCTCTCCTCGCTCTTTATTTACCTGCTCCTCTCCTCGCTCTTGACTGACCTGCTCCGCTCCTCACACTTTATTTACCTGCTCTACTCCTCACTCTTTATTTACCTGCTCCTCTCCTCGCTTTTTATTTTCCTGCTCCTCTCCTCGCTTTTTATTTACTTGCTCCTCTCCTCGCTCTATATTTACCTGCTCCTCTCCTCGCTCTTTATTTACCTGCTCCTCTCCTCGCTCTTTATTTACCTGCTCCGCTCCTCACTCTTTATTTCCCAGCTCCTCTCCTCACACTTTATTTCCCTGCTCCTCTCCTCACTCTTTATTAACCTGCCCCAATCCTCGCTCTTAATTTATCTGCTCCTCTCCTCGCTCTTTATTTACCTGTTCCGCTCCTCACTCTTTATTTTCCTGCTCTGCTCCTCACTCTTTATTCACCGGCTCTACTCCTCACTCTTTATTTACCTGCTCCTCTCCTCGCTCTTTTTTTTTGCTTGCTCCTCTCCCCCCTCTTTATTTACCTGCTCCTCTCCTCGCTCTTTATTTATCTGCTCTGCTCCTCACTCTTTATTAACCTGCTCCTCTCCTCGCTCTTAATTTATCTGCTCCTCTCCTCGCTCTTTATTTACCTGCTCCACTCCTCGCTCTTCATTCACCTGCTGCTCAACTCGCTCTTTATTTACCTGCTCCGCTCCTCACTCGTTATTTACCTACTCCTCTCCTCACTCTTTATTAACCTGCTCCACACGTCGCTCTTTATTGATCTGATGCGCTCCTCACTTTATATTTAACAGCTCCACGATGTGCTTTAAATTTCCTGCTCCGCTCCTCACTCTTCATTTACCTGCTCCTATCCTCACTCTTTATTTACCTGCTCTGCTCCTCGCTCTTTATTTAGCTGCTGCTCTCCTCGCTCTTTATTTTCCTGCTCCTCTCCTCGCTCTTTATTTACCTGCTCCTCTCCTTACTCTTTATTTACCTGCTCCTCTCCTCGCTCTTTATTTCCCTGCTCCACTCCTCGCTCTTCATTCACCTGCTGCTCAACTCGCTCTTTATTTCCCTGCTCCGCTCCTCACTCTTTATTTACCTACTCCTCTCCTCGCTCTTTATTTACCTGCTCCACTCCTCGCTATTTATTCACCTGCTGCTCAACTCGCTCTTTATTTACCTGCTCCGGTCCTCACTCTTTATTTCCCAGCTCTTCTCCTCACTCTTTATTTCCCTGCTCCTCTCCTCACTCTTTATTTACCTGCCCCACTCCTCGCTCTTAATTTATCTGCTCCTCTCCTCGCTCTTTTTTTACTTGCTCCGTTCCTCACTCTTTTTTAACCTGCTCTGCTCCTCAATCTTTATTTACCTGTTGCTCTCTTCGCTCTTTATTAACTGATGCCCTCCTCGCTCTTTATTTCCCTGCTCCGCATCTCACTCTGTTTTTCCCTGCTCCTCTCCTCGATCTTGACTGACCTGCTCCGCTCCTCACACTTTATTTACCTGCTCTACTCCTCACTCTTTATTTACCTGCTCCTCTCCTCGCTCTTTATTTCCTGCTCCTCTCCTCGCTCTTTATTTACCTGCTCCTCTCCTCGCTCTATATTTACCTGCTCCTCTCCTCGCTCTTTATTTACCTGCTCCGCTCCTCACTCTTTATTGAGCTGCTCCTCTCCTCGCTCTTTATTTCGCTGCTCCACTCCTCGCTCTTTATTCACCTGATGCTCAACTCGCTCTTTATTTACCTGCTCCCCTCCTCACTCTTTATTTACCTGCTCCGCTTCTCGCTCCTTATTGACCTGCTCCTCTCCTCACTCTTTATTAAACTGCTCCACTCCTCGTTCTTTATTAACCTGCTCCACTTATCGTTCTTTATTGATCTGATCCGCTCTTTACTCTTTATTTACCAGCTCAACGATGTGCTCTTAAATTTCCTGCTCCGCTCCTCACTCTTTATTTACCTGCTCTGCTCCTCATTCTTTATTTACCTGCTCTGCTCCTCGAGCTTTATGAATCTGCTCCATTCCTCGGTATTTATTTACCTGCTCCGCTCCTCACTCTTTATTTACCTGCTCCTCTCCTCACTCTTTATTAAACTGCTCCACTCCACGCTCTTAATTGATCTGATCCGCTCCTCACTCTATATTTACCAGCTCCACCATGTGCTCTTAAATTTCCTGCTCCGCTCCTCACTCTTTATTTACCTGCTCTGCTCCTCGCTCTTTATTAATCTGCTGCTCTCCTCGCTCTTTTTTTGCCTGCTCCTCTCCTCGCTCTTTATTTCCCTGTTCCGCTCCTCACTCTATATTTTCCTGCTCTGCTCCTCACTCTTTATTTACCTGCTCTACTCCTCACGCTTTATTAACCTGCTCCTCTCCTCGCTCTTTATTTACCTGCTCCTCTCCTCGCTCTTTATTTACCTGCTCCGCTCCTCAGTCTTTATTTACCTGCTCCTCTCCTCGCTCTTCATTTACCTGCTCTACTCCTCACTCTTTATTTACCTGCTCCTCTCCTCGCTCTTTTTTTTTGCTTGCTCCTCTCCCCCCTCTTTATTTAACTGCTCCTTTCCTCGCTCTTTATTTATCTGCTCTGCTCCTCACTCTTTATCAACCTGCTCCTCTCCTCGCTCTTAATTTATCTGCTCCTCTCCTCGCTCTTTATTTACCTGCTCCATTCCTCGCTCTTAATTTATCTGCTCCTCTCCTCGCTCTTTATTTACCTGCTCCTCTCCTCGTTCTTAATTTACCTGCTCCTCTCCTCACTCTTTATTAACCTGCTCCACACCTCGCTCTTTATTGATCTGATGCGCTCCTCACTTTATATTTAACAGCTCCACGATGTGCTTTAAATTTCCTGCTCCGCTCCTCACTCTTCATTTACCTGCTCCTCTCCTCACTCTTTATTTACCTGCTCTGCTCCTCGCTCTTTATTTAGCTGCTGCTCTCCTCGCTCTTTATTTTCCTGCTCCTCTCCTCGCTCTTTATTTACCTGCTCCGCTCCTTACTCTTTATTTACCTGCTCTGCTCCTCGCTCTTTATTTAGCTGCTCCTCTCCTCGCTCTTTATTTACCTGCTCCTCTCCTCGCTCTTGACTGACCTGCTCCGCTCCTCACACTTTATTTACCTGCTCTACTCCTCACTCTTTATTTACCTGCTCCTCTCCTCGCTCTTCATTTTCCTGCTCCTCTCCTCGCTTTTTATTTACTTGCTCCTCTCCTCGCTCTATATTTACCTGCTCCTCTCCTCGCTCTTTATTTACCTGCTCCTCTCCTCGCTCTTTATTTACCTGCTCCACTCCTCGCTCTTTATTCACCTGCTGCTCAACTCGCTCTTTATTTACCTGCTCCGCTCCTCACTCTTTATTTCCCAGCTGCTCTCCTCACACTTTATTTCCCTGCTCCTCTCCTCACTCTTTATTAACCTGCCCCAATCCTCGCTCTTAATTTATCTGCTCCTCTCCTCGCTCTTTATTTACCTGTTCCGCTCCTCACTCTTTATTAACCTGCCCCAATCCTCGCTCTTAATTTATCTGCTCCTCTCCTCGCTCTTTATTTACCTGTTCCGCTCCTCACTCTTTATTTTCCTGCTCTGCTCCTCACTCTTTATTTACCTGCTCTGCTCCTCGCTCTTTATTGAGCTGCTGCTCTCCTCGCTCTTTATTTTCCTGCTCCTCTCCTCGCTCTTTATTTACCTGCTCCTCTCCTCGCTCTATATTTACCTGCTCCTCTCCTCGCTCTTTATTTACCTGCTCCTCTCCTCGGTCTTTATTTACCTGCTCCGCTCCTTACTCTTTATTTACCTGCTCCTCTCCTCGCTCTTTATTTCCCTGCTCCACTCCTCGCTCTTCATTCACCTGCTGCTCAACTCGCTCTTTATTTACCTGCTCCGCTCCTCACTCTTTATTTACCTACTCCTCTCCTCGCTCTTTATTTACCTGCTCCACTCCTCGCTCTTTATTCACCTTCTGCTCAACTCGCTCTTTATTTACCTGCTCCGGTCCTCACTCTTTATTTCCCAGCTCTTCTCCTCACTCTTTATTTCCCTGCTCCTCTCCTCACTCTTTATTTACCTCCCCACTCCTCGCTCTTAATTTATCTGCTCCTCTCCTCGCTCTTTATTTAACTGCTCCTCTCCTCGCTCTTTTTTTACTTGCTCCGTTCCTCACTCTTTTTTAACCTGCTCTGCTCCTCAATCTTTATTTACCTGTTGCTCTCTTCGCTCTTTATTAACTGATGCCCTCCTCGCTCTTTATTTACCTGCTCCGCATCTCACTCTGTTTTTCCCTGCTCCTCTCCTCGATCTTGACTGACCTGCTCCGCTCCTCACACTTTATTTACCTGCTCTACTCCTCATTCTTTATTTACCTGCTCCTCTCCTCGCTCTTTATTTCCTGCTCCTCTCCTCGCTCTTTATTTACCTGCTCCTCTCCTCGCTCTATATTTACCTGCTCCTCTCCTCGCTCTTTATTTACCTGCTCCTCTCCTCGCTCTTTATTTACCTGCTCCGCTCCTCACTCTTTATTGAGCTGCTCCTCTCCTCGCTCTTTATTTCGCTGCTCCACTCCTCGCTCTTTATTCACCTGCTGATAAACTCGCTCTTTATTTACCTGCTCCCCTACTCTCTCTTTATTGACCTGCTCCGCTTCTCGCTCCTTATTGACCTGCTCCTCTCCTCACTCTTTATTAAACTGCTCCACTCCTCGTTCTTTATTAACCTGCTCCACTTATCGTTCTTTATTGATCTGATCCGCTCTTTACTCTATATTTACTAGCTCCACCATGTGCTCCTAAATTTCCTGCTCCGCTCCTCACTCTTTATTTACCTGCTCTGCTCCTCGCTCTTTATTTGTCTGCTGCTCTCCTCGCTCTTTTTTTTGCTTGCTCCTCTCCTCCCTCTTTATTTCCCTGCTCCTCTCCTCGCTCTTTATTTACCTGTTCCGCTCCTCACTCTTTATTTTCCTGCTCTGCTCCTCACTCTTTATTTACCTGCTCTACTCCTCACTCTTTATTTACCTGCTCCTCTCCTCGCTCTTTTTTTTGCTTCCTCCTCTCCTCCCTCTTTATTTACCTGCTCCTCTCCTCGCTCTTTATGTACCTGCTCTGCTCCTCACTCTTAATTTACCTGCTCCTCTCTTCACTCTTTATTAACCTGCTCCACACCTCGCTCTTTATTTTCCTGCTCTGCTCCTCACTCTTTATTTCCCAGCTCCTCTCCTCACTCTTTATTTCCCTGCTCCTCTCCTCACTCTTTATTTACCTGCTCCTCTCCTCGCTCTTCATTTCCCGGCTCCGCTCCTCACTCTTTATTTACCTGCCCCAATCCTCGCTCTTAATTCATCTGCTCCTCTCCTCGCTCTTTATTTACCTGCTCCTCTCCTCGCTCTTCATTTCCCGGCTCCGCTCCTCACTCTTTATTTACCTGCTCCGCTTCTCGCTCCTTATTTACCTGCTCCTCTCCTCACTCTTTATTAAACTGCTCCGCGTCTCGCTCCTTATTTACCTGCTGCCCTCCTCGCTCTTTATTTACCTGCTCCGCATCTCACTCTGTTTTTCCCTGCTCCTCTCCTCGCTCTTTATTTACCTGCTCCTCTCCTTACTCTTTATTTACCTGCTCCTCTCCTCGCTCTTTATTTCCCTGCTCCACTCCTCGCTCTTCATTCACCTGCTGCTCAACTCGCTCTTTATTTCCCTGCTCCGCTCCTCACTCTTTATTTACCTACTCCTCTCCTCGCTCTTTATTTACCTGCTCCACTCCTCGCTCTTTATTCACCTGCTGCTCAACTCGCTCTTTATTTACCTGCTCCGGTCCTCACTCTTTATTTCCCAGCTCTTCTCCTCACTCTTTATTTCCCTGCTCCTCTCCTCACTCTTTATTTACCTGCCCCACTCCTCGCTCTTAATTTATCTGCTCCTCTCCTCGCTCTTTATTTAACTGCTCCTCTCCTCGCTCTTTTTTTACTTGCTCCGTTCCTCACTCTTTTTTAACCTGCTCTGCTCCTCAATCTTTATTTACCTGTTGCTCTCTTCGCTCTTTATTAACTGATGCCCTCCTCGCTCTTTATTTCCCTGCTCCGCATCTCACTCTGTTTTTCCCTGCTCCTCTCCTCGATCTTGACTGACCTGCTCCGCTCCTCACACTTTATTTACCTGCTCTACTCCTCACTCTTTATTTACCTGCTCCTCTCCTCGCTCTTTATTTCCTGCTCCTCGCCTCGCTCTTTATTTACCTGCTCCTCTCCTCGCTCTATATTTACCTGCTCCTCTCCTCGCTCTTTATTTACCTGCTCCGCTCCTCACTCTTTATTGAGCTGCTTCTCTCCTCGCTCTTTATTTCGCTGCTCCACTCCTCGCTCTTTATTCACCTGATGCTCAACTCGCTCTTTATTTACCTGCTCCCCTCCTCACTCTTTATTTACCTGCTCCGCTTCTCGCTCCTTATTGACCTGCTCCTCTCCTCACTCTTTATTAAACTGCTCCACTCCTCGTTCTTTATTAACCTGCTCCACTTATCGTTCTTTATTGATCTGATCCGCTCTTTACTCTTTATTTACCAGCTCAACGATGTGCTCTTAAATTTCCTGCTCCGCTCCTCACTCTTTATTTACCTGCTCTGCTCCTCATTCTTTATTTATCTGCTCTGCTCCTCGAGCTTTATGAATCTGCTCCATTCCTCGGTATTTATTTACCTGCTCCGCTCCTCACTCTTTATTTACCTGCTCCTCTCCTCACTCTTTATTAAACTGCTCCACTCCACGCTCTTAATTGATCTGATCCGCTCCTCACTCTATATTTACCAGCTCCACCATGTGCTCTTAAATTTCCTGCTCCGCTCCTCACTCTTTATTTACCTGCTCTGCTCCTCGCTCTTTATTAATCTGCTGCTCTCCTCGCTCTTTTTTTGCCTGCTCCTCTCCTCGCTCTTTATTTCCCTGTTCCGCTCCTCACTCTATATTTTCCTGCTCTGCTCCTCACTCTTTATTTACCTGCTCTACTCCTCACGCTTTATTAACCTGCTCCTCTCCTCGCTCTTTATTTACCTGCTCCTCTCCTCGCTCTTTATTTACCTGCTCCGCTCCTCAGTCTTTATTTACCTGCTCCTCTCCTCGCTCTTTATTTACCTGCTCTACTCCTCACTCTTTATTTACCTGCTCCTCTCCTCGCTCTTTTTTTTTGCTTGCTCCTCTCCCCCCTCTTTATTTAACTGCTCCTCTCCTCGCTCTTTATTTACCTGCTCCGCTCCTTACTCTTTATTTACCTGCTCTGCTCCTCGCTCTTTATTTAGCTGCTCCTCTCCTCGCTCTTTATTTACCTGCTCCTCTCCTCGCTCTTGACTGACCTGCTCCGCTCCTCACACTTTATTTACCTGCTCTACTCCTCACTCTTTATTTACCTGCTCCTCTCCTCGCTTTTTATTTTCCTGCTCCTCTCCTCGCTTTTTATTTACTTGCTCCTCTCCTCGCTCTATATTTACCTGCTCCTCTCCTCGCTCTTTATTTACCTGCTCCTCTCCTCGCTCTTTATTTACCTGCTCCGCTCCTCACTCTTTATTTCCCAGCTCCTCTCCTCACACTTTATTTCCCTGCTCCTCTCCTCACTCTTTATTAACCTGCCCCAATCCTCGCTCTTAATTTATCTGCTCCTCTCCTCGCTCTTTATTTACCTGTTCCGCTCCTCACTCTTTATTTTCCTGCTCTGCTCCTCACTCTTTATTCACCGGCTCTACTCCTCACTCTTTATTTACCTGCTCCTCTCCTCGCTCTTTTTTTTTGCTTGCTCCTCTCCCCCCTCTTTATTTACCTGCTCCTCTCCTCGCTCTTTATTTATCTGCTCTGCTCCTCACTCTTTATTAACCTGCTCCTCTCCTCGCTCTTAATTTATCTGCTCCTCTCCTCGCTCTTTATTTACCTGCTCCACTCCTCGCTCTTCATTCACCTGCTGCTCAACTCGCTCTTTATTTACCTGCTCCGCTCCTCACTCGTTATTTACCTACTCCTCTCCTCACTCTTTATTAACCTGCTCCACACGTCGCTCTTTATTGATCTGATGCGCTCCTCACTTTATATTTAACAGCTCCACGATGTGCTTTAAATTTCCTGCTCCGCTCCTCACTCTTCATTTACCTGCTCCTATCCTCACTCTTTATTTACCTGCTCTGCTCCTCGCTCTTTATTTAGCTGCTGCTCTCCTCGCTCTTTATTTTCCTGCTCCTCTCCTCGCTCTTTATTTACCTGCTCCTCTCCTTACTCTTTATTTACCTGCTCCTCTCCTCGCTCTTTATTTCCCTGCTCCACTCCTCGCTCTTCATTCACCTGCTGCTCAACTCGCTCTTTATTTCCCTGCTCCGCTCCTCACTCTTTATTTACCTACTCCTCTCCTCGCTCTTTATTTACCTGCTCCACTCCTCGCTCTTTATTCACCTGCTGCTCAACTCGCTCTTTATTTACCTGCTCCGGTCCTCACTCTTTATTTCCCAGCTCTTCTCCTCACTCTTTATTTCCCTGCTCCTCTCCTCACTCTTTATTTACCTGCCCCACTCCTCGCTCTTAATTTATCTGCTCCTCTCCTCGCTCTTTATTTAACTGCTCCTCTCCTCGCTCTTTTTTTACTTGCTCCGTTCCTCACTCTTTTTTAACCTGCTCTGCTCCTCAATCTTTATTTACCTGTTGCTCTCTTCGCTCTTTATTAACTGATGCCCTCCTCGCTCTTTATTTCCCTGCTCCGCATCTCACTCTGTTTTTCCCTGCTCCTCTCCTCGATCTTGACTGACCTGCTCCGCTCCTCACACTTTATTTACCTGCTCTACTCCTCACTCTTTATTTACCTGCTCCTCTCCTCGCTCTTTATTTCCTGCTCCTCTCCTCGCTCTTTATTTACCTGCTCCTCTCCTCGCTCTATATTTACCTGCTCCTCTCCTCGCTCTTTATTTACCTGCTTCGCTCCTCACTCTTTATTTACCTGCTCTGCTCCTCATTCTTTATTTACCTGCTCTGCTCCTCGAGCTTTATGAATCTGCTCCATTCCTCGGTATTTATTTACCTGCTCCGCTCCTCACTCTTTATTTACCTGCTCCTCTCCTCACTCTTTATTAAACTGCTCCACTCCACGCTCTTAATTGATCTGATCCGCTCCTCACTCTATATTTACCAGCTCCACCATGTGCTCTTAAATTTCCTGCTCCGCTCCTCACTCTTTATTTACCTGCTCTGCTCCTCGCTCTTTATTAATCTGCTGCTCTCCTCGCTCTTTTTTTGCCTGCTCCTCTCCTCGCTCTTTATTTCCCTGTTCCGCTCCTCACTCTATATTTTCCTGCTCTGCTCCTCACTCTTTATTTACCTGCTCTACTCCTCACGCTTTATTAACCTGCTCCTCTCCTCGCTCTTTATTTACCTGCTCCTCTCCTCGCTCTTTATTTACCTGCTCCGCTCCTCAGTCTTTATTTACCTGCTCCTCTCCTCGCTCTTTTTTTTTGCTTGCTCCTCTCCCCCCTCTTTATTTAACTGCTCCTTTCCTCGCTCTTTATTTATCTGCTCTGCTCCTCACTCTTTATCAACCTGCTCCTCTCCTCGCTCTTAATTTATCTGCTCCTCTCCTCGCTCTTTATTTACCTGCTCCATTCCTCGCTCTTAATTTATCTGCTCCTCTCCTCGCTCTTTATTTACCTGCTCCTCTCCTCGTTCTTAATTTACCTGCTCCTCTCCTCACTCTTTATTAACCTGCTCCACACCTCGCTCTTTATTGATCTGATGCGCTCCTCACTTTATATTTAACAGCTCCACGATGTGCTTTAAATTTCCTGCTCCGCTCCTCACTCTTCATTTACCTGCTCCTCTCCTCACTCTTTATTTACCTGCTCTGCTCCTCGCTCTTTATTTTGCTGCTGCTCTCCTCGCTCTTTATTTTCCTGCTCCTCTCCTCGCTCTTTATTTACCTGCTCCGCTCCTTACTCTTGATTTACCTGCTCTGCTCCTCGCTCTTTATTTAGCTGCTCCTCTCCTCGCTCTTTATTTACCTGCTCCTCTCCTCGCTCTTGACTAACCTGCTCCGCTCCTCACACTTTATTTACCTGCTCTACTCCTCACTCTTTATTTACCTGCTCCTCTCCTCGCTCTTCATTTTCCTGCTCCTCTCCTCGCTTTTTATTTACTTGCTCCTCTCCTCGCTCTATATTTACCTGCTCCTCTCCTCGCTCTTTATTTACCTGCTCCTCTCCTCGCTCTTTATTTACCTGCTCCACTCCTCGCTCTTTATTCACCTGCTGCTCAACTCGCTCTTTATTTACCTGCTCCGCTCCTCACTCTTTATTTCCCAGCTGCTCTCCTCACACTTTATTTCCCTGCTCCTCTCCTCACTCTTTATTAACCTGCCCCAATCCTCGCTCTTAATTTATCTGCTCCTCTCCTCGCTCTTTATTTACCTGTTCCGCTCCTCACTCTTTATTAACCTGCCCCAATCCTCGCTCTTAATTTATCTGCTCCTCTCCTCGCTCTTTATTTACCTGTTCCGCTCCTCACTCTTTATTTTCCTGCTCTGCTCCTCACTCTTTATTTACCTGCTCTGCTCCTCGCTCTTTATTGAGCTGCTGCTCTCCTCGCTCTTTATTTTCCTGCTCCTCTCCTCGCTCTTTATTTACCTGCTCCTCTCCTCGCTCTATATTTACCTGCTCCTCTCCTCGCTCTTTATTTACCTGCTCCTCTCCTCGGTCTTTATTTACCTGCTCCGCTCCTTACTCTTTATTTACCTGCTCCTCTCCTCGCTCTTTATTTCCCTGCTCCACTCCTCGCTCTTCATTCACCTGCTGCTCAACTCGCTCTTTATTTACCTGCTCCGCTCCTCACTCTTTATTTACCTACTCCTCTCCTCGCTCTTTATTTACCTGCTCCACTCCTCGCTCTTTATTCACCTTCTGCTCAACTCGCTCTTTATTTACCTGCTCCGGTCCTCACTCTTTATTTCCCAGCTCTTCTCCTCACTCTTTATTTCCCTGCTCCTCTCCTCACTCTTTATTTACCTCCCCACTCCTCGCTCTTAATTTATCTGCTCCTCTCCTCGCTCTTTATTTAACTGCTCCTCTCCTCGCTCTTTTTTTACTTGCTCCGTTCCTCACTCTTTTTTAACCTGCTCTGCTCCTCAATCTTTATTTACCTGTTGCTCTCTTCGCTCTTTATTAACTGATGCCCTCCTCGCTCTTTATTTACCTGCTCCGCATCTCACTCTGTTTTTCCCTGCTCCTCTCCTCGATCTTGACTGACCTGCTCCGCTCCTCACACTTTATTTACCTGCTCTACTCCTCATTCTTTATTTACCTGCTCCTCTCCTCGCTCTTTATTTCCTGCTCCTCTCCTCGCTCTTTATTTACCTGCTCCTCTCCTCGCTCTATATTTACCTGCTCCTCTCCTCGCTCTTTATTTACCTGCTCCTCTCCTCGCTCTTTATTTACCTGCTCCGCTCCTCACTCTTTATTGAGCTGCTCCTCTCCTCGCTCTTTATTTCGCTGCTCCACTCCTCGCTCTTTATTCACCTGCTGATAAACTCGCTCTTTATTTACCTGCTCCTCTCCTCGCTCTTTTTTTTGCTTCCTCCTCTCCTCCCTCTTTATTTACCTGCTCCTCTCCTCGCTGTTTATTTACCTGCTCCTCTCCTCGCTCTTTATTTCTCGGCTCCGCTCCTCACTCTTTATTTACCTGCTCCGCTTCTCGCTCCTTATTTACCTGCTCCTCTCCTCACTCTTTATTGAACTGCTCCACTCCTCGTTCTTTATTAACCTGCTCCACTTATCGTTCTTTATTGATCTGATCCGCTCTTCACTCTTTACTTACCAGCTCCACGATGTGCTCTTAAATTTCAAGCTCCGCTCCTCACTCTTTATTTACCTTCTCTGCTCCTCGCTCTTTATTTATCTGATCCTCTCCTCGCTCTTTTTTTGCCTGCTCCCCTCCTCGCTCTTTATTTACCTGCTCCGCTCCTCATTCTTTATTTCCCTGCTCTGCTCCTCGATCTTTATGAATCTGCTCCTCTCCTTGCTAATTATTTACCTGCTCCGCTCCTCGCTCTTTATTTACCTGCTACGCTCCTCACTCTTTATTTACCTGCTCCTCTCCTCACTCTTTATTAATCTGCTGCACTCCACGCACTTTATTGATCTAATCCGCTCCTCACTCTATATTTACCAGCTCCTCCATGTGCTCTTAAATTTCCTGCTCTGCTCCTCGCTCTTTATTTATCTGCTGCTCTCCTTGCTCTTTTTTTTGCTTGCTCCTCTCCTCCCTCTTTATTTACCTGTTCCTCTCCTCGCTCTTTATTTATCTGTTCCGCTCCTCACTCTTTATTTTCCTGCTCTGCTCCTCACTCTTTATTTACCTGCTCTACTCCTCACTCTTTATTTACCTGCTCCTCTCCTCGCTCTTTTTTTTGCTTGCTCCTCTCCTCGCTCTTTATTTACCTGCTACTCTCCTCGCTCTTTATTTGCCTGCTCTGCTCCTCACTCTTTGTTTACCTGCTCCTCTCCTCGCTCTTAATTTATCTGCTCCTCTCCTCGCTTTTTATTTAACTGCTCCATTCCTCGCTCTTAATTTATCTGCTCCATTCCTCGCTCTTAATTTATCTGCTCCTCTCCTCACTCTTTATTAACCGGCTCCACACCTCGCTCTTTATTTACCTGCTCCACTCCTCGCTCTTTATTGATCTGATCGGCTCCTCACTCTGTATTTACCAGCTCCACGATGTGCTCTTAAATTTCCTGCTCCGCTCCTCACTCTTTAATTACCTGCGACTCTCCTCACTCATTATTTACCTGCTCGACTCCTCACTCTTTATTTACCTGCTCCTATCCTCGCTCTTTACTTACCTGCTCCGCTCCTCACACTTCATTTATCTGCTCTCCGCCTCACTCTTTATTTACCTGCTCCTCTCCTCGCTCTTTATTTATCTGCTCCTCTCCTCGCTCTTTATTTTCCTGCTCCTCTCCTCGCTCTTTATTTACCTGCTACTCTCCTCGCTCTATATTTACCAGCTCCTCTCCTCGCTCTTTATTTACCTTCTCCACTCCTCGCTCTTTATTCACCTGCTGCTAAACTCGCTCTTTTTTTACCTGCTCCGCTCCTCACTCTTTATTTCCCAGCTCCTCTCCTCACTCTTTTTTTCCCTGCTCACCCCCTCACTCTTTATTTACCTGCCCCACTCCTCTCTCTTAATTTACCTGCTCCTCTCCTCACTCTTTAATTAACTGCTCTACTCCTCGCTCTGTATTTACCTGCTCCTCTCCTCGCTCTTTATTTATCTGCTCCTCTCCTCGCTCTTTATTTGTCTGCTTCTCTCCTCACTCTTTATTTTCCTGCTCTACTCCTCGCTCTTTATTTACCTGCTCCTTGCCTCGCTCTTTATTTATCTGCTCCTCTCCTCACTATTTACCTGCTCCTCTCCTCGCTCTTTATTTGTCTGCTCCTCTCCTCACTCTTTATTTACCTGCTCCTCTCCACGCTCTTTCTTAATCTGCTCCTCTCCTCAATCTTTATTTACCTGCTCCTCTCCTCGCTCTTTATTTACCTGCTCCTCTCCTCACTCTTTATTTATCTGCTCCACTCCTCACTCTTTATTTACCTGCTCCTCTCCTCACTTTTAATTTATCTGCTCTGCTCCTCACTTTTTATATATCTGCTCCTCTCCACGCTCTTTATTTAACTGCTCTACAACTCGCTCTTTATTTACCTGCTCCTCTCCTCGCTCTTTATTTATCTGCTCCTCTCCTCGCTCTTTATTGATCTGCTTCTCTCCTCACTCTTTATTTTCCTGCTCTACTCCTCGCTCTTTATTTACGTGCTCCTTGCCTCGCTCTTTATTTATCTTCTCCTCTCCTCACTCTTTATTTAACTGCTCCTCTCCTCACTCTTTATTAACCTGCTCCTCTCCACGCTCTTTCTTTATCTGCTCCTCTCCTCAATCTTTATTTAACTGCTCCTCTCCTCGCTCTTTATTTATCTGCTCCTCTCCTCACTCTTTATTTACCTGCTCCTCTCCTCACTCTTTATTTACCTGCTCCTCTCCTCGCTTTTTTTTTTATCTGCTCCGCTCCTCACTCTTTTTTTTGCTTGCTCCTCTCCTCACTCTTTATTTACCTGCTCCTCTCCTCGCTCTTTATTTAACTGCTCTGCTCCTCACTCTTCATTTACCTGCTCCTCTCCTCACTCTTAATTTATCTGCTCCTCTCCTCGCTCTTTGTTTACCTGCTCCTCTCCTCGCTCTTAATTTATCTGCTCCTCTCCTCGCTCATCATTTACCTGCTCCTCTGCTCGCTCTTTATTTACCTGCTCCTCTCCTCGCTCTTATTTTATCTGCTCCTCTCCTCGCTCTTCATTTACCTGCTCCTCTGCTCGCTCTTTATTTACCTGCTCCTCTGCTCGCTCTTTATTTACCTGCTCCTCTGCTCGCTCTTTATTTACCTGCTCCTCTCCTCGCTCTTTATTTACCTGCTCCTCTCCTCACTCTTTATTTACCTGCTCATCTCCACGCTCTTTTTTTATCTGCTCCTCTCCTCAATCTTTATTTACCTGCTCCTCTCCTCGCTCTTTATTTATCTGCTCCTCTCCTCACTCTTTATTTACCTGCTCCTCTTCTCGCTCTTTATTTACCTGCTCCGCTCCTCACTCATTATTTCCCTGCTCCTCTCCCCGCTCTTTATTTACCTGCGCCTCTCCTCGCTCTTTATTTACCTGCTCCGCACCTCGCTCTTTATTTACCTGCTCCTCTCCTCACTCTTTATTAACCTGCTTCACTCCTCGCTCTTTATTGATGTGATCCGCTCCTAACTCTATCATTACCAACTCTACGATGTGCTCTTAAATGTCCTGCTCCGCTCCTCACTCTTTATTTACCTGCTCCGCTCCTCGCACTTTATTTACCTGCTCCGCTCCTCACACTTTATTTACCTGCTCTACTACTCACTCTTTATTTACCTGCTCCTCTCCTCACTCTTTATTTACCTGCTCCTCTCCTCACTCTTTATTTACCTGCTCCTCTCCTCGCTCTTTTTTTTATCTGCTCCGCTCCTCACTCTTTTTTTTGCTTGCTCCTCTCCTCACTCTTTATTTACCTGCTCATCTCCTCGCTCTTTATTCAACTGCTCTGCTCCTCACTCTTCATTTACCTGCACCTCTCCTCGCTCTTTATTCACCTGCTGCTCTCCTCGCTCGTTATTTACCTGCTCCGCTCCTCGCTCTTTATTTCCCTGCTCCTCTCCTCACTCTTAATTTATCTGCTCCTCTCCTCGCTCTTTATTTCCCTGCTCCTCTCCTCACTCTTAATTTATCTGCTCCTCTCCTCGCTCATCATTTACCTGCTCCTCTGCTCGCTCTTTATTTACCTGCTCCTCTCCTCGCTCTTATTTTATCTGCTCCTCTCCTCGCTCTTCATTTACCTGCTCCTCTGCTCGCTCTTTATTTACCTGCTCCTCTGCTCGCTCTTTATTTACCTGCTCCTGTGCTCGCTCTTTATTTACCTGCTCCTCTCCTCGCTCTTTATTTATCTGCTCCTCTCCTCACTCTTTATTTACCTGCTCATCTCCACGCTCTTTTTTTATCTGCTCCTCTCCTCAATCTTTATTTACCTGCTCCTCTCCTCGCTCTTTATTTATCTGCTCCTCTCCTCACTTTTTATTTACCTGCTCCTCTCCTCACTCTTTATTTACCTGCTCCTCTCCTCGCTCTGTATTTATCTGCTCCGCTCCTCACTCTTTTTTTTGCTTGCTCTTTTCCTCACTCTTTATTTACCTGCTCCTCTCCTCGCTCTTTATTCAACTGCTCTGCTCCTCACTCTTCATTTACCTGCACCTCTCCTCGCTCTTTATTCACCTGCTGCTCTCCTCGCTCTTTATTTACCTGCTCCGCTCCTCACTCATTATTTCCCTGCTCCTCTCCGCACTCTTAATTAATCTGCTCCTCTCCTCGCTCTTTATTTACCGGCTCCTCTCCTCGCTCTAAATTTATCTGCTACTCTCCTCGCTCTTTATTTACCTGCGCCTCTCCTCGCTCTTTATTTACCTGCTCCGCTCCTCACTCATTATTTCCCTGCTCCTCTCCTCACTCTTAATTAATCTGCTCCTCTCCTCGCTCTTTATTTACCGGCTCCTCTCCTCGCTCTTTTTTCATCTGCTTCCCTCATCACTCTTTATTTAACTGCTTCTCTCCTCACTCTTTATTTTCCTGCTCTACTCCTCGCTCTTTATTTACGTGCTCCTTGCCTCGCTCTTTATTTATCTGCTCCTCTCCTCACTCCTTATTTACCTGCTCCTCTCCTCACTCTTTATTAACCTGCTCCTCTCCACGCTCTTTCTTTATCTGCTCCTCTCCTCAATCTTTATTTAACTGCTCCTCTCCTCGCTCTTTATTTACCTGCTCCTCTCCTCGCTCTTTTTTCATCTGCTCCGCTCCTCACTCTTTTTTTTGCTTGCTCCTCTCCTCACTCTTTATTTACCTGCTCATCTCCTCGCTCTTTATTTAACTGATCTGCTCCTCACTCTTCATTTACCTGCACCTCTCCTCGCTCTTTATTCACCTGCTGCTCTCCTCGCTCTTTATTTACCTGCTCCGCTCCTCGCTCTTTATTTCCCTGCTCCTCTCCTCACTCTTAATTTATCTGCTCCTCTCCTCGCTCTTTGTTTACCTGCTCCTCACCTCGCTCTAAATTTATCTGCTCCTCTCCTCACTCTTTATTTACCTGCTCTGCTCCTCACTCTTTATATATCTGCTCCTCTCCACGCTCTTTATTTACCTGCTCGTCACCTCACTCTTTATTTAACTGCTCTAGTCCTCACTCTTTATTGACCTAATCCGCTCCTCGCTCTAAATTTATCTGTTCCACTCTTCACTCTTTATTTATCTGCTCCACTCTTCACCCTTTATTTAACTGCTCCTCTCCTCACTCTTTATTTATCTGCTCCACTCCTCACTCTTTATTTACCTGCCTCTCTCCTCGCTCTTTATATATCTGCTCCTCTCCACGCTCTTTATTTACCTGCTCCTCTCCTCACTCTTCATTTAACTGCTCTAGTCCTCACTCTTTGTTTACCTGCTCCTCTCCTCGCTCATTATTTATCTGCTCCTCTCCTCGCTCTTTTTTCATCTGCTTCCCTCATCACTCTTTATTTTCCTGCTCCTCTCCTCACTCTTTATTTACCTGCTCCTCTCCTCACTCTTTATATATCTGCTCCTCTCCACGCTCTTTATTTACCTGCTCCTCTCCTCACTCTTCATTTAACTGCTCTAGTCCTCACTCTTTGTTTACCTGCTCCTCTCCTCGCTCTTTATTTATCTGCTCCTCTCCTCGCTCTTTTTTCATCTGCTTCCCTCCTCACTCTTTATTTTCCTGCTCCTCTCCTCACTCTTTATTTATCTGCTCCACTCCCCACTCTTTATTGACCTGCTCCTCTCCTCACTTTTAATTTATCTGCTCTGCTCCTCACTCTTTATATATCTGCTCCTCTCCACGCTCTTTATTTAACTGCTCTACTCCTCGCTCTATAAATACCTGCTCCTCTCCTCGCTCTTTGTTTATCTGCTCCTCTCCTCGCTCTTTATTTAACTGCTTCTCTCCTCACTCTTTATTTTCCTGCTCTACTCCTCGCTCTTTATTTACGTGCTCCTTGCCTCGCTCTTTATTTATCTGCTCCTCTCCTCACTCCTTATTTACCTGCTCCTCTCCTCACTCTTTATTAACCTGCTCCTCTCCACGCTCTTTCTTTATCTGCTCCTCTCCTCAATCTTTATTTAACTGCTCCTCTCCTCGCTCTTTATTTACCTGCTCCTCTCCTCGCTCTTTTTTCATCTGCTCCGCTCCTCACTCTTTTTTTTGCTTGCTCCTCTCCTCACTCTTTATTTACCTGCTCATCTCCTCGCTCTTTATTTAACTGCTCTGCTCCTCACTCTTCATTTACCTGCACCTCTCCTCGCTCTTTATTCACCTGCTGCTCTCCTCGCTCTTTATTTACCTGCTCCGCTCCTCGCTCTTTATTTCCCTGCTCCTCTCCTCACTCTTAATTTATCTGCTCCTCTCCTCGCTCTTTGTTTACCTGCTCCTCACCTCGCTCTTAATTTATCTGCTCCTCACCTCGCTCATCATTTACCTGCTCCTCTGCTCGCTCTTTATTTACCTGCTCCTCTCCTCGCTCGAATTTTATCTGCTCCTCTCCTCGCTCTTCATTTACCTGCTCCTCTGCTCGCTCTTTATTTACCTGCTCCTCTGCTCGCTCTTTATTTACCTGCTCCTCTGCTCGCTCTTTATTTACCTGCTCCTCTCCTCGCTCTTTATTTACCTGCTCCGCTCCTCGCTCTTTATTTACCTGCTCCTCTGCTCGCTCGTTATTTACCTGCTCCTCTGCTCGCTCTTTATTTACCTGCTCCTCTGCTCGCTCTTTATTTACCTGCTCCTCTGCTCGCTCTTTATTTACCTGCTCCTCTCCTCACTCTTTATTTACCTGCTCATCTCCACGCTCTTTTTTTAATCTGCTCCTCTCCTCAATCTTTATTTACCTGCTCCTCTCCTCGCTCTTTATTTATCTGCTCCTCTCCTCGCTCTTTATTTACCTGCTCCTCTCCTCACTCTTTATTTACCTGCTCCTCTCCTCGCTCTTTATTTATCTGCTCCGCACCTCGCTCTTTATTTACCTGCTCCTCTCCTCACTCTTTATTAACCTGCTTCACTCCTCGCTCTTTATTGATCTGATCCGCTCCGAACTCTATCATTGCCAACTCTACGATGTGCTCTTAAATGTCCTGCTCCGCTCCTCACTCTTTATTTATCTGCTCCGCTCCTCGCACTTTATTTACCTGCTCCGCTCCTCACACTTTATTTACCTGCTCTACTCCTCACTCTTTATTTACCTGCTCCTCTCCTCGCTCTTTATTTATCTGCTCCACTCCTCACTCTTTATTTACCTGCTCTGCTCCTCACTCTTTATTTACCTGCTCCTCTCCTCGCTCTTTATTTATCTGCTCCACTCCTCACTCTTTATTTACCTGCTCTGCTCCTCACTCTTTATATATCTGCTCCTTTCCACGCTCTTTATTTACCTGCTCGTCTCCTCACTCTTTATTTAACTGCTCTAGTCCTCACTCTTTATTGACCTAATCCGCTCCTCGCTCTAAATTTATCTGCTCCACTCTTCACTCTTTATTTATCTGCTCCACTCTTCACCCTTTATTTAACTGCTCCTCTCCTCACTCTTTATTTACCTGCTCCGCACCTCGCTCTTTATTTACCTGCTCCTCTCCTCAATCTTTATTAACCTGCTTCACTCCTCGCTCTTTATTGATCTGATCCGCTCCTAACTCTATCATTGCCAACTCTACGATGTGCTCTTAAATGTCCTGCTCCGCTCCTCACTCTTTATTTATCTGCTCCGCTCCTCGCACTTTATTTACCTGCTCCGCTCCTCACACTTTATTTACCTGCTCTACTCCTCACTCTTTATTCACCTGCTCCTCTCCTCGCTCGAATTTTATCTGCTCCTCTCCTCGCTCTTCATTTACCTGCTCCTCTGCTCGCTCTTTATTTACCTGCTCCTCTGCTCGCTCTTTATTTACCTGCTCCTCTGCTCGCTCTTTATTTACCTGCTCCTCTCCTCGCTCTTTATTTACCTGCTCCGCTCCTCGCTCTTTATTTACCTGCTCCTCTGCTCGCTCGTTATTTACCTGCTCCTCTGCTCGCTCTTTATTTACCTGCTCCTCTGCTCGCTCTTTATTTACCTGCTCCTCTGCTCGCTCTTTATTTACCTGCTCCTCTCCTCACTCTTTATTTACCTGCTCATCTCCACGCTCTTTTTTTAATCTGCTCCTCTCCTCAATCTTTATTTACCTGCTCCTCTCCTCGCTCTTTATTTATCTGCTCCTCTCCTCGCTCTTTATTTACCTGCTCCTCTCCTCACTCTTTATTTACCTGCTCCTCTCCTCGCTCTTTATTTATCTGCTCCGCACCTCGCTCTTTATTTACCTGCTCCTCTCCTCACTCTTTATTAACCTGCTTCACTCCTCGCTCTTTATTGATCTGATCCGCTCCGAACTCTATCATTGCCAACTCTACGATGTGCTCTTAAATGTCCTGCTCCGCTCCTCACTCTTTATTTATCTGCTCCGCTCCTCGCACTTTATTTACCTGCTCCGCTCCTCACACTTTATTTACCTGCTCTACTCCTCACTCTTTATTTACCTGCTCCTCTCCTCGCTCTTTATTTATCTGCTCCACTCCTCACTCTTTATTTACCTGCTCTGCTCCTCACTCTTTATTTACCTGCTCCTCTCCTCGCTCTTTATTTATCTGCTCCACTCCTCACTCTTTATTTACCTGCTCTGCTCCTCACTCTTTATATATCTGCTCCTTTCCACGCTCTTTATTTACCTGCTCGTCTCCTCACTCTTTATTTAACTGCTCTAGTCCTCACTCTTTATTGACCTAATCCGCTCCTCGCTCTAAATTTATCTGCTCCACTCTTCACTCTTTATTTATCTGCTCCACTCTTCACCCTTTATTTAACTGCTCCTCTCCTCACTCTTTATTTACCTGCTCCGCACCTCGCTCTTTATTTACCTGCTCCTCTCCTCAATCTTTATTAACCTGCTTCACTCCTCGCTCTTTATTGATCTGATCCGCTCCTAACTCTATCATTGCCAACTCTACGATGTGCTCTTAAATGTCCTGCTCCGCTCCTCACTCTTTATTTATCTGCTCCGCTCCTCGCACTTTATTTACCTGCTCCGCTCCTCACACTTTATTTACCTGCTCTACTCCTCACTCTTTATTTACCTGCTCCTCTCCTCGCTCTTTATTTATCTGCTCCACTCCTCACTCTTTATTTACCTGCTCTGCTCCTCACTCTTTATTTACCTGCTCCTCTCCTCGCTCTTTATTTATCTGCTCCACTCCTCACTCTTTATTGACCTGCTCTGCTCCTCACTCTTTATATATCTGCTCCTCTCCACGCTCTTTATTTACCTGCTCCTCTCCTCACTCTTTATTTAACTGCTCTTGTCCTCACTCTTTGTTTACCCGCTCCCCTCCTCGCTCTTTATTTATCTGCACCTCTCCTCGCTCTTTATTTATCTGCTTCCCTCCTCACTCTTTATTTTCCTGCTCCTCTCCTCACTCTTTATTTATCTGCTCCACTCCCCACTCTTTACTTACCTGCTCCTCTCCTCACTTTTAATTTATCTGCTCTGCTCCTCACTCTTTATATATCTGCACCTCTCCACGCTCTTTATTTAACCGCACTACTCCTCGCTCTTTATATACCTGCTCCTCTCCTCGCTCTTTATTTATCTGCTCCTCTCCTCGCTCTTTATTTAACTGCTTCTCTCCTCACTCTTTATTTTCCTGCTCTACTCCTCGCTCTTTATTTACGTGCTCCTTGCCTCGCTCTTTATTTATCTGCTCCTCTCCTCACTCTTTATTTACCTGCTCCTCTCCTCACTCTTTATTAACCTGCTCCTCTCCACGATCTTTCTTTATCTGCTCCTCTCCTCAATCTTTATTTAACTGCTCCTCTCCTCGCTCTTTATTTATCTGCTCCTCTCCTCACTCTTTATTTACCTGTCCTGTCCTCACTCTTTATTAACCTGCTCCTCTCCACGATCTTTCTTTATCTGCTCCTCTCCTCAATCTTTATTTAACTGCTCCTCTCCTCGCTCTTTATTTATCTGCTCCTCTCCTCACTCTTTATTTACCTGTCCTGTCCTCACTCTTTATTTACCTGCTCCTCTGCTCGCTCGTTATTTACCTGCTCCTCTCATCGCTCTTTATTTACCTGCTCCTCTCCTCACTCTTTATTTACCTGCTCATCTCCACGCTCTTTTTTTATCTGCTCCTCTCCTCAATCTTTATTTACCTGCTCCTTTCCACGCTCTTTCTTTATCTGCTCCTCTCCTCAATCTTTATTTAAATGCGCCTCTCCTCACTCTTTATTAACCTGCTTCACTCCTCGCTCTTTATTGATCTGATCCGCTCCTAACTCTATCATTACCAACTCTACGATGTGCTCTTAAATGTCCTGCTCCGCTCCTCACTCTTTATTTACCTGCTCCGCTCCTCGCACTTTATCTACCTGCTCCGCTCCTCACTCTTTATTTGCCTGCTCTGCTCCTCGCTCTTTATTTATCTGCTCCTTTCCTCACTCTTTATTTACCTGCTCCTCTCCTCGCTCTTTATTTATCTGCTCCACTCCTCACTCTTTATTTACCTGCTCTGCTCCTCACTCTTTATATATCTGCTCCTCTCCACGCTCTTTATTTACCTGCTCGTCTCCTCACTCTTTATTTAACTGCTCGAGTCCTCACTCTTTATTGACCTAATCCGCTCCTCGCTCTAAATTTATCTGCTCCACTCTTCACTCTTTATTTATCTGCTCCACTCTTCACCCTTTATTTAACTGCTCCTCTCCTCACTCTTTATTTAACTGCTCCTCTCCTCGCTCTTTATTTATCTGCTCCTCTCCTCACTCTTTATTTACCTGCTCCTCTCCTCACTCTTTATTTACCTGCTCCTCTCCTCGCTCTTTTTTTTATCTGCTCCGCTCCTCACTCTTTTTTTTGCTTGCTCCTCTCCTCACTCTTTATTTACCTGCTCCTCTCCTCGCTCTTTATTTAACTGCTCTGCTCCTCACTCTTCATTTACCTGCTCCTCTCCTCGCTCTTTATTTATCTGCTCCTCTCCTCGCTCTTCATTTACCTGCTCCTCTGCTCGCTCTTTATTTACCTGCTCCTCTGCTCGCTCTTTATTTACCTGCTCCTCTGCTCGCTCTTTATTTACCTGCTCCTCTCCTCACTCTTTATTTACCTGCTCCTCTCCTCACTCTTTATTTACCTGCTCATCTCCACGCTCTTTTTTTATCTGCTCCTCTCCTCAATCTTTATTTACCTGCTCCTCTCCTCGCTCTTTATTTATCTGCTCCTCTCCTCACTCTTTATTTACCTGCTCCTCTCCCCGCTCTTTATTTACCTGCTCCGCTCCTCACTCATTATTTCCCTGCTCCTCTCCTCACTCTTAATTTATCTGCTCCTCTCCTCGCTCTTTATTTACCTGCGCCTCTCCTCGCTCTTTATTTACCTGCTCCGCACCTCGCTCTTTATTTACCTGCTCCTCTCCTCACTCTTTATTAGCCTGCTTCACTCCTCGCTCTTTATTGATCTGATCCGCTCCTAACTCTATCATTACCAACTCTACGATGTGCTCTTAAATGTCCTGCTCCGCTCCTCACTCTTTATTTACCTGCTCCGCTCCTCGCACTTTATTTACCTGCTCCGCTCCTCACACTTTATTTACCTGCTCTACTACTCACTCTTTATTTACCTGCTCCTCTCCTCACTCTTTATTTACCTGCTCCTCTCCTCACTCTTTATTTACCTGCTCCTCTCCTCGCTCTTTTTTTATCTGCTCCGCTCCTCACTCTTCATTTACCTGCACCTCTCCTCGCTCTTTATTCACCTGCTGCTCTCCTCGCTCTTTATTTACCTGCTCCGCTCCTCGCTCTTTATTTCCCTGCTCCTCTCCTCACTCTTAATTTATCTGCTCCTCTCCTCGCCCTTTGTTTACCTGCTCCTCTCCTCGCTCTTAA
Organism: Heptranchias perlo; assembly: GCF_035084215.1. NCBI lineage: Eukaryota > Metazoa > Chordata > Chondrichthyes > Hexanchiformes > Hexanchidae > Heptranchias > Heptranchias perlo. Next base: position 146,495 of record NW_027139887.1, on the reverse strand, counting down.
TTTATCTGCTCCTCTCCTCGCTCATCATTTACCTGCTCCTCTGCTCGCTCTTAATTTACCTGCTCCTCTCCTCGCTCTTATTTTATCTGCTCCTCTCCTCGCTCTTCATTTACCTGCTCCTCTGCTCGCTCTTTATTTACCTGCTCCTCTGCTCGCTCTTTATTTACCTGCTCCTGTGCTCGCTCTTTATTTACCTGCTCCTCTCCTCGCTCTTTATTTACCTGCTCCTCTCCTCACTCTTTATTTACCTGCTCATCTCCACGCTCTTTTTTTATCTGCTCCTCTCCTCAATCTTTATTTACCTGCTCCTCTCCTCGCTCTTTATTTATCTGCTCCTCTCCTCACTCTTTATTTACCTGCTCCTCTCCTCACTCTTTATTTACCTGCTCCTCTCCTCGCTCTGTATTTATCTGCTCCGCTCCTCACTCTTTTTTTTTCTTGCTCTTCTCCTCACTCTTTATTTACCTGCTCCTCTCCTCGCTCTTTATTCAACTGCTCTGCTCCTCACTCTTCATTTACCTGCACCTCTCCTCGCTCTTTATTCACCTGCTGCTCTCCTCGCTCTTTATTTACCTGCTCCGCTCCTCACTCATTATTTCCCTGCTCCTCTCCGCACTCTTAATTAATCTGCTCCTCTCCTCGCTCTTTATTTACCGGCTCCTCTCCTCGCTCTAAATTTATCTGCTACTCTCCTCGCTCTTTATTTACCTGCGCCTCTCCTCGCTCTTTATTTACCTGCTCTGCTCCTCACTCTTTATATATCTGCTCCTCTCCACGCTCTTTATTTACCTGCTCGTCTCCTCACTCTTTATTTAACTGCTCTAGTCCTCACTCTTTATTGACCTAATCCGCTCCTCGCTCTAAATTTATCTGTTCCACTCTTCACTCTTTATTTATCTGCTCCACTCTTCACCCTTTATTTAACTGCTCCTCTCCTCACTCTTTATTTATCTGCTCCACTCCTCACTCTTTATTTACCTGCTCCTCTCCTCGCTCTTTATATATCTGCTCCTCTCCACGCTCTTTATTTACCTGCTCCTCTCCTCACTCTTCATTGAACTGCTCTAGTCCTCACTCTTTGTTTACCTGCTCCTCTCCTCGCTCTTTATTTATCTGCTCCTCTCCTCGCTCTTTTTTCATCTGCTTCCCTCATCATTCTTTATTTTCCTGCTCCTCTCCTCACTCTTTATTTATCTGCTCCACTCCCCACTCTTTATTTACCTGCTCCTCTCCTCACTTTTAATTTATCTGCTCTGCTCCTCACTCTTTATATATCTGCTCCTCTCCACGCTCTTTATTTAACTGCTCTACTCCTCGCTCTATAAATACCTGCTCCTCTCCTCGCTCTTTATTTATCTGCTCCTCTCCTCGCTCTTTATTTAACTGCTTCTCTCCTCACTCTTTATTTCCCTGCTCCTCTCCTCACTCTTTATTAACCTGCTCCTCTCCACGCTCTTTCTTTATCTGCTCCTCTCCTCAATCTTTGTTTAACTGCTCCTCTCCTCGCTCTTTATTTACCTGCTCCTCTCCTCGCTCTTTTTTCATCTGCTCCGCTCCTCACTCTTTTTTTTGCTTGCTCCTCTCCTCACTCTTTATTTACCTGCTCATCTCCTCGCTCTTTATTTAACTGCTCTGCTCCTCACTCTTCATTTACCTGCACCTCTCCTCGCTCTTTATTCACCTGCTGCTCTCCTCGCTCTTTATTTACCTGCTCCGCTCCTCGCTCTTTATTTCCCTGCTCCTCTCCTCACTCTTAATTTATCTGCTCCTCTCCTCGCTCTTTGTTTACCTGCTCCTCACCTCGCTCTTAATTTGTCTGCTCCTCTCCTCGCTCATCATTTACCTGCTCCTCTGCTCGCTCTTTATTTACCTGCTCCTCTGCTCGCTCTTTATTTACCTGCTCCTCTGCTCGCTCTTTATTTACCTGCTCCTCTCCTCGCTCTTTATTTACCTGCTCCGCTCCTCGCTCTTTATTTACCTGCTCCTCTGCTCGCTCGTTATTTACCTGCTCCTCTGCTCGCTCTTTATTTACCTGCTCCTCTGCTCGCTCTTTATTTACCTGCTCCTCTGCTCGCTCTTTATTTACCTGCTCCTCTCCTCACTCTTTATTTACCTGCTCATCTCCACGCTCTTTTTTTAATCTGCTCCTCTCCTCAATCTTTATTATACCTGCTCCTCTCCTCGCTCTTTATTTATCTGCTCCTCTCCTCGCTCTTTATTTACCTGCTCCTCTCCACACTCTTTATTTACCTGCTCCTCTCCTCGCTCTTTATTTATCTGCTCCGCTCCTCACTCTTTTTTTTGCTTGCTCTTCTCCTCACTCTTTATTTACCTGCTCCTCTCCTCGCTCTTTATTCACCTGCTGCTCTCCTCGCTCTTTATTTACCTGCTCCGCTCCTCACTCATTATTTCCCTGCTCCTCTCCTCACTCTTAATTTATCTGCTCCTCTCCTCGCTCTTTATTTACCGGCTCCTCTCCTCGCTCTAAATTTATCTGCTCCTCTCCTCGCTCTTTATTTACCTGCGCCTCTCCTCGCTCTTTATTTACCTGCTCCGCACCTCGCTCTTTATTTACCTGCTCCTCTCCTCACTCTTTATTAACCTGCTTCACTCCTCGCTCTTTATTGATCTGATCCGCTCCTAACTCTATCATTGCCAACTCTACGATGTGCTCTTCAATGTCCTGCTCCGCTCCTCACTCTTTATTTATCTGCTCCGCTCCTCGCACTTTATTTACCTGCTCCGCTCCTCACACTTTATTTACCTGCTCTACTCCTCACTCTTTATTTACCTGCTCCTCTCCTCGCTCTTTATTTATCTGCTCCACTCCTCACTCTTTATTTACCTGCTCTGCTCCTCACTCTTTATTTACCTGCTCCTCTCCTCGCTCTTTATTTATCTGCTCCACTCCTCACTCTTTATTTACCTGCTCTGCTCCTCACTCTTTATATATCTGCTCCTTTCCACGCTCTTTATTTACCTGCTCGTCTCCTCACTCTTTATTTAACTGCTCTAGTCCTCACTCTTTATTGACCTAATCCGCTCCTCGTTCTAAATTTATCTGCTCCACTCTTCACTCTTTATTTATCTGCTCCACTCTTCACCCTTTATTTAACTGCTCCTCTCCTCACTCTTTATTTACCTGCTCCGCACCTCGCTCTTTATTTACCTGCTCCTCTCCTCACTCTTTATTAACCTGCTTCACTCCTCGCTCTTTATTGATCTGATCCGCTCCTAACTCTTTCATTGCCAACTCTACGATGTGCTCTTAAATGTCCTGCTCCGCTCCTCACTCTTTATTTATCTGCTCCGCTCCTCGCACTTTATTTACCTGCTCCGCTCCTCACACTTTATTTCCCTGCTCTACTCCTCACTCTTTATTTACCTGCTCCTCTCCTCGCTCTTTATTTATCTGCTCCACTCCTCACTCTTTATTTTCCTGCTCTGCTCCTCACTCTTTATTTACCTGCTCCTCTCCTCGCTCTTTATTTATCTGCTCCACTCCTCACTCTTTATTTACCTGCTCTGCTCCTCACTCTTTATATATCTGCTCCTCTCCACGCTCTTTATTTACCTGCTCCCCTCCTCGCTCTTTATTTATCTGCACCTCTCCTCGCTCTTTATTTATCTGCTTCCCTCCTCACTCTTTGTTTTCCTGCTCCTCTCCTCACTCTTTATTTATCTGCTCCACTCCCCACTCTTTATTTATCTGCTCCTCTCCTCACTTTTAATTTATCTGCTCTGCTCCTCACTCTTTATATATCTGCTCCTCTCCACGCTCTTTATTTAACCGCTCTACTCCTCTCTCTTTATATACCTGCTCCTCTCCTCGCTCTTTATTTATCTGCTCCTCTCCTCGCTCTTTATTTAACTGCTTCTCTCCTCACTCTTTAATTTCCTGCTCTACTCCTCGCTCTTTATTTACGTGCTCCTTGCCTCGCTCTTTATTTATCTGCTCCTCTCCTCACTCTTTATTTACCTGCTCCTCTCCTCACTCTTTATTAACCTGCTCCTCTCCACGATCTTTCTTTATCTGCTCCTCTCCTCAATCTTTATTTAACTGCTCCTCTCCTCGCTCTTTATTTATCTGCTCCTCTCCTCACTCTTTATTTACCTGTCCTGTCCTCACTCTTTATTAACCTGCTCCTCTCCACGATCTTTCTTTATCTGCTCCTCTCCTCAATCTTTATTTAACTGCTCCTCTCCTCGCTCTTTATTTATCTGCTCCTCTCCTCACTCTTTATTTACCTGTCCTGTCCTCACTCTTTATTTACCTGCTCCTCTGCTCGCTCGTTATTTACCTGCTCCTCTCATCGCTCTTTATTTACCTGCTCCTCACCTCACTCTTTATTTACCTGCTCATCTCCACGCTCTTTTTTTATCTGCTCCTCTCCTCAATCTTTATTTACCTGCTCCTCTCCACTCTCTTTCTTTATCTGCTCCTCTCCTCAATCTTTATTTAACTGCGCCTCTCCTCGCTCTTTATTGACCTGCTCCGCACCTCGCTCTTTATTTACCTGCTCCTCTCCTCACTCTTTATTAACCTGCTTCACTCCTCGCTCTTTATTGATCTGATCCGCTCCTAACTCTATCATTACCAACTCTACGATGTGCTCTTAAATGTCCTGCTCCGCTCCTCACTCTTTATTTACCTGCTCCACTCCTCACTCTTTATTTGCCTGCTCTGCTCCTCGCTCTTTATTTATCTGCTCCTTTCCTCGCTCTTTATTTACCTGCTCCTCTCTTCGCTCTTTACTTACCTGCTCCGCTCCTCACACTTTATTTACCTGCTCTGCTCCTCACTCTTTATTTACCTGCTCCTCTCCTCGCTCTTTATTTATCTGCTCCACTCCTCACTCTTTATTTACCTGCTCTGCTCCTCACTCTTTATCTACCTGCCCCTCTCCTCGCTCTTTATTTATCTGCTCCACTCCTCACTCTTTATTTACCTGCTCTGCTCCTCACTCTTTATATATCTGCTCCTCTCCACGCTCTTTATTTACCTGCTCGTCTCCTCACTCTTTATTTAACTGCTCTAGTCCTCACTCTTTATTGACCTAATCCGCTCCTCGCTCTAAATTTATCTGCTCCACTCTTCACTCTTTATTTATCTGCTCCACTCTTCACCCTTTATTTAACTGCTCCTCTCCTCACTCTTTATTTATCTGCTCCACTCCTCACTCTTTATTTACCTGCTCCTCTCCTCACTCTTTATTTATCTGCTCCTCTCCTCACTCTTTATTGACCTGCTCTTGTCCTCACTCTTTGTTTACCTGCTCCCCTCCTCGCTCTTTATTTATCTGCACCTCTCCTCGCTCTTTATTTATCTGCTTCCCTCCTCACTCTTTATTTTCCTGCTCCTCTCCTCACTCTTTATTTATCTGCTCCACTCCCCACTCTTTATTTACCTGCTCCTCTCCTCACTTTTAATTGATCTGCTCTGCTCCTCACTCTTTATATATCTGCTCCTCTCCACACTCTTTATTTAACCGCTCTACTCCTCGCTCTTTAAATACCTGCTCCTCTCCTCGCTCTTTATTTATCTGCTCCTCTCCTCGCTCTTTATTTAACTGCTTCTCTCCTCACTCTTTATTTTCCTGCTCTACTCCTCGCTCTTTATTTACGTGCTCCTTGCCTCGCTCTTTATTTACCTGCTCCTCTCCTCAATCTTTATTAACCTGCTCCTCTCCACGATCTTTCTTTATCTGCTCCTCTCCTCAATCTTTATTTAACTGCTCCTCTCCTCGCTCTTTATTTATCTGCTCCTCTCCTCACTCTTTATTTACCTGTCCTGTCCTCACTCTTTATTAACCTGCTCCTCTCCACGATCTTTCTTTATCTGCTCCTCTCCTCAATCTTTATTTAACTGCTCCTCTCCTCGCTCTTTATTTATCTGCTCCTCTCCTCACTCTTTATTTACCTGTCCTGTCCTCACTCTTTATTTACCTGCTCCTCTGCTCGCTCGTTATTTACCTGCTCCTCTCATCGCTCTTTATTTACCTGCTCCTCTCCTCACTCTTTATTTACCTGCTCATCTCCACGCTCTTTTTTTATCTGCTCCTCTCCTCAATCTTTATTTACCTGCTCCTCTCCACGCTCTTTCTTTATCTGCTCCTCTCCTCAATCTTTATTTAACTGCGCCTCTCCTCGCTCTTTATTGACCTGCTCCGCACCTCGCTCTTTATTTCCCTGCTCCTCTCCTCACTCTTTATTAACCTGCTTCACTCCTCGCTCTTTATTGATCTGATCCGCTCCTAACTCTATCATTACCAACTCTACGATGTGCTCTTAAATGTCCTGCTCCGCTCCTCACTCTTTATTTACCTGCTCCGCTCCTCGCACTTTATCTACCTGCTCCGCTCCTCACTCTTCATTTGCCAGCTCTGCTCCTCGCTCTTTATTTATCTGCTCCTTTCCTCGCTCTTTATTTACCTGCTCCTCTCCTCACTCTTTATTAACCTGCTCCTCTCCACGATCTTTCTTTATCTGCTCCTCTCCTCAATCTTTATTTAACTGCTCCTCTCCTCGCTCTTTATTTATCTGCTCCTCTCCTCACTCTTTATTTACCTGTCCTGTCCTCACTCTTTATTAACCTGCTCCTCTCCACGATCTTTCTTTATCTGCTCCTCTCCTCAATCTTTATTTAACTGCTCCTCTCCTCGCTCTTTATTTATCTGCTCCTCTCCTCACTCTTTATTTACCTGTCCTGTCCTCACTCTTTATTTACCTGCTCCTCTGCTCGCTCGTTATTTACCTGCTCCTCTCATCGCTCTTTATTTACCTGCTCCTCTCCTCACTCTTTATTTACCTGCTCATCTCCACGCTCTTTTTTTATCTGCTCCTCTCCTCAATCTTAATTTACCTGCTCCTCTCCACGCTCTTTCTTTATCTGCTCCTCTCCTCAATCTTTATTTAACTGCGCCTCTCCTCGCTCTTTATTGACCTGCTCCGCACCTCGCTCTATATTTACCTGCTCCTCTCCTCACTCTTTATTAACCTGCTTCACTCCTCGCTCTTTATTGATCTGATCCGCTCCTAACTCTATCATTACCAACTCTACGATGTGCTCTTAAATGTCCTGCTCCGCTCCTCACTCATAATTTACCTGCTCCGCTCCTCGCACTTTATCTACCTGCTCCGCTCCTCACTCTTTATTTGCCTGCTCTGCTCCTCGCTCTTTATTTATCTGCTCCTTTCCTCGCTCTTTATTTACCTGCTCCTCTCCTCGCTCTTTACTTACCTTCTCCGCTCCTCACACTTTATTTACCTGCTCTGCTCCTCACTCTTTATTTACCAGCTCCTCTCCTCGCTCTTTATTTATCTGCTCCACTCCTCACTCTTTATTTACCTGCTCTGCTCCTCACTCTTTATTTACCTGCTCCTCTCCTCGCTCTTTATTTATCTGCTCCACTCCTCACTCTTTATTTACCTGCTCTGCTCCTCACTCTTTATATATCTGCTCCTCTCCACGCTCTTTATTTACCTGCTCGTCTCCTCACTCTTTATTTAACTGCTCTAGTCCTCACTCTTTATTGACCTAATCCGCTCCTCGCTCTTAATTTATCTGCTCCACTCTTCACTCTTTATTCATCTGCTCCACTCTTCACCCTTTATTTAACTGCTCCTCTCCTCACGCTTTATTTATCTGCTCCACTCCTCACTCTTTATTTACCTGCTCCTCTCCTCACTCTTTATTTATCTGCTCCTCTCCTCACTCTTTATTTACCTGCTCTGCTCCTCACTCTTTATATATCTGCTCCTCTCCACGCTCTTTATTTAACTGCTCCTCTCCTCACTCTTTATTTAACTGCTCCAGTCCTCACTCTTTGTTTACCTGCTCCTCTCCTCGCTCTTTATTTATCTGCTCCTCTCCTCGCTCTTTATTTATCTGCTTCCCTCCTCACTTTTTATTTTCCTGCTCCTGTCCTCACTCCTTATTTATCTGCTCCACTCCCCAATCTTTATTTACCTGCTCCTCTCCTCACTTTAAATTTATCTGCTCTGCTCCTCACTCTTTATATATCTGTTCCTCTCCACGCTCTTTATTTAACTGCTCTAATCCTCGCTCTTTATATACCTGCTCCTCTCCTCGCTCTTTATTTATCTGCTCCTCTCCTCGCTCTTTATTTAACTGCTTCTCTCCTCACTCTTTATTTTCCTGCTCTGCTCTTCGCTCTTTATTTACGTGCTCCTTGCCTCGCTCTTTATTTATCTGCTCCTCTCCTCACTCTTTATTTACCTGCTCCTCTCCTCACTCTTTATTTACCTGCTCCTCTCCACGCTCTTTCTTTATCTGCTCCTCTCCTCAATCTTTATTTAACTGCTCCTCTCCTCGCTGTTTATTTATCTGTTCCTCTCCTCACTCTTTATTTACCTGCTCCTCTCCTCACTCTTTATTTACCTGCTCCTCTCCTCGCTCTTTATTTATCTGCTCCGCTCCTCACTCTTTTTTTTTGCTTGCTCCTCTCCTCACTCTTTATTTACCTGCTCCTCTCCTCACTCTTTATTGACCTGCTCCTCTCCTCGGTCTTTATTTAACTGCTCCACTCCTCACTCTTTATTTACCTGCTCCTCTCCTCACTCTTTATTTATCTGCTTCCCTCCTCACTCTTTATTTTCCTGCTCCTCTCCTCACTCTTTATTTATCTGCTCCACTCCCCACTCTTTATTTACCTGCTCCTCTCCTCACTTTTAATTTCTCTGCTCTGCTCCTCACTCTTTATATATCTGCTCCTCTCCACGCTCTTTATTTCACCGCTCTACTCCTCGCTCTTTATATACCTGCTCCTCTCCTCGCTCTTTATTTATCTGCTCCTCTCCTCGCTCTTTATTTAACTGCTTCTCTCCTCACTCTTTATTTTCCTGCTCTACTCCTCGCTCTTTATTTACGTGCTCCTTGCCTCGCTCTTTATTTATCTGCTCCTCTCCTCACTCTTTATTTACCTGCTCCTCTCCTCACTCTTTATTAACCTGCTCCTCTCCACGATCTTTCTTTATCTGCTCCTCTCCTCAATCTTTATTTAACTGCTCCTCTCCTCGCTCTTTATTTATCTGCTCCTCTCCTCACTCTTTATTTACCTGTCCTGTCCTCACTCTTTATTTACCTGCTCCTCTGCTCGCTCGTTATTTACCTGCTCCTCTCATCGCTCTTTATTTACCTGCTCCTCTCCTCACTCTTTATTTACCTGCTCATCTCCACGCTCTTTTTTTATCTGCTCCTCTCCTCAATCTTTATTTACCTGCTCCTCTCCACGCTCTTTCTTTATCTGCTCCTCTCCTCAATCTTTATTTAACTGCGCCTCTCCTCGCTCTTTATTGACCTGCTCCGCACCTCGCTCTTTATTTACCTGCTCCTCTCCTCACTCTTTATTAACCTGCTTCACTCCTCGCTCTTTATTGATCTGATCCGCTCCTAACTCTATCATTACCAACTCTACGATGTGCTCTTAAATGTCCTGCTCCGCTCCTCACTCTTTATTTACCTGCTCCGCTCCTCGCACTTTATCTACCTGCTCCGCTCCTCACTCTTTATTTGCCTGCTCTGCTCCTCGCTCTTTATTTATCTGCTCCTTTCCTCGCTCTTTATTTACCTGCTCCTCTCCTCGCTCTTTACTTACCTGCTCCGCTCCTCACACTTTATTTACCTGCTCTGCTCCTCACTCTTTATTTACCTGCACCTCTCCTCGCTCTTTATTTATCTGCTCCACTCCTCACTCTTTATTTACCTGCTCTGCTCCTCACTCTTTATTTACCTGCTCCTCTCCTCGCTCTTTATTTATCTGCTCCACTCCTCACTCTTTATTTACCTGCTCTGCTCCTCACTCTTTATATATCTGCTCCTCTCCACGCTCTTTATTTACCTGCTCGTCTCCTCACTCTTTATTTAACTGCTCTAGTCCTCACTCTTTATTGACCTAATCCGCTCCTCGCTCTTAATTTATCTGCTCCACTCTTCACTCTTTATTTATCTGCTCCACTCTTCACCCTTTATTTAACTGCTCCTCTCCTCACGCTTTATTTATCTGCTCCACTCCTCACTCTTTATTTACCTGCTCCTCTCCTCACTCTTTATTTATCTGCTCCTCTCCTCACTCTTTATTTACCTGCTCTGCTCCTCACTCTTTATATATCTGCTCCTCTCCACGCTCTTTATTTACCTGCTCCTCTCCTCACTCTTTATTTAACTGCTCCAGTCCTCACTCTTTGTTTACCTGCTCCTCTCCTCGCTCTTTATTTATCTGCTCCTCTCCTCGCTCTTTATTTATCTGCTTCCCTCCTCACTCTTTATTTTCCTGCTCCTGTCCTCACTCTTTATTTATCTGCTCCACTCCCCAATCTTTATTTACCTGCTCCTCTCCTCACTTTTAATTTATCTGCTCTGCTCCTCACTCTTTATATATCTGTTCCTCTCCACGCTCTTTATTTAACTGCTCTAATCCTCGCTCTTTATATACCTGCTCCTCTCCTCGCTCTTTATTTATCTGCTCCTCTCCTCGCTCTTTATTTTACTGCTTCTCTCCTCACTCTTTATTTTCCTGCTCTGCTCTTCGCTCTTTATTTACGTGCTCCTTGCCTCGCTCTTTATTTATCTGCTCCTCTCCTCACTCTTTATTTACCTGCTCCTCTCCTCACTCTTTATTTACCTGCTCCTCTCCACGCTCTTTCTTTATCTGCTCCTCTCCTCAATCTTTATTTAACTGCTCCTCTCCTCGCTCTTTATTTATCTGTTCCTCTCCTCACTCTTTATTTACCTGCTCCTCTCCTCAATCTTTATTTACCTGCTCCTCTCCTCGCTCTTTATTTATCTGCTCCGCTCCTCACTCTTTTTTTTGCTTGCTCCTCTCCTCACTCTTTATTTACCTGCTCCTCTCCTCACTCTTTATTGACCTGCTCCTCTCCTCGGTCTTTATATAACTGCTCCTCACCTCACTCTTTATTTACCTGCTCCTCTCCTCACTCTTTATTTATCTGCTCCTCTCCTCACTCTTTATTTACCTGCTCTGCTCTTCACTCTTTATATATCTGCTCCTCTCCACGCTCTTTATTTACCTGCTCCTCTCCTCACTTTTAATTTATCTGCTCTGCTCCTCACTCTTTGTTTACCTGCTCCTCTCCTCGCTCTTTATTTATCTGCTCCTCTCCTCGCTCTTTATTTATCTGCTCCACTCCTCACTCTTTATTTACCTGCTCTGCTCCTCACTCTTTATATATCTGCTCCTCCCCACGCTCTTTATTTAACTGCTCCTCTCCTCACTCTTTATTTAACTGCTCTAGTCCTCACTCTTTATTTACCTGCTCCTCTCCTCGCTCTTTATTTATCTGCTCCTCTCCTCGCTCTTTATTTATCTGCTTCCCTCCTCACTCTTTATTTTCCTGCTCCTCTCCTCACTCTTTATTTATCTGCTCCACTCCCCACTCTTTATTTACCTGCTCCTCTCCTCACTTTTAATTTATCTGCTCTGCTCCTCACTCTTTATATATCTGCTCCTCTCCACGCTCTTTATTATCTGCTCTACTCCTCGCTCATTATATACCTGCTCCTCTCCTCGCTCTTTATTTATCTGCTCCTCTCCTCGCTCTTTATTTAACTGCTTTTCTCCTCACTCTTTATTTTCCTGCTCTACTCCTCGCTCTTTATTTACGTGCTCCTTGCCTCGCTCTTTATTTACCTGCTCCTCTCCTCACTCTTTATGAACCTGCTCCTCTCCACGCTCTTTCTTTATCTGCTCCTCTCCTCAATCTTTATTTACCTGCTCCTCTCCACGCTCTTTCTTTATCTGCTCCTCTCCTCAATCTTTATTCAACTGCGCCTCTCCTCGCTCTTTATTGACCTGCTCCGCACCTCGCTCTTTATTTACCTGCTCCTCTCCTCACTCTTTATTAACCTGCTTCACTCCTCGCTCTTTATTGACCTGCTCCGCTCCTCACTCTTTATTTGCCTGCTCTGCTCCTCGCTCTTTATTTATCTGCTCCTTTCCTCGCTCTTTATTTACCTGCTCCTCTCCTCGCTCTTTACTTACCTGCTCCGCTCCTCACACTTTATTTACCTGCTCTGCTCCTCACTCTTTATTTACCTGCTCCTCTCCTCGCTCTTTATTTATCTGCTCCACTCCTCACTCTTTATTTACCTGCTCTGCTCCTCACTCTTTATTTACCTGCTCCTCTCCTCGCTCTTTATTTATCTGCTCCGCTCCTCACTCTTTATTTACCTACTCTGCTCCTCACTCTTTATATATCTGCTCCTCTCCACGCTCTTTATTTACCTGCTCGTCTCCTCACTCTTTATTTAACTGCTCTAGTCCTCACTCTTTATTGACCTAATCCGCTCCTCGCTCTTAATTTATCTGCTCCATTCTTCACTCTTTATTTATCTGCTCCACTCTTCACCCTTTATTTAACTGCTCCTCTCCTCATGCTTTATTTATCTGCTCCACTCCTCACTCTTTATTTACCTGCTCCTCTCCTCACTCTTTATTTATCTGCTCCTCTCCTCACTCTTTATTTACCTGCTCTGCTCCTCACTCTTTATATATCTGCTCCTCTCCACGCTCTTTATTTACCTGCTCCTCTCCTCACTCTTTATTTAACTGCTCCAGTCCTCACTCTTTGTTTACCTGCTCCTCTCCTCGCTCTTTATTTATCTGCTCCTCTCCTCGCTCTTTATTTATCTGCTTCCCTCCTCACTCTTTATTTTCCTGCTCCTGTCCTCACTCTTTATTTATCTGCTCCACTCCCCACTCTTTATTTACCTGCTCCTCTCCTCACTTTTAATTTATCTGCTCTGCTCCTCACTCTTTATATATCTGTTCCTCTCCACGCTCTTTATTTAACTGCTCGAATCCTCGCTCTTTATATACCTGCTCCTCTCCTCGCTCTTTATTTATCTGCTCCTCTCCTCGCTCTTTATTTAACTGCTTCTCTCCTCACTCTTTATTTTCCTGCTCTGCTCCTCGCTCTTTATTTACGTACTCCTTGCCTCGCTCTTTATTTATCTGCTCCTCTCCTCGCTCTTTATTTATCTGTTCCTCTCCTCACTCTTTATTTACCTGCTCCTCTCCTCACTCTTTATTTACCTGCTCCTCTCCTCGCTCTTTATTTATCTGCTCCGCTCCTCACTCATTTTTTTGCTTGCTCCTCTCCTGACTCTTTATTTACCTGCTCCTCTCCTCACTCTTTATTTACCTGCTCCTCTCCTCGCTCTTTATTTATCTGCTCCGCTCCTCACTCTTTTTTTTGCTTGCTCCTCTCCTCACTCTTTATTGACCTGCTCCTCTCCTCGGTCTTTATTTAACTGCTCCACTCCTCACTCTTTATTTTCCTGCTCCTCTCCTCACTCTTTATTTATCTGCTCCTCTCCTCACTCTTTATTTACCTGCTCTGCTCCTCACTCTTTATATATCTGCTCCTCTCCACGCTCTTTATTTACCTGCTCCTCTCCTCACTTTTATTTTATCTGCTCTGCTCCTCACTCTTTGTTTACCTGCTCCTCTCCTCGCTCTTTATTTATCTGCTCCTCTCCTCGCTCTTTATTTATCTGCTCCACTCCTCACTCTTTATTTACCTGCTCTGCTCCTCACTCTTTATATATCTGCTCCTCCCCACGCTCTTTATTTACCTGCTCCTCTCCTCACTCTTTATTTAACTGCTCTAGTCCTCACTCTTTGTTTACCTGCTCCTCTCCTCGCTCTTTATTTATCTGCTCCTCTCCTCGCTCTTTATTTATCTGCTTCCCTCCTCACTCTTTATTTTCCTGCTCCTCTCCTCACTCTTTATTTATCTGCTCCACTCCCCACTCTTCATTTACCTTCTCCTCTCCTCACTTTTAATTTATCTGCTCTGCTCCTCACTCTTTATATATCTGCTCCTCTCCACGCTCTATATTATCTGCTCTACTCCTCGCTCATTATATACCTGCTCCTCTCCTCGCTCTTTATTTATCTGCTCCTCTCCTCGCTCTTTATTTAACTGCTTCTCTCCTCACTCTTTATTTTCCTGCTCTACTCCTCGCTCTTTATTTACGTGCTCCTTGCCTCGCTCTTTATTTACCTGCTCCTCTCCTCACTCTTTATTAACCTGCTCCTCTCCACGCTCTTTCTTTATCTGCTCCTCTCCTCAATCTTTATTTGACTGCTCCTCTCCTCGCTCTTTATTTATCTGCTCCTCTCCTCGCTCTTTATGTACCTGCTCCTCTCCTGGCTCTTTATTTATCTGCTCCTCTCCTCGCTCTTTATTTAACTGCTTCTCTCCTCACTCTTTATTTTCCTGCTCTGCTCCTCGCTCTTTATTTACGTGCTCCTTGCCTCGCTCTTTATTTATCTGCTCCTCTCCTCACTGTTTATTTACCTGCTCCTCTCCTCACTCTTTATTTACCTGCTCCTCTCCTCGCTCTTTATTTATCTGCTCCGCTCCTCACTCTTTTTTTGCTTGCTCCTCTCCTCACTCTTTATATATCTGCTCCTCTCCACGCTCTTTATTTACCTGCTCCTCTCCTCACTTTTAATTTATCTGCTCTGCTCCTCACTCTTTGTTTACCTGCTCCTCTCCTCGCTCTTTATTTATCTGCTCCTCTCCTCGCTCTTTATTTATCTGCTCCACTCCTCACTCTTTATTTACCTGCTCTGCTCCTCACTCTTTATATATCTGCTCCTCCCCACGCTCTTTATTTACCTGCTCCTCTCCTCACTCTTTATTTAACTGCTCTTGTCCTCACTCTTTATTTACCTGCTCCTCTCCTCGCTCTTTATTTATCTGCTCCTCTCCTCGCTCTTTATTTATCTGCTTCCCTCCTCACTCTTTATTTTCCTGCTCCTCTCCTCACTCTTTATTTATCTGCTCCACTCCCCACTCTTTATTTACCTGCTCCTCTCCTCACTTTTAATTTATCTGCTCTGCTCCTCACTCCTTATATGTCTGCTCCTCTCCACGCTCTTTATTATCTGCTCTACTCCTCGCTCATTATATACCTGCTCCTCTCCTCGCTCTTTATTTATCTGCTCCTCTCCTCGCTCTTTATTTAACTGCTTCTCTCCTCACTCTTTATTTTCCTGCTCTACTCCTCGCTCTTTATTTACGTGCTCCTTGCCTCGCTCTTTATTTACCTGCTCCTCTCCTCACTCTTTATTAACCTGCTCCTCTCCACGCTCTTTCTTTATCTGCTCCTCTCCTCAATCTTTATTTACCTGCTCCTCTCCACGCTCTTTCTTTATCTGCTCCTCTCCTCAATCTTTATTTAACTGCGCCTCTCCTCGCTCTTTATTGACCTGCTCCGCACCTCGCTCTTTATTTACCTGCTCCTCGACTCACTCTTTATTAACCTGCTTCACTCCTCGCTCTTTATTGATCTGATCCGCTCCTAACTCTATCATTACCAACTCTACGATGTGCTCTTAAATGTCCTGCTCCGCTCCTCACTCTTTATTTACCTGCTCCGCTCCTCACTCTTTATTTACCTGCTCCGCTCCTCGCACTTTATCTACCTGCTCCGCTCCTCACTGTTTATTTTCCTGCTCTGCTCCTCGCTCTTCATTTACGTGCTCCTTGCCTCGCTCTTTATTTATCTGCTCCTCTCCTCACTCTTTTTTTACCTGCTCCTCTCCTCACTCTTTATTTACCTGCTCCTCTCCTCGCTCTTTATTTATCTGCTCCACTCCTCACTCTTTATTTACCTGCTCTGCTCCTCACTCTTTATTTACCTGCTCCTCTCCTCGCTCTTTATTTATCTGCTCCACTCCTCACTCTTTATTTACCTGCTCTGCTCCTCACTCTTTATATATCTGCTCCTCTCCACGCTCTTTATTTAACTGCTCTAATCCTCGCTCTTTATATACCTGCTCCTCTCCTCGCTCTTTATTTATCTGCTCCTCTCCTCGCTCTTTATTTAACTGCTTCTCTCCTCACTCTTTATTTTCCTGCTCTGCTCCTCGCTCTTTATTTACGTGCTCCTTGCCTCGCTCTTTATTTATCTGCTCCTCTCCTCACTCTTTATTTACCTGCTCCTCTCCTCACTCTTTATTTACCTGCTCCTCTCCACGCTCTTTCTTTATCTGCTCCTCTCCTCAATCTTTATTTAACTGCTGCTCTCCTCGCTCTTTATTTATCTGTTCCTCTCCTCACTCTTTATTTACCTGCTCCTCTCCTCACTCTTTATTTACCTGCTCCTCTCCTCGCTCTTTATTTATCTGCTCCGCTCCTCACTCTTTTTTTTGCTTGCTCCTCTCCTCACTCTATATTTACCTGCTCCTCTCCTCACTCTTTATTGACCTGCTCCTCTCCTCGGTCTTTATTTAACTGCTCCACTCCTCACTCTTTATTTACCTGCTCCTCTCCTCACTCTTTATTTATCTGCTCCTCTCCTCACTCTTTATTTACCTGCTCTGCTCCTCACTCTTTATATATCTGCTCCTCTCCACGCTCTTTATTTACCTGCTCCTCTCCTCACTTTTAATTTATCTGCTCTGCTCCTCACTCTTTGTTTACCTGCTCCTCTCCTCGCTCTTTATTTATCTGCTCCTCTCCTCGCTCTTTATTTATCTGCTCCACTCCTCACTCTTTATTAACCTGCTCTGCTCCTCACTCTTTATATATCTGCTCCTCCCCACGCTCTTTATTTACCTGCTCCTCTCCTCACTCTTTATTTAACTGCTCTTGTCCTCACTCTTTATTTACCTGCTCCTCTCCTCGCTCTTTATTTATCTGCTCCTCTCCTCGCTCTTTATTTATCTGCTTCCCTCCTCACTCTTTATTTTCCTGCTCCTCTCCTCACTCTTTATTTATCTGCTCCACTCCCCACTCTTTATTTACCTGCTCCTCTCCTCACTTTTAATTTATCTGCTCTGCTCCTCACTCTTTATATATCTGCTCCTCTCCACGCTCTTTATTATCTGCTCTACTCCTCGCTCATTATATACCTGCTCCTCTCCTCGCTCTTTATTTAACTGCTCCACTCCTCACTCTTTATTTACCTGCTCCTCTCCTCACTCTTTATTTATCTGCTCCTCTCCTCACTCTTTATTTACTTGCTCTGCTCCTCACTCTTTATATATCTGCTCCTCCCCACGCTCTTTATTTACCTGCTCCTCTCCTCACTCTTTATTTAACTGCTCTAGTCCTCACTCTTTGTTTACCTGCTCCTCTCCTCGCTCTTTATTTATCTGCTCCTCTCCTCGCTCTTTATTTATCTGCTTCCCTCCTCACTCTTTATTTTACTGCTCCTCTCCTCACTCTTTATTTATCTGCTCCACTCCCCACTCTTCATTTACCTTCTCCTCTCCTCACTTTTAATTTATCTGCTATGCTCCTCACTCTTTATATATCTGCTCCTCTCCACGCTCTATATTATCTGCTCTACTCCTCGCTCATTATATACCTGCTCCTCTCCTCGCTCTTTATTTATCTGCTCCTCTCCTCGCTCTTTATTTAACTGCTTCTCTCCTCACTCTTTATTTTCCTGCTCTACTCCTCGCTCTTTATTTACGTGCTCCTTGCCTCGCTCTTTATTTACCTGCTCCTCTCCTCACTCTTTATTAACCTGCTCCTCTCCACGCTCTTTCTTTATCTGCTCCTCTCCTCAATCTTTATTTAACTGCTCCTCTCCTCGCTCTTTATTTATCTGCTCCTCTCCTCGCTCTTTATATACCTGCTCCTCTCCTGGCTCTTTATTTATCTGCTCCTCTCCTCGCTCTTTATTTAACTGCTTCTCTCCTCACTATTTATTTTCCTGCTCTGCTCCTCGCTCTTTATTTACGTGTTCCTTGCCTCGCTCTTTATTTATCTGCTCCTCTCCTCACTCTTTATTTACCTGCTCCTCTCCTCACTCTTTATTTGCCTGCTCCTCTCCACGCTCTTTCTTTATCTGCTCCTCTCCTCAATCTTTATTTAACTGCTCCTCTCCTCGCTCATTATTTATCTGTTCCTCTCCTCACTCTTTATTTACCTGCTCCTCTCCTCACTCTTTATTTACCTGCTCCTCTCCTCGCTCTTTATTTATCATGCTCCGCTCCTCACTCTTTTTTTTGCTTTCTCCTCTCCTCACTCTTTATTTACCTGCTCCTGTCCTCACTCTTTATTTACCTGCTCCTCTCCTCGCTCTTTATTTATCTGCTCCGCTCCTCACTCTTTTTTTTGCTTGCTCCTCTCCTCACTCTTTATTGACCTGCTCCTCTCCTCGGTCTTTATTTAACTGCTCCACTCCTCACTCTTTATTTACCTGCTCCTCTCCTCACTCTTTATTTACCTGCTCCTCTCCTCACTCTTTATTTACCTGCTCTGCTCCTCACTCTTTATATATCTGCTCCTTTCCACGCTCTTCATTTACCTGCTCCTCTCCTCACTCTTTATTTAACTGCTCCAGTCCTCACTCTTTGTTCACCTGCTCCTCTCCTCGCTCTTTATTTATCTGCTCCTCTCCTCGCTCTTTATTTATCTGCTTCCCTCCTCACTCTTTATTTTCCTGCTCCTGTCCTCACTCTTTATTTATCTGCTCCACTCCCCAATCTTTATTTACCTGCTCCTCTCCTCACTTTTAATTTATCTGCTCTGCTCCTCACTCTTTATATATCTGTTCCTCTCCACGCTCTTTATTTAACTGCTCTAATCCTCGCTCTTTATATACCTGCTCCTCTCCTCGCTCTTTATTTATCTGCTCCTCTCCTCGCTCTTTATTTAACTGCTTCTCTCCTCACTCTTTATTTTCCTGCTCTGCTCCTCGCTCTTTATTTACGTGCTCCTTGCCTCGCTCTTTATTTATCTGCTCCTCTCCTCACTCTTTATTTACCTGCTCCTCTCCTCACTCTTTATTTACCTGCTCCTCTCCACGCTCTTTCTTTATCTGCTCCTCTCCTCAATCTTTATTTAACTGCTCCTCTCCTCGCTCTTTATTTATCTGTTCCTCTCCTCACTCTTTATTCACCTGCTCCTCTCCTCACTCTTTATTTACCTGCTCCTCTCCTCGCTCTTTATTTATCTGCTCCGCTCCTCACTCTTTTTTTTGCTTGCTCCTCTCCTCACTCTTTATTTATCTGCTCCTCTCCTCACTCTTTATTTACCTGCTCTGCTCCTCACTCTTTATATATCTGCTCCTCTCCACGCTCTTTATTTACCTGCTCCTCTCCTCACTTTTAATTTATCTGCTCTGCTCCTCACTCTTTGTTTACCTGCTCCTCTCCTCGCTCTTTATTTATCTGCTCCTCTCCTCGCTCTTTATTTATCTGCTCCACTCCTCACTCTTTATTTACCTGCTCTGCTCCTCACTCTTTATATATCTGCTCCTCCCCACGCTCTTTATTTACCTGCTCCTCTCCTCACTCTTTATTTAACTGCTCTTGTCCTCACTCTTTATTTACCTGCTCCTCTCCTCGCTCTTTATTTATCTGCTCCTCTCCTCGCTCTTTATTTATCTGCTTCCCTCCTCACTCTTTATTTTCCTGCTCCTCTCCTCACTCTTTATTTATCTGCTCCACTCCCCACTCTTTATTTACCTGCTCCTCTCCTCACTTTTAATTTATCTGCTCTGCTCCTCACTCTTTATATATCTGCTCCTCTCCACGCTCTTTATTATCTGCTCTACTCCTCGCTCATTATATACCTGCTCCTCTCCTCGCTCTTTATTTATCTGCTCCTCTCCTCGCTCTTTATTTAACTGCTTCTCTCCTCACTCTTTATTTTCCTGCTCTACTCCTCGCTCTTTATTTACGTGCTCCTTGCCTCGCTCTTTATTTACCTGCTCCTCTCCTCACTCTTTATTAACCTGCTCCTCTCCACGCTCTTTCTTTATCTGCTCCTCTCCTCAATCTTTATTTACCTGCTCCTCTCCACGCTCTTTCTTTATCTGCTCCTCTCCTCAATCTTTATTTAACTGCGCCTCTCCTCGCTCTTTATTGACCTGCTCCGCACCTCGCTCTTTATTTACCTGCTCCTCTCCTCACTCTTTATTAACCTGCTTCACTCCTCGATCTTTATTGATCTGATCCGCTCCTAACTCTATCATTACCAACTCTACGATGTGCTCTTAAATGTCCTGCTCCGCTCCTCACTCTTTATTTACCTGCTCCGCTCCTCACTCTTTATTTACCTGCTCCGCTCCTCGCACTTTATCTACCTGCTCCGCTCCTCACTCTTTATTTTCCTGCTCTGCTCCTCGCTCTTCATTTACGTGCTCCTTGCCTCGCTCTTTATTTATCTGCTACTCTCCTCACTCTTTATTTACCTGCTCCTCTCCTCACTCTTTATTTACCTGCTCCTCTCCTCGCTCTTTATTTATCTGCTCCACTCCTCACTCTTTATTTACCTGCTCTGCTCCTCACTCTTTATTTACCTGCTCCTCTCCTCGCTCTTTATTTATCTGCTCCACTCCTCACTCTTTATTTACCTGCTCTGCTCCTCACTCTTTATATATCTGCTCCTCTCCACGCTCTTTATTTAACTGCTCTAATCCTCGCTCTTTATATACCTGCTCCTCTCCTCGCTCTTTATTTATCTGCTCCTCTCCTCGCTCTTTATTTAACTGCTTCTCTCCTCACTCTTTATTTTCCTGCTCTGCTCCTCGCTCTTTATTTACGTGCTCCTTGCCTCGCTCTTTATTTATCTGCTCCTCTCCTCACTCTTTATTTACCTGCTCCTCTCCTCACTCTTTATTTACCTGCTCCTCTCCTCGCTCTTTATTTATCTGTTCCTCTCCTCACTCTTTATTTACCTGCTCCTCTCCTCACTCTTTATTTACCTGCTCCTCTCCTCGCTCTTTATTTATCTGCTCCGCTCCTCACTCTTTTTTTTGCTTGCTCCTCTCCTCACTCTTTATTTACCTGCTCCTCTCCTCACTCTTTATTGACCTGCTCCTCTCCTCGGTCTTTATTTAACTGCTCCACTCCTCACTCTTTATTTACCTGCTCCTCTCCTCACTCTTTATTTATCTGCTCCTCTCCTCACTCTTTATTTACCTGCTCTGCTCCTCACTCTTTATATATCTGCTCCTCTCCACGCTCTTTATTTACCTGCTCCTCTCCTCACTTTTAATTTATCTGCTCTGCTCCTCACTCTTTGTTCACCTGCTCCTCTCCTCGCTCTTTATTTATCTGCTCCTCTCCTCGCTCTTTATTTATCTGCTCCACTCCTCACTCTTTATTTACCTGCTCTGCTCCTCACTCTTTATATATCTGCTCCTCCCCACGCTCTTTATTTACCTGCTCCTCTCCTCACTCTTTATTTAACTGCTCTTGTCCTCACTCTTTATTTACCTGCTCCTCTCCTCGCTCTTTATTTATCTGCTCCTCTCCTCGCTCTTTATTTATCTGCTTCCCTCCTCACTCTTTATTTTCCTGCTCCTCTCCTCACTCTTTATTTATCTGCTCCACTCCCCACTCTTTATTTACCTGCTCCTCTCCTCACTTTTAATTTATCTGCTCTGCTCCTCACTCTTTATATATCTGTTCCTCTCCACGCTCTTTATTATCTGCTCTACTCCACGCTCATTATATACCTGCTCCTCTCCTCGCTCTTTATTTATCTGCTCCTCTCCTCGCTCTTTATTTAACTGCTTCTCTCCTCACTCTTTATTTTCCTGCTCTACTCCTCGCTCTTTATTTACGTGCTCCTTGCCTCGCTCTTTATTTACCTGCTCCTCTCCTCACTCTTTATTAACCTGCTCCTCTCCACGCTCTTTCTTTATCTGCTCCTCTCCTCAATCTTTATTTACCTGCTCCTCTCCACGCTCTTTCTTTATCTGCTCCTCTCCTCAATCTTTATTTAACTGCGCCTCTCCTCGCTCTTTATTGACCTGCTCCGCACCTCGCTCTTTATTTACCTGCTCCTCTCCTCACTCTTTATTAACCTGCTTCACTCCTCGCTCTTTATTGATCTGATCCGCTCCTAACTCTATCATTACCAACTCTACGATGTGCTCTTAAATGTCCTGCTCCGCTCCTCACTCTTTATTTACCTGCTCCGCTCCTCGCACTTTATCTACCTGCTCCGCTCTTCACTCTTTATTTGCCTGCTCTGCTCATCGCTCTTTATTTATCTGCTTCTTTCCTCGCTCTTTATTTACCTGCTCCTCTCCTCGCTCTTTACTTACCTGCTCCGCTCCTCACACTTTATTTACCTGCTCTGCTCCTCACTCTTTATTTACCTGCTCCTCTCCTCGCTCTTTATTTATCTGCTCCACTCCTCACTCTTTATTTACCTGCTCTGCTCCTCACTCTTTATATATCTGCTCCTCTCCACGCTCTTTGTTTCCCTGCTCGTCTCCTCACTCTTTATTTAACTGCTCTAGTCCTCACTCTTTATTGACCTAATCCGCTCCTCGCTCTTAATTTATCTGCTCCATTCTTCACTCTTTATTTATCTGCTCCACTCTTCACCCTTTATTTAACTGCTCCTCTCCTCACGCTTTATTTACCTGCTCCTCTCCTCACTCTTTATTTATCTGCTCCTCTCCACGCTCTTTATTTACCTGCTCCTCTCCTCACTCTTTATTTAACTGCTCCAGTCCTCACTCTTTGTTTACCTGCTCCTCTCCTCGCTCTTTATTTATCTGCTCCTCTCCTCGCTCTTTATTTATCTGCTTCCCTCCTCACTCTTTATTTTCCTGCTCCTGTCCTCACTCTTTATTTATCTGCTCCACTCCCCACTCTTTATTTACCTGCTCCTCTCCTCACTTTTAATTTATCTGCTCTGCTCCTCACTCTTTATATATCTGTTCCTCTCCACGCTCTTTATTTAACTGCTCTAATCCTCGCTCTTTATATACCTGCTCCTCTCCTCGCTCTTTATTTATCTGCTCCTCTCCTCGCTCTTTATTTAACTGCTTCTCTCCTCACTCTTTATTTTCCTGCTCTGCTCCTCGCTCTTTATTTACGTGCTCCTTGCCTCGCTCTTTATTTATCTGCTCCTCTCCTCACTCTTTATTTATCTGCTCCACTCCCCACTCTTTATTTACCTGCTCCTCTCCTCACTTTTAATTTATCTGCTCTGCTCCTCACTCTTTACATATCTGTTCCTCTCCACGCTCTTTATTTAACTGCTCTAATCCTCGCTCTTTATATACCTGCTCCTCTCCTCGCTCTTTATTTATCTGCTCCTCTCCTCGCTCTTTATTTACCTGCTTCTCTCCTCACTCTTTATTTTCCTGCTCTGCTCCTCGCTCTTTATTTACGTGCTCCTTGCCTCGCTCTTTATTTATCTGCTCCGCTCCTCACTCTTTTTTTTGCTTGCTCCTCTCCTCACTCTTTATTTACCTGCTCCTCTCCTCACTCTTTATTTACCTGCTCGTCTCCTCGCTCTTTATTTATCTGCTCCGCTCCTCACTCTTTTTTTTGCTTGCTCCTCTCCTCACTCTTTATTGACCTGCTCCTCTCCTCGGTCTTTATTTAACTGCTCCACTCCTCACTCTTTATTTACCTGCTCCTCTCCTCACTCTTTATTTATCTGCTCCTCTCCTCACTCTTTATTTACCTGCTCTGCTCCTCACTCTTCATATATCTGCTCCTCTCCACGCTCTTTATTTACCTGCTCCTCTCCTCGCTTTTAATTTATCTGCTCTGCTCCTCACTCTTTGTTTATCTGCTCCTCTCCTCGCTCTTTATTTATCTGCTCCACTCCTCACTCTTTATTGACCTGCTCCTCTCCTCGGTCTTTATTTAACTGCTCCACTCCTCACTCTTTATTTACCTGCTCCTCTCCTCACTCTTTATTTATCTGCTCCTCTCCTCACTCTTTATTTACCTGCTCTGCTCCTCACTCTTTATATATCTGCTCCTCTCCACGCTCTTCATTTACCTGCTCCTCTCCTCACTCTTTATTTAACTGCTCTGGTCCTCACTCTTTGTTTACCTGCTCCTCTCCTCGCTCTTTATTTATCTGCTCCTCTCCTCGCTCTTTATTTATCTGCTTCCCTCCTCACTCTTTATTTTCCTGCTCCTCTCCTCACTCTTTATTTATCTGCTCCACTCCCCACTCTTTATTTACCTGCTCATCTCCTCACTTTTAATTTATCTGCTCTGCTCCTCACTCTTTATATACCTGCTCCTCTCCTCGCTCTTTATTTATCTGCTCCTCTCCTCGCTCTTTATTTAACTGCTTCTCTCCTCACTCTTTATTTTCCTGCTCTACTCCTCGCTCTATATTTACGTGCTCCTTGCCTCGCTCTTTATTTATCTGCTCCTCTCCTCACTCTTTATTTACCTGCTCCTCTCCTCACTCTTTATTAACCTGCTCCTCTCCACGCTCTTTCTTTATCTGCTCCTCTCCTCAATCTTTATTCTCTGCTCCTCTCCTCGCTCTTTATTTATCTGCTCCTCTCCTCACTCTTTATTTACCTGCTCCTCTCCTCACTCTTTATTTACCTGCTCCTCTCCTCGATCTTTTTTTATCTGCTCCGCTCCTCACTCTTTTTTTTGCTTGCTCCTCTCCTCACTCTTTATTTACCTGCTCCTTTCCTCGCTCTTTATTTAACTGCTCTGCTCCTCATTCTTCATTTACCTGCACCTCTCCTCGCTCTTTATTCACCTGCTGCTCTCCTCGCTCTTTATTTACCTGCTCCGCTCCTCGCTCTTTATTTGCCTGCTCCTCTCCACGCTCTTTCTTTATCTGCTCCTCTCCTCAATCTTTATTAACTGCTCCTCTCCTCGCTCTTATTTTATCTGCTCCTCTCCTCGCTCTTCATTTACCTGCTCCTCTGCTCGCTCTTTATTTACCTGCTCCTCTGCTCGCTCTTTATTTACCTGCTCCTCTGCTCGCTCGTTATTTACCTGCTCCTCTCCTCGCTCTTTATTTACCTGCTCCTCTCCTCACTCTTTATTTACCTGCTCATCTCCACGCTCTTTTTTTATCTGCTCCTCTCTTCAATCTTTATTTACCTGCTCCTCTCCTCGCTCTTTATTTATCTGCTCCTCTCCTCACTCGATTTACCTGCTCCTCTCCTCACTCTTTATTTACCTGCTCCTCTCCTCGCTCTTTATTTATCTGCTCCGCTCCTCACTCTTTTTTTTGCTTGCTCTTCTCCTCACTCTTTATTTACCTGCTCCTCTCCTCGCTCTTTATTCAACTGCTCTGCTCCTCACTCTTCATTTAACTGTACCTCTCCTCGCTGTTTATTCACCTGCTGCTCTCCTCGCTCTTTATTTACCTGCTCCGCTCCTCACTCATTATTTCCCTGCTCCTCTCCTCACTCTTAATTTATCTGCTCCTCTCCTCGCTCTTTATTGATCTGATCCGCTCCTAACTCTATCATTACCAACTCTACGATGTGCTCTTAAATGTCCTGCTCCGCTCCTCACTCTTTATTTACCTGCTCCGCTCCTCGCCCTTTATTTACCTGCTCTGCTCCTCGCTCTTTATTTATCTGCTCCTTTCCTCGCTCTTTATTTACCTGCTCCTCTCCTCGCTCTTTACTTACCTGCTCCGCTCCTCACACTTTATTTACCTGCTCTACTCCTCACTGTTTATTTACCTGATCCTCTCCTCGCTCTTTATTTATCTGCTCCACTCCTCACTCTTTATTTACCTGCTCTGCTCCTCACTCTTTATTTACCTGCTCCTCTCCTCGCTCTTTATTTATCTGCTCCACTCCTCACTCTTTATTTACCTGCTCTGCTCCTCACTCTTTATATATCTCCTCCTCTCCACGCTCTTTATTTACCTGCTCATCTCCTCACTCTTTATTTAACTGCTCTAGTCCTCACTCTTTATTGACCTAATCCCCTCCTCGCTCTTAATTTATCTGCTCCACTCTTCACTCTTTATTTATCTGCTCCACTCTTCACCCTTTATTTAACTGCTCCTCTCCTCACTCTTTATTTATCTGCTCCACTCCTCACTCTTTATTTACCTGCTCCTCTCCTCACTCTTTATTTATCTGCTCCTCTCCTCACTCTTTATTTAACTGCTCTGCTCCTCACTCTTTATATATCTGCTCCTCTCCACGCTCTTTATTTACCTGCTCCTCTCCTCACTCTATATTTAACTGCTCCAGTCCTCACTCTTTGTTTACCTGCTCCTCTCCTCGCTCTTTATTTAACTGCTCCTCTCCTCGCTCTTTATTTATCTGCTTCCCTCCTCACTCTTTATTTTCCTCCTCCTGTCCTCACTCTTTATTTATCTGCTCCACTCCCCACTCTTTATATATCTGCTCCTCTCCACGCTCTTTATTTAACTGCTCTAATCCTCGCTCTTTATATACCTGCTCCTCTCCTCGCTCTTTATTTATCTGCTCCTCTCCTCGCTCTTTATTTAACTGCTTCTCTCCTCACTCTTTATTTTTCTGCTCTACTCCTCGCTCTTTCTTTACGTGCTCCTTGCCTCGCTCTTTATTTATCTGCTCCTCTCCTCACTCTTTATTTACCTGCTCCTCTCCTCATTTTTTATTTACCTGCTCCTCTCCACGCTCTTTCTTTATCTGCTCCTCTCCTCAATCTTTATTTACCTGCTCCTCTCCTCACTCTTTATTTACCTGCTCCTCTCCTCGCTCTTTATTTATCTGCTCCGCTCCTGACTCTTTTTTTTGCTTGCTCCTCTCCTCACTCTTTATTGACCTGCTCCTCTCCTCAATCTTTATTTACCTGCTCCTCTCCTCACTCTTTATTTATCTGCTCCTCTCCTCACTCTTTATTTACCTGCTCCTCTCCTCACTCTTTATTTACCTGCTCCTCTCCTCGCTCTTTATTTATCTGCACCGATCCTCACTCTTTTTTTTGCTTGCTCTTCTCCTCACTCTTTATTTACCTGCAACTCTCCTCTCTCTTTATTCAACTGCTCTGCTCCTCACTCTTCATTTACCTGCACCTCTCATCGCTCTTTATTCACCTGCTGCACTCCTCGCTCTTTATTTACCTGCTCCGCTCCTCACTCATTATTTCCCTGCTCCTCTCCTCACGCTTAATTTACCTGCTCCTCTCCTCGCTCTTTATTTACCGGCTCCTCTCCTCGCTCTTAATATATCTGCTCCTCTCCTCGCTCTTTATTTACCTGCGCCTCTCCTCGCTCTTTATTTACCTGCTCCGCACCTCGCTCTTTATTTACCTGCTCCTCTCCTCACTCTTTATTAATCTGCTCCACTCCTCGCTCTTTATTGATCTGATCCGCTCCGAACTCTATAATTACCAACTCCACGATGTGCTCTTAAATGTCCTGCTCCGCTCCTCACTCTTTATTTACCTGCTCCGCTCCTCGCACTTTATTTACCTGCTCTACTCCTCACTCTTTATTTACCTGCTCCACTCCTCGCTCTTGATTTTCCTGCTCCTCTCCTCGATCATTATTTCCCTGCTCTGCTCCTCGCTCTTTATTTATCTGCTCATCTCCTCGCTTTTTACTTACCTGCTCCGCTCCTCACACTTTATTTACCTGCTCTACTCCTCACTCTTTATTTACCTGCTCCTCTCCTCGCTCTTTATTTATCTGCTCCACTCCTCACTCTTAATTTACCTGCTCTGCTCCTCACTCTTTATTTACC
Source organism: Heptranchias perlo (assembly GCF_035084215.1). Lineage (NCBI taxonomy): Eukaryota > Metazoa > Chordata > Chondrichthyes > Hexanchiformes > Hexanchidae > Heptranchias > Heptranchias perlo. The sequence continues at coordinate 119,053 of NW_027139887.1, read as the reverse complement.
TGCTCCTCTCCTCGCTCTTTATTTATCTGCTCCACTCCTCACTCTTTATTTACCTGCTCTGCTCCTCACTCTTCATATATCTGCTCCTCTCCACGCTCTTTATTTATATGCTCGTCTCCTCACTCTTTATTTAACTGCTCTAGTCCTCACTCTTTATTGACCTAATGCGCTCCACGCTCTTTATTTATCTGCTCCACTCCTCACTCTTTATTTATCTGCTCCACTCCTCACTCTTTATTTCCTTGCTCCCCTCCTCACTCTTTATTTATCTGCTCCACTCCTCACTCTTTATTTACCTGCTCCTCTCCTCAATCTTTATTTATCTGCTCCACTCCTCACTCTTTATTTACCTGCTCTGCTCCTCACTCTTTATATATCTGCTCTCCTCCTCGCTCTTTATTTAACTATCCTCTCCTCGCTCTTTATTTATCTGCTCCTCTCCTCGCTCTTTATTTATCTGCTTCTCTCCTCACTCTTTATTTTCCTGCACTACTCCTCGCTCTTTGTTCACCTGCTCCTTGCCTCGCTCTTTATTTATCTGCTCCTCTCCTCACTCTTTATTTACCTGCTCCTCTCCACGATCTTTCTTTATCTGCTCCTCTCCTCAATCTTTATTTACCTGCTCCTCTCCTCGCTCTTAATTTTTCTGCTCCTCTCCTCACTCTTTATTTACCTGCTCCTCTCCTCACTCTTTATTTACCTGCTCCTCTCCTCGCTCTTTATTTAACTGCTCTGCTCCTCACTCCTCATTTACCTGCACCTCTCCTCGCTCATTATTCACCTGCTGCTCTCTTCGCTCTTTATTTAACTGCTCCGCTCCTCACTCTTTATTTCCCTGCTCCTCTCCTCACTCTTAATGTATCTTCTCCTCTCCTCGCTCTTTATTTACCTGCTCCTCTCCTCGCTCTTAATTTATCTGCTCCTCTCCTCGCTCTTCATTTACCTGCTCCTCTGCTCGCTCTTTATTTACCTGCTCCTCTGCTCGCTCTTTATTTACCTGCTCCTCTCCTCGCTCTTTATTTACCTGCTCCGCTCCTCGCTCTTTATTTACCTGCTCCTCTCCTCACTCTTTATTAACCTGCTCCACTCCCCGCTCTTTATTGAACTGATCCGCTCCTCACTCTTAATGTCCCTGCTCCTCTCCTCGCTCTTTATTTACCTGCTCCATTCCTCGCTCTTTATTGATCTGATCCGCTCCTCACTCTGTATTTACCAGCTCCACGATGTGCTCTTAAATTTCCTGCTCCGCTCGTCACTCTTTAATTACCTGCTACTCTCCTCACTCTTTATTTACCTGCTCTGCTCCTCGCTCTTTATTTACCTGCTCCTCTCCTCACTCTTTATTTAACTGCTCTGGTCCTCACTCTTTATTTACCTGCTCCTCTCCTCGCTCTTTATTTATCTGCTCCTCTCCTCGCTCTTTATTTATCTGCTCCACTCCTCACTCTTTATTTACCTACTCCTCTCCTCACTCTTTATTTAACTGCTTGACTCCTCGCTCTTTATTAACTTGCTCCTCTCCTCGCTCTTTATTTATCTGCTCCTCTCCTCGCTCTTTATTTATCTGCTTCTCTCCTCATCTTTATTTTCCTGCTCTACTCCTCGCTCTTTATTTTTCCTGCTCCTTGCCTCGCTCTTTATTTATCTGCTCCTCTCCTCACTGTTTGTTTACCTGCTCCTCTCCTCACGCTTTATTTACCTGCTCCTCTCCACGCTCTTTATTTACCTGCTCCACTCCTCACTCTTTATTTAACTGCTCCTCTCCTCGCTCTTTATTGAACTACTCTGCTCCTCACTCTTCATTTACCTGCACCTCTCCTCGCTCTTTATTCACCTGCTGCTCAACTCGCTCTTTATTTACCTGCTCAGCTCCTCACTCTTTTTTTTGCTTGCTCCTCTCCTCACCCTTTATTTACCTGCTCCTCTCCTCGCTCTTTATTTAACTGCTCTGCTCCTCACTCGTCATTTACCTGCTCCTCTCCTCGCTCTTTATTTATCTTCTCCGCTCCTCACTCTTTTTTTTGCTTGCTCCTCTCCTCACTCTTTATTTACCTGCTCCTCTCCTCGCTCTTTATTTAACTACTCTGCTCCTCACTCTTCATTTACCTGCACCTCTCCTCGCTCTTTATTCACCTGCTGCTCAACTCGCTCTTTATTTACCTGCTCCGCTCCTCACTCTTTATTTACCTGCTCCTCTCCTCACTCTTTATTTGTCTGCTCCGCTCCTCACTCTTTATTTAACTGCTCCTCTCCTCACTCTTTATTTATCTGCTCCACTCCCCACTCTTTATTTACCTGCTCCTCTCCTCACTCTATATTTGTCTGCAAAACTCCTCACTCTTTATTGACCTAATCCGCTCCTCACTCTTTATTTACCTGCTCCTCTCCTCGCTCTTTATTTAACTACTCTGCTCCTCACTCTTCATTTACCTGCACCTCTCCTCGCTCTTTATTCACCTGCTGCTCAACTCGCTCTTTATTTACCTGCTCCGCTCCTCACTCTTTATTTCCCTGCTCCTCTCCTCACTCTTTATTTACCTGCTCCTCTCCTCACTCTTTATTTGTCTGCTCCGCTCCTCACTCTTTATTTAACTGCTCCTCTCCTCACTCTTTATTTATCTGCTCCACTCCCCACTCTTTATTTACCTGCTCCTCTCCTCACTCTATATTTGTCTGCTCCACTCCTCACTCTTTATTGCCCTAATCCGCTCCTCACTCTTAATTTATCTGCTCCACTCCTCACTCTTTATTTAACTGCTCCTCTCCTCACTCTTTATTTATCTGCTCCACTCCTCATTCTTTATTTACCTGCTCCTCTCCTCACTCTTTATTTATCTGCTCCACTCCTCACTCTTTATTTACCTGCTCTGCTCCTCACTCTTTATATATCTGCTCCTCCCCACGCTCTTTATTTACCTGATCCTCTCCTCACTCTTTATTTAACTGCTCCAGTCCTCACTCTTTATTTATCTGCTTCCCTCCTCACTCTTTATTTTCCTGCTCCTCTCCTCACTCTTTATTTATCTGCTCCACTCCCCACTCTTTATTTCCCTGCTCCTCTCCTCACTTTTAATTTATCTGCTCTGCTCCTCACTCTTTATATATCTGCTCCTCTCCACGCTCTTTATTTAACTGCTCTACTCCTCGCTCTTTATTGACCTGCTCCTCTCCTCGCTCTTTAATTATCTTCTCCTCTCCTCACTCTTTATTTACCTGCTCCTCCCCTCACTCTTTATTTACCTGCTCCACGACACGCTCTTTCTTTATCTGCTCCTCTCCTCAATCTTTATTTAACTGCTCCTCTCCTCGCTCTTTTTTTATCTGCGACTCTACTCACTCTTTATTTACCTGCTACTCTCCTCGCTCTTTATTTATCTGCTCCGCTCCTCACTATTTTTTTTGCTTGCTCCTCTCCTCACTCTTTATAAACCTGGTCCTCTCCTCGCTCTTTATTTAACTGCTCTGCTCCTCACTCTTCATTTACCTGCACCTCTCCTCGCTCTTTATTCACCTGCTGCTCTCCTCGCTCTTTATTTACCTGCTCCGCTCCTCGCTCTTTATTTCCCTGCTCCTCTCCTCACTCTTAATTTATCTGCTACTCTCCTCGCTCTTTGTTGACCTGCTCCTCTCCTCGCTCTTGATTTATCTGCTCCTCTCCTCGCTCTTCATTTACCTGCTCCTCTGCTCGCTCTTTATTTACCTGCTCCTCTCCTCGCTCTTATTTTATCTGCTCCTCTCCTCGCTCTTCATTTACCTGCTCTTCTGCTCGCTTTTTGTTTACCTGCTCCTGTGCTCGCTCTTTATTGAGCTGCTCCTCTCCTCGCTCTTTATTTCCCTGCTCCTCTCCTCACTCTTTATTTACCTGCTCATCTCCACGCTCTTTCTTTATCTGCTCCTCTCCTCAATCTTTATTTACCTGCTCCTCTCCTCACTCTTTATTCACCTGCTCCTCTCCTCGCTCTTTATTTATCTGCTCCGCTCCTCACTCTTTTTTTTGCTTGCTCTTCTCCTCACTCTATATTTACCTGCTCCTCTCCTCGCTCTTTATTCAACTGCTCTGCTCCTCACTCTTCATTTACCTGCACCTCTCCTCGCTCTTTATTCACCTGCTGCTCTCCTCGCTCTTTATTTACCTGCTCCGCTCCTCACTCATTATTTCCCTGCTCCTCTACTCACTCTTAATTTATCTGCTCCTCTCCTCGCTCTTTATTGACCTGCGCCTCTCCTCGCTCTTTATTTACCTGCTCCGCACCTCGCTCTTTATTTACCTGCTCTGCTCCTCACTCTTGATTTACCTGCTCCTCTCCTCGCTCTTTATTTATCTGCTCCACTCCTCACTCTTTATTTACCTGCTCTGCTCCCCACTCTTTATATATCTGCTCCTCTCCACGCTCTTTATTTATATGCTCGTCTCCTCACTCTTTATTTAACTGCTCTAGTCCTCACTCTTTATTGACCTAATGCGCTCCACGCTCTTTATTTATCTGCTCCACTTCTCACACTTTATTTATCTGCTCCACTCCTCACTCTTTATTTCCTTGCTCCTCTCCTCACTCTTTATTTATCTGCTCCACTCCTCACTCTTTATTTACCTGCTCCTCTCCTCACTCTTTATTTATCTGCTCTGCTCCTCACTCTTTATGTATCTGCTCTGCTCCTCGCTCTTTATTTACCTGCTCCTCTCCTCGCTCTTTATTTATCTGCTCCTCTCCTCGCTCTTTATTTCTCTGCTTCTCTCCTCACTCTTTATTTTCCTGCTCCTCTCCTCACTCTTTATTGACCTGCTCCACTCCTCACTCTTTATTTACCTTCTCCTCTCCTCGCTCTTTATTTATCTGCTCCGCTGCTCACTCTTTTTTTTGCTTGCTCTTCTCCTCACTCTATATTTACCTGCTCCTCTCCTCGCTCTTTATTCAACTGCTCTGCTCCTCACTCTTCATTTACCTGCACCTCTCCTCGCTCTTTATTCACCTGCTGCTCTCCTCGCTCTTTATTTACCTGCTCCGCTCCTCACTCATTATTTCCCTGCTCCTCTCCTCACTCTTAATTTATCTGCTCCTCTCCTCGCTCTTTATTTACCGGCTCCTCTCCTCGCTCTTAATTTATCTGCTCCACTCCTCGCTCTTTATTGACCTGCACCTCTCCTCGCTCTTTATTTACCTGCTCCGCACCTCGCTCTTTATTTACCTGCTCCTCTCCTCACTCTTTATTAATCTGCTCCACTCCTCGCTCTTTATTGATCTGATCCGCTCCGAACTCTATAATTACCAACTCCACGATGTGCTCTTAAATGTCCTGCTCCGCTCCTCACTCTTTATTTACCTGCTCCGCTCCTCGCACTTTATTTACCTGCTCTACTCCTCACTCTTTATTTACCTGCTCCACTCCTCGCTCTTGATTTTCCTGCTCCTATCCTCGATCTTTATTTCCCTGCTCCGCTCCTCACTCTTTATTTATCTGCTCATCTCCTCGCTTTTTATTTACCTGCTCCTCTCCTCGCTCTTGACTTACCTGCTCCGCTCCTCACACTTTATTTACCTGTTCTACTCCTCACTCTTTATTTACCTGCTCCTCTCCTCGCTCTTTATTTATCTGCTCCACTCCTCACTCTTTATTGACCTGCTCTGCTCCTCACTCTTGATTTACCTGCTCCTCTCCTCGCTCTTTATTTATCTGCTCCACGCCTCACTCTTTATTTACCTGCTCTGCTCCCCACTCTTTATATATCTGCTCCTCTCCACGCTCTTTATTTATATGCTCGTCTCCTCACTCTTTATTTAACTGCTCTAGTCCTCACTCTTTATTGACCTAATGCGCTCCACGCTCTTTATTTGTCTGCTCCACTTCTCACTCTTTATTTATCTGCTCCACTCCTCACTCTTTATTTCCTTGCTCCTCTCCTCACTCTTTATTTATCTGCTCCACTCCTCACTCTTTATTTCCCTGCTCCTCTCCTCACTCTTTATTTATCTGCTCTGCTCCTCACTCTTTATATATCTGCTCTGCTCCTCGCTCTTTATTTATCTGCTCCTCTCCTCGCTCTTTATTTATCTGCTTCTCTCCTCACTCTTTATTTTCCTGCTCTACTCCTCGCTCTTTGTTTACCTGCTCCTTGCCTCGCTCTTTATTTATCTGCTCCTCTCCTCACTCTTTATTGACCTGCTCCTCTCCTCACTCTTTATTTACCTGCTCCTCTCCTCACTCTTTATTTGTCTGCTCCACTCCTCACTCTTTATTTACCTGCTCTGCTCCTCACTCTTTATATATCTGCTCCTCTCCACGCTCTTTATTTACCTGCTCCTCTCCTCACTCTTTATTTAACTGCTCTAGTCCTCACTCTTTATTGACCTAATCCGCTCCTCGCTCTTAATTTATCTGCTCCACTCCTCACTCTTTATTTATCTGCTCCACTCTTCACTCTTTATTTAACTGCTCCTCTCCTCGCTGTTTTTTTTTGCTTGCTCCTCTCCCCCCTCTTTATTTTCCTGCTCTGCTCCTCACTCTTTATTCACCGGCTCTACTCCTCACTCTTTATTTACCTGCTCCTCTCCTCGCTCTTTTTTTTTGCTTGCTCCTCTCCCCCCTCTTTATTTACCTGCTCCTCTCCTCGCTCTTTATTTATCTGCTCTGCTCCTCACTCTTTATTAACCTGCTCCTCTCCTCGCTCTTAATTTATCTGCTCCTCTCCTCGCTCTTTATTTAACTGCTCCTCTCCTCACTCTTTATTAACCTGCTCCACACCTCGCTCTTTATTGATCTGATGCGCTCCTCACTTTATATTTAACAGCTCCACGATGTGCTTTAAATTTCCTGCTCCGCTCCTCACTCTTCATTTATCTGCTCCTCTCCTCACTCTTTATTTACCTGCTCTGCTCCTCGCTCTTTATTTAGCTGCTGCTCTCCTCGCTCTTTATTTTCCTGCTCCTCTCCTCGCTCTTTATTTACCTGCTCCTCTCCTCGCTCTATATTTACCTGCTCCTCTCCTCGCTCTTTATTTACCTGCTCCTCTCCTCGCTCTTTATTTACCTGCTCCGCTCCTTACTCTTTATTTACCTGCTCCTCTCCTCGCTCTTTATTTCCCTGCTCCACTCCTCGCTCTTCATTCACCTGCTGCTCAACTCGCTCTTTATTTACCTGCTCCGCTCCTCACTCTTTATTTACCTACTCCTCTCCTCGCTCTTTATTTACCTGCTCCTCTCCTCGCTATTTATTCACCTGCTGCTCAACTCGCTCTTTATTTACCTGCTCCGTTCCTCACTCTTTTTTAACCTGCTCTGCTCCTCAATCTTTTTTTACCTGTTGCTCTCTTCGCTCTTTATTAACTGATGCCCTCCTCGCTCTTTATTTACCTGCTCCGCATCTCACTCTGTTTTTCCCTGCTCCTCTCCTCGATCTTGACTGACCTGCTCCGATCCTCACACTTTATTTACCTGCTCTACTCCTCACTCTTTATTTACCTGCTCCTCTCCTCGCTCTTTATTTCCTGCTCCTCTCCTCGCTCTTTATTTACCTGCTCCTCTCCTCGCTCTATATTTACCTGCTCCTCTCCTCGCTCTTTATTTACCTGCTCCTCTCCTCGCTCTTTATTTACCTGCTCCGCTCCTCACTCTTTATTGAGCTGCTCCTCTCCTCGCTCTTTATTTCGCTGCTCCACTCCTCGCTCTATATTCACCTGCTGCTCAACTCGCTCTTTATTTACCTGCTCCCCTCCTCACTCTTTATTTACCTGCTCCGCTTCTCGCTCCTTATTGACCTGCTCCTCTCCTCACTCTTTATTAAACTGCTCCACTCCTCGTTCTTTATTAACCTGCTCCACTTATCGTTCTTTATTGATCTGATCCGCTCTTTACTCTTTATTTACCAGCTCAACGATGTGCTCTTAAATTTCCTGCTCCGCTCCTCACTCTTTATTTACCTGCTCTGCTCCTCATTCTTTATTTACCTGCTCTGCTCCTCGAGCTTTATGAATCTGCTCCATTCCTCGCTATTTATTTACCTGCTCCTCTCCTCACTCTTTATTAAACTGCTCCACTCCACGCTCTTAATTGATCTGATCCGCTCCTCACTCTATATTTACCAGCTCCACCATGTGCTCTTAAATTTCCTGCTCCGCTCCTCACTCTTTATTTACCTGCTCTGCTCCTCGCTCTTTATTAATCTGCTGCTCTCCTCGCTCTTTTTTTGCCTGCTCCTCTCCTCGCTCTTTATTTCCCTGTTCCGCTCCTCACTCTATATTTTCCTGCTCTGCTCCTCACTCTTTATTTACCTGCTCTACTCCTCACGCTTTATTAACCTGCTCCTCTCCTCGCTCTTTATTTACCTGCTCCTCTCCTCGCTCTTTATTTACCTGCTCCGCTCCTCAGTCTTTATTTACCTGCTCCTCTCCTCGCTCTTTTTTTTGCTTGCTCCTCTCCCCCCTCTTTATTTAACTGCTCCTCTCCTCGCTCTTTATTTATCTGCTCTGCTCCTCACTCTTTATCAACCTGCTCCTCTCCTCGCTCTTAATTTATCTGCTCCTCTCCTCGCTCTTTATTTACCTGCTCCATTCCTCGCTCTTAATTTATCTGCTCCTCTCCTCGCTCTTTATTTACCTGCTCCTCTCCTCGTTCTTAATTTACCTGCTCCTCTCCTCACTCTTTATTAACCTGCTCCACACCTCGCTCTTTATTGATCTGATGCGCTCCTCACTTTATGTTTAACAGCTCCACGATGTGCTTTAAATTTCCTGCTCCGCTCCTCACTCTTCATTTACCTGCTCCTCTCCTCACTCTTTATTTACCTGCTCTGCTCCTCGCTCTTTATTTAGCTGCTGCTCTCCTCGCTCTTTATTTTCCTGCTCCTCTCCTCGCTCTTTATTTACCTGCTCCGCTCCTTACTCTTTATTTACCTGCTCTGCTCCTCGCTCTTTATTTAGCTGCTCCTCTCCTCGCTCTTTATTTACCTGCTCCTCTCCTCGCTCTTGACTGACCTGCTCCGCTCCTCACACTTTATTTACCTGCTCTACTCCTCACTCTTTATTTACCTGCTCCTCTCCTCGCTCTTTATTTTCCTGCTCCTCTCCTCGCTTTTTATTTACTTGCTCCTCTCCTCGCTCGATATTTACCCGCTCCTCTCCTCGCTCTTTATTTACCTGCTCCTCTCCTCGCTCTTTATTTACCTGCTCCGCTCCTCACTCTTTATTTACCTGCTCCTCTCCTCGCTCTTTATTTACCTGCTCCACTCCTCGCTCTTTATTCACGTGCTGCTCAACTCGCTCTTTATTTACCTGCTCCGCTCCTCACTCTTTATTTCCCAGCTCCTCTCCTCACACTTTATTTCCCTGCTCCTCTCCTCACTCTTTATTGACCTGCCCCAATCCTCGCTCTTAATTTATCTGCTCCTCTCCTCGCTCTTTATTTAGCTGCTGCTCTCCTCGCTCTTTATTTTCCTGCTCCTCTCCTCGCTCTTTATTTACCTGCTCCTCTCCTCGCTCTTTATTTACCTGCTCCTCTCCTCGCTCTTTATTTACCTGCTCCGCTCCTTACTCTTTATTTACCTGCTCCTCTCCTCGCTCTTTATTTCCCTGCTCCACTCCTCGCTCTTCATTCACCTGCTGCTCAACTTGCTCTTTATTTACCTGCTCCGCTCCTCACTCTTTATTCACCTGCTCCTCTCCTCGCTCTTTATTTACCTGCTCCACTCCTCGCTCTTTATTCACCTGCTGCTCAACTCGCTCTTTATTTACCTGCTCCGTTCCTCACTCTTTTTTAACCTGCTAAGCTCCTCAATCTTTATTTACCTGTTGCTCTCTTCGCTCTTTATTAACTGATGCCCTCCTCGCTCTTTATTTACCTGCTCCGCATCTCACTCTGTTTTTCCCTGCTCCTCTCCTCGATCTTGACTGACCTGCTCCGCGCCTCACACTTTATTTACCTGCTCTACTCCTCACTCTTTATTTACCTGCTCCTCTCCTCGCTCTTTATTTCCTGCTCCTCTCCTCGCTCTTTATTTACCTGCTCCTCTCATCGCTCTATATTTACCTGCTCCTCTCCTCGCTCTTTATTTACCTGCTCCTCTCCTCGCTCTTTATTTACCTGCTCCGCTCCTCACTCTTTATTGAGCTGCTCCTCTCCTCGCTCTTTATTTCGCTGCTCCACTCCTCGCTCTTTATTCACCTGCTGCTCAACTCGCTCTTTATTTACCTGCTCCCCTCCTCACTCTTTATTTACCTGCTCCGCTTCTCGCTCCTTATTGACCTGCTCCTCTCCTCACTCTTTGTTAAACTGCTCCACTCCTCGTTCTTTATTAACCTGCTCCACTTATCGTTCTTTATTGATCTGATCCACTCTTTATTCTTTATTTACCAGCTCAACGATGTGCTCTTAAATTTCCTGCTCCGCTCCTCACTCTTTATTTACCTGCTCTGCTCCTCATTCTTTATTTACCTGCTCTGCTCCTCGAGCTTTATGAATCTGCTCCATTCCTCGCTATTTATTTACCTGCTCCGCTCCTCACTCTTTATTTACCTGCTCCTCTCCTCACTCTTTATTAAACTGCTCCACTCCACGCTCTGAATTGATCTGATCCGCTCCTCACTCTATATTTACCAGCTCCACCATGTGCTCTTAAATTTCCTGCTCCGCTCCTCACTCTTTATTTTCCTGCTCTGCTCCTCACTCTTTATTTACCTGCTCTACTCCTCACTCTTTATTTACCTGCTCCTCTCCTCGCTCTTTTTTTTTGCTTGCTCCTCTCCCCTCTCTTTATTTAACTGCTCCTCTCCTCGCTCTTTATTTATCTGCTCTGCTCCTCACTCTTTATCAACCTGCTCCTCTCCTCGCTCTTAATTTATCTGCTCCTCTCCTCGCTCTTTATTTACCTGCTCCATTCCTCGCTCTTAATTTATCTGCTCCTCTCCTCGCTCTTTATTTACCTGCTCCTCTCCTCGTTCTTAATTTACCTGCTCCTCTCCTCACTCTTTATTAACCTGCTCCACACCTCGCTCTTTATTGATCTGATGCGCTCCTCACTTTATATTTAACAGCTCCACGATGTGCTTTAAATTTCCTGCTCCGCTCCTCACTCTTCATTTACCTGCTCCTCTCCTCACTCTTTATTTACCTGCTCTGCTCCTCGCTCTTTATTTAGCTGCTGCTCTCCTCGCTCTTTATTTTCCTGCTCCTCTCCTCGCTCTTTATTTACCTGCTCCGCTCCTTACTCTTTATTTACCTGCTCTGCTCCTCGCTCTTTATTTAGCTGCTCCTCTGCTCGCTCTTTATTTACCTGCTCCTCTCCTCGCTCTTGACTGACCTGCTCCGCTCCTCACACTTTATTTACCTGCTCTACTCCTCACTCTTTATTTACCTGCTCCTCTCCTCGCTCTTTATTTTCCTGCTCCTCTCCTCGCTTTTTATTTACTTGCTCCTCTCCTCGCTCTATATTTACCTGCTCCTCTCCTCGCTCTTTATTTACCTGCTCCTCTCCTCGCTCTTTATTTACCTGCTCCGCTCCTCACTCTTTATTTACCTGCTCCTCTCCTCGCTCTTTATTTACCTGCTCCACTCCTCGCTCTTTATTCACGTGCTGCTCAACTCGCTCTTTATTTACCTGCTCCGCTCCTCACTCTTTATTTCCCAGCTCCTCTCCTCACACTTTATTTCCCTGCTCCTCTCCTCACTCTTTATTAACCTGCCCCAATCCTCGCTCTTAATTTATCTGCTCCTCTCCTCGCTCTTTATTTACCTGCTCCGCTCCTCACTCTTTATTTACCTGCTCCTCTCCTCGCTCTTTATTTACCTGCTCCATTCCTCGCTCTTTATTCACCTGCTGCTCAACTCGCTCTTTATTTACCTGCTCCGCTCCTCACTCTTGATTTCCCAGCTCCTCTCCTCACTCTTTATTTCCCTGCTCCTATCCTCACTCTTTATTAACCTGCCCCAATCCTCGCTCTTAATTTATCTGCTCCTCTCCTCGCTCTTTATTTACCTGTTCCGCTCCTCACTCTTTATTTTCCTGCTCTGCTCCTCACTTTATTTACCTGCTCTACTCCTCACTCTTTATTTACCTGCTCCTCTCCTCGCTCTTTTTTTTGCTTGCTCCTCTCCCCCCTCTTTATTTAACTGCTCCTCTCCTCGCTCTTTATTTATCTGCTCTGCTCCTCACTCTTTATCAACCTGCTCCTCTCCTCGCTCTTAATTTATCTGCTCCTCTCCTCGCTCTTTATTTACCTGCTCCATTCCTCGCTCTTAATTTATCTGCTCCTCTCCTCGCTCTTTATTTACCTGCTCCTCTCCTCGTTCTTAATTTACCTGCTCCTCTCCTCACTCTTTATTAACCTGCTCCACACCTCGCTCTTTATTGATCTGATGCGCTCCTCACTTTATATTTAACAGCTCCACGATGTGCTTTAAATTTCCTGCTCCGCTCCTCACTCTTCATTTACCTGCTCCTCTCCTCACTCTTTATTTACCTGCTCTGCTCCTCGCTCTTTATTTAGCTGCTGCTCTCCTCGCTCTTTATTTTCCTGCTCCTCTCCTCGCTCTTTATTCACCTGCTCCGCTCCTTACTCTTTATTTACCTGCTCTGCTCCTCGCTCTTTATTTAGCTGCTCCTCTCCTCGCTCTTTATTTACCTGCTCCTCTCCTCGCTCTTGACTGACCTGCTCCGCTCCTCACACTTTATTTACCTGCTCTACTCCTCACTCTTTATTTACCTGCTCCTCTCCTCGCTCTTTATTTTCCTGCTCCTCTCCTCGCTTTTTATTTACTTGCTCCTCTCCTCGCTCGATATTTACCTGCTCCTCTCCTCGCTCTTTATTTACCTGCTCCTCTCCTCGCTCTTTATTTACCTGCTCCGCTCCTCACTCTTTATTTACCTGCTCCTCTCCTCGCTCTTTATTTACCTGCTCCACTCCTCGCTCTTTATTCACGTGCTGCTCAACTCGCTCTTTATTTACCTGCTCCGCTCCTCACTCTTTATTTCCCAGCTCCTCTCCTCACACTTTATTTCCCTGCTCCTCTCCTCACTCTTTATTAACCTGCCCCAATCCTCGCTCTTAATTTATCTGCTCCTCTCCTCGCTCTTTATTTAGCTGCTGCTCTCCTCGCTCTTTATTTTCCTGCTCCTCTCCTCGCTCTTTATTTACCTGCTCCTCTCCTCGCTCTTTATTTACCTGCTCCTCTCCTCGCTCTTTATTTACCTGCTCCGCTCCTTACTCTTTATTTACCTGCTCCTCTCCTCGCTCTTTATTTCCCTGCTCCACTCCTCGCTCTTCATTCACCTGCTGCTCAACTCGCTCTTTATTTACCTGCTCCGCTCCTCACTCTTTATTCACCTGCTCCTCTCCTCGCTCTTTATTTACCTGCTCCACTCCTCGCTCTTTATTCACCTGCTGCTCAACTCGCTCTTTATTTACCTGCTCCGTTCCTCACTCTTTTTTAACCTGCTCAGCTCCTCAATCTTTATTTACCTGTTGCTCTCTTCGCTCTTTATTAACTGATGCCCTCCTCGCTCTTTATTTACCTGCTCCGCATCTCACTCTGTTTTTCCCTGCTCCTCTCCTCGATCTTGACTGACCTGCTCCGCGCCTCACACTTTATTTACCTGCTCTACTCCTCACTCTTTATTTACCTGCTCCTCTCCTCGCTCTTTATTTCCTGCTCCTCTCCTCGCTCTTTATTTACCTGCTCCTCTCATCGCTCTATATTTACCTGCTCCTCTCCTCGCTCTTTATTTACCTGCTCCTCTCCTCGCTCTTTATTTACCTGCTCCGCTCCTCACTCTTTATTGAGCTGCTCCTCTCCTCGCTCTTTATTTCGCTGCTCCACTCCTCGCTCTTTATTCACCTGCTGATAAACTCGCTCTTTATTTACCTGCTCCCCTACTCACTCTTTATTTACCTGCTCCGCTTCTCGCTCCTTATTGACCTGCTCCTCTCCTCACTCTTTGTTAAACTGCTCCACTCCTCGTTCTTTATTAACCTGCTCCACTTATCGTTCTTTATTGATCTGATCCACTCTTTATTCTTTATTTACCAGCTCAACGATGTGCTCTTAAATTTCCTGCTCCGCTCCTCACTCTTTATTTACCTGCTCTGCTCCTCATTCTTTATTTACCTGCTCTGCTCCTCGAGCTTTATGAATCTGCTCCATTCCTCGCTATTTATTTACCTGCTCCGCTCCTCACTCTTTATTTACCTGCTCCTCTCCTCACTCTTTATTAAACTGCTCCACTCCACGCTCTGAATTGATCTGATCCGCTCCTCACTCTATATTTACCAGCTCCACCATGTGCTCTTAAATTTCCTGCTCCGCTCCTCACTCTTTATTTTCCTGCTCTGCTCCTCACTCTTTATTTACCTGCTCTACTCCTCACTCTTTATTTACCTGCTCCTCTCCTCGCTCTTTTTTTTTGCTTGCTCCTCTCCCCTCTCTTTATTTAACTGCTCCTCTCCTCGCTCTTTATTTATCTGCTCTGCTCCTCACTCTTTATCAACCTGCTCCTCTCCTCGCTCTTAATTTATCTGCTCCTCTCCTCGCTCTTTATTTACCTGCTCCATTCCTCGCTCTTAATTTATCTGCTCCTCTCCTCGCTCTTTATTTACCTGCTCCTCTCCTCGTTCTTAATTTACCTGCTCCTCTCCTCACTCTTTATTAACCTGCTCCACACCTCGCTCTTTATTGATCTGATGCGCTCCTCACTTTATATTTAACAGCTCCACGATGTGCTTTAAATTTCCTGCTCCGCTCCTCACTCTTCATTTACCTGCTCCTCTCCTCACTCTTTATTTACCTGCTCTGCTCCTCGCTCTTTATTTAGCTGCTGCTCTCCTCGCTCTTTATTTTCCTGCTCCTCTCCTCGCTCTTTATTTACCTGCTCCGCTCCTTACTCTTTATTTACCTGCTCTGCTCCTCGCTCTTTATTTAGCTGCTCCTCTGCTCGCTCTTTATTTACCTGCTCCTCTCCTCGCTCTTGACTGACCTGCTCCGCTCCTCACACTTTATTTACCTGCTCTACTCCTCACTCTTTATTTACCTGCTCCTCTCCTCGCTCTTTATTTTCCTGCTCCTCTCCTCGCTTTTTATTTACTTGCTCCTCTCCTCGCTCTATATTTACCTGCTCCTCTCCTCGCTCTTTATTTACCTGCTCCTCTCCTCACTCTTTATTAACCTGCTCCTCTCCTCGCTCTTTATTTACCTGCTCCACTCCTCGCTCTTTATTCACGTGCTGCTCAACTCGCTCTTTATTTACCTGCTCCGCTCCTCACTCTTTATTTCCCAGCTCCTCTCCTCACACTTTATTTCCCTGCTCCTCTCCTCACTCTTTATTAACCTGCCCCAATCCTCGCTCTTAATTTATCTGCTCCTCTCCTCGCTCTTTATTTACCTGTTCCGCTCCTCACTCTTTATTTTCCTGCTCTGCTCCTCACTCTTTATTCACCGGCTCTACTCCTCACTCTTTATTTACCTGCTCCTCTCCTCGCTCTTTTTTTTTGCTTGCTCCTCTCCCCCCTCTTTATTTACCTGCTCCTCTCCTCGCTCTTTATTTATCTGCTCTGCTCCTCACTCTTTATTAACCTGCTCCTCTCCTCGCTCTTAATTTATCTGCTCCTCTCCTCGCTCTTTATTTACCTGCTCCATTCCTCGCTCTTAATTTATCTGCTCCTCTCCTCGCTCTTTATTTACCTGCTCCTCTCCTCGTTCTTAATTTACCTGCTCCTCTCCTCACTCTTTATTAACCTGCTCCACACCTCGCTCTTTATTGATCTGATGCGCTCCTCACTTTATATTTAACAGCTCCACGATGTGCTTTAAATTTCCTGCTCCGCTCCTCACTCTTCATTTACCTGCTCCTCTCCTCACTCTTTATTTACCTGCTCTGCTCCTCGCTCTTTATTTAGCTGCTGCTCTCCTCGCTCTTTATTTTCCTGCTCCTCTCCTCGCTCTTTATTTACCTGCTCCTCTCCTCGCTCTATATTTACCTGCTCCTCTCCTCGCTCTTTATTTACCTGCTCCTCTCCTCGCTCTTTATTTCCCTGCTCCACTCCTCGCTCTTCATTCACCTGCTGCTCAACTCGCTCTTTATTTACCTGCTCCGCTCCTCACTCTTTATTTACCTACTCCTCTCCTCGCTCTTTATTTACCTGCTCCACTCCTCGCTCTTTATTCACCTGCTGCTCAACTCGCTCTTTATTTACCTGCTCCGGTCCTCACTCTTTATTTCCCAGCTCTTCTCCTCACTCTTTATTTCCCTGCTCCTCTCCTCACTCTTTATTTACCTGCCCCACTCCTCGCTCTTAATTTATCTGCCTCTCTCCTCGCTATTTATTTAACTGCTCCTCTCCTCGCTCTTTTTTTACTTGCTCCGTTCCTCACTCTTTTTTAACCTGCTCTGCTCCTCAATCTTTATTTACCTATTGCTCTCTTCGCTCTTTATTAACTGATGCCCTCCTCGCTCTTTATTTACCTGCTCCGCATCTCACTCTGTTTTTCCCTGCTCCTCTCCTCGATCTTGACTGACCTGCTCCGCTCCTCACACTTTATTTACCTGCTCTACTCCTCGCTCTTTATTTCCTGCTCCTCTCCTCGCTCTTTATTTACCTGCTCCTCTCCTCGCTCTATATTTACCTGCTCCTCTCCTCGCTCTTTATTTACCTGCTCCTCTCCTCGCTCTTTATTTACCTGCTCCGCTCCTCACTCTTTATTGAGCTGCTCCTCTCCTCGCTCTTTATTTCGCTGCTCCACTCCTCGCTCTTTATTCACCTGCTGCTCAACTCGCTCTTTATTTACCTGCTCCCCTCCTCACTCTTTATTTACCTGCTCCGCTTCTCGCTCCTTATTGACCTGCTCCTCTCCTCACTCTTTATTAAACTGCTCCACTCCTCGTTCTTTATTAACCTGCTCCACTTATCGTTCTTTATTGATCTGATCCGCTCTTTACTCTTTATTTACCAGCTCAACGATGTGCTCTTAAATTTCCTGCTCCGCTCCTCACTCTTTATTTACCTGCTCTGCTCCTCGCTCTTTATTTGTCTGCTGCTCTCCTCGCTCTTTTTTTTGCTTGCTCCTCTCCTCCCTCTTTATTTCCCTGCTCCTCTCCTCGCTCTATATTTACCTGCTCCTCTCCTCGCTCTTTATTTACCTGCTCCTCTCCTCGCTCTTTATTTACCTGCTCCTCTCCTCGCTCTTTATTTCGCTGCTCCACTCCTCGCTCTTTATTCACCTGCTCCTCTCCTCGCTCTATATTTACCTGCTCCTCTCCTCGCTCTTTATTTACCTGCTCCTCTCCTCGCTCTTTATTTACCTGCTCCGCTCCTCACTCTTTATTGAGCTGCTCCTCTCCTCGCTCTTTATTTCGCTGCTCCACTCCTCGCTCTTTATTCACCTGCTGATAAACTCGCTCTTTATTTACCTGCTCCCCTACTCACTCTTTATTTACCTGCTCCGCTTCTCGCTCCTTATTGACCTGCTCCTCTCCTCACTCTTTATTAAACTGCTCCACTCCTCGTTCTTTATTAACCTGCTCCACTTATCGTTCTTTATTGATCTGATCCGCTCTTTACTCTTTATTTACCAGCTCAACGATGTGCTCTTAAATTTCCTGCTCCGCTCCTCACTCTTTATTTACCTGCTCTGCTCCTCGCTCTTTATTTATCTGCTCCTCTCCTCGCTCTTTTTTTGCCTGCTCCCCTCCTCGCTCTTTATTTACCTGCTCCGCTCCCCATTCTTTATTTCCCTGCTCTGCTCCTCGATCTTTATGAATCTGCTCCTCTCCTCGCTATTTATTGACCTGCTCCGCTCCTCGCTCTTTATTTACCTGCTCCGCTCATCATTCTTTATTTACCTGCTCCCCTCCTCGCTCTTTATTTACCTGCTACGCTCATCATTCTTTATTTACCTGCTCCTCTCCTCACTCTTTATTAAACTGCTCCACTCCACGCTCTTTATTGATCTGATCCGCTCCTCACTCTATATTTACTAGCTCCACCATGTGCTCTTAAATTTCCTGCTCCGCTCCTCACTCTTTATTTACCTGCTCTGCTCCTCGCTCTTTATTTGTCTGCTGCTCTCCTCGCTCTTTTTTTTTGCTTGCTCCTCTCCTCCCTCTTTATTTCCCTGCTCCTCTCCTCGCTCTTTATTTACCTGTTCCGCTCCTCACTCTTTATTTTCCTGCTCTGCTCCTCACTCTTTATTTACCTGCTCTACTCCTCACTCTTTATTTACCTGCTCCTCTCCTCGCTCTTTTTTTTGCTTCCGCCTCTCCTCCCTCTTTATTTACCTGCTCCTCTCCTCGCTCTTTATTTACCTGCTCTGCTCCTCACTCTTAATTTACCTGCTCCTCTCTTCACTCTTTATTAACCTGCTCCACACCTCGCTCTTCATTTTCCTGCTCTGCTCCTCACTCTTTATTTCCCAGCTCCTCTCATCACTCTTTATTTCCCTGCTCCTCTCCTCACTCTTTATTTACCTGCCCCACTCCTCGCTCTTAATTCATCTGCTCCTCTCCTCGCTCTTTATTTACCTGCTCCTCTCCTCGCTCTTCATTTCCCGGCTCCGCTCCTCACTCTTTATTTACCTGCTCCGCTTCTCGCTCCTTATTTACCTGCTCCTCTCCTCACTCTTTATTAAACTGCTCCGCGTCTCGCTCCTTATTTACCTGCTGCCCTCCTCGCTCTTTATTTACCTGCTCCGCATCTCACTCTGTTTTTCCCTGCTCCTCTCCTCGCTGTTTATTTACCTGCTCCTCTCCTCGCTCTTTATTTCCCGGCTCCGCTCCTCACTCTTTATTTACCTGCTCCGCTTCTCGCTCCTTATTTACCTGCTCCTCTCCTCACTCTTTATTAAACTGCTCCACTCCTCGTTCTTTATTAACCTGCTCCACTTATCGTTCTTTATTGATCTGATCCGCTCTTCACTCTTTACTTACCAGCTCCACGATGTGCTCTTAAATTTCAAGCTCCGCTCCTCACTCTTTATTTACCTGCTCTGCTCCTCGATCTTTATTTATCTGATCCTCTCCTCGCTCTTTTTTTGACTGCTCCCCTCCTCGCTCTTTATTTACCTGCTCCGCTCCTCATTCTTTATTTCCCTGCTCTGCTCCTCGATCTTTATGAATCTGCTCCTCTCCTTGCTAATTATTTACCTGCTCCGCTCCTCGCTCTTTATTTACCTGCTACGCTCCTCACTCTTTATTTACCTGCTCCTCTCCTCGCTCTTTATTTATCTGCTGCTCTCCTCGCTCTTTTTTTTGCTTGCTCCTCTCCTCCCTCTTTATTTACCTGCTCCTCTCCTCGCTCTTTATTTACCTGTTCCGCTCCTCACTCTTTATTTTCCTGCTCTGCTCCTCACTCTTTATTTACCTGCTCTACTCCTCACTCTTTATTTACCTGCTTCTCTCCTCGCTCTTTTTTTTGCTTGCTCCTCTCCTCGCTCTTTATTTACCTGCTACTCTCCTCGCTCTTTATTTGCCTGCTCTGCTCCTCACTCTTTGTTTACCTGCTCCTCTCCTCGCTCTTAATTTATCTGCTCCTCTCCTCGCTTTTTATTTAACTGCTCCATTCCTCGCTCTTAATTTATCTGCTCCATTCCTCGCTCTTAATTTATCTGCTCCTCTCCTCACTCTTTATTTACCTGCTCCACTCCTCGCTCTTTATTCACGTGCTGCTCAACTCGCTCTTTATTTACCTGCTCCTCTCCTCACTCTTTATTTACCTGCTCTGCTCCTCGCTCTGTATTTAGCTGCTGCTCTCCTCGCTCTTTATTTTCCTGCTCCTCTCCTCGCTCTTTATTTACCTGCTCCTCTCCTCGCTCTATATTTACCTGCTCCTCTCCTAGCTCTTTATTTACCTGCTCCTCTCCTCGCTCTTTATTTACCTGCTCCGCTCCTTACTCTTTATTTACCTGCTCCTCTCCTCGCTCTTTATTTCCCTGCTCCACTCCTCGCTCTTCATTCACCTGCTGCTCAACTCGCTCTTTATTTACCTGCTCCCCTACTCACTCTTTATTTACCTGCTTCGCTTCTCGCTCCTTATTGACCTGCTCCTCTCCTCACTCTTTATTAAACTGCTCCACTCCTCGTTCTTTATTAACCTGCTCCACTTATCGTTCTTTATTGATCTGATCCGCTCTTTACTCTTTATTTACCAGCTCAACGATGTGCTCTTAAATTTCCTGCTCCGCTCCTCACTCTTTATTTACCTGCTCTGCTCCTCGCTCTTTATTTATCTGCTCCTCTCCTCGCTCTTTTTTTGCCTGCTCCCCTCCTCGCTCTTTATTTACCTGTTCCGCTCCTCACTCTTTATTTTCCTGCTCTGCTCCTCACTCTTTATTTACCTGCTCTACTCCTCACTCTTTATTTACCTGCTTCTCTCCTCGCTCTTTTTTTTGCTTGCTCCTCTCCTCGCTCTTTATTTACCTGCTACTCTCCTCGCTCTTTATTTGCCTGCTCTGCTCCTCACTCTTTGTTTACCTGCTCCTCTCCTCGCTCTTAATTTATCTGCTCCTCTCCTCGCTTTTTATTTAACTGCTCCATTCCTCGCTCTTTATTTACCTGCTCCGCTCCTTACTCTTTATTTACCTGCTCCTCTCCTCGCTCTTTATTTCCCTGCTCCACTCCTCGCTCTTTATTCACCTGCTGCTCAACTCGCTCTTTATTTACCTGCTCCCCTACTCACTCTTTATTTACCTGCTTCGCTTCTCGCTCCTTATTGACCTGCTCCTCTCCTCACTCTTTATTAAACTGCTCCACTCCTCGTTCTTTATTAACCTGCTCCACTTATCGTTCTTTATTGATCTGATCCGCTCTTTACTCTTTATTTACCAGCTCAACGATGTGCTCTTAAATTTCCTGCTCCGCTCCTCACTCTTTATTTACCTGCTCTGCTCCTCGCTCTTTATTTATCTGCTCCTCTCCTCGCTCTTTTTTTGCCTGCTCCCCTCCTCGCTCTTTATTTACCTGTTCCGCTCCTCACTCTTTATTTTCCTGCTCTGCTCCTCACTCTTTATTTACCTGCTCTACTCCTCACTCTTTATTTACCTGCTTCTCTCCTCGCTCTTTTTTTTGCTTGCTCCTCTCCTCGCTCTTTATTTACCTGCTACTCTCCTCGCTCTTTATTTGCCTGCTCTGCTCCTCACTCTTTGTTTACCTGCTCCTCTCCTCGCTCTTAATTTATCTGCTCCTCTCCTCGCTTTTTATTTAACTGCTCCATTCCTCGCTCTTAATTTATCTGCTCCATTCCTCGCTCTTAATTTATCTGCTCCTCTCCTCACTCTTTATTAACCGGCTCCACACCTCGCTCTTTATTTACCTGCTCCACTCCTCGCTCTTTATTGATCTGATCGGCTCCTCACTCTGTATTTACCAGCTCCACGATGTGCTCTTAAATTTCCTGCTCCGCTCCTCACTCTTTAATTACCTGCGACTCTCCTCACTCATTATTTACCTGCTCGACTCCTCACTCTTTATTTACCTGCTCCTATCCTCGCTCTTTACTTACCTGCTCCGCTCCTCACACTTCATTTACCTGCTCTACTCCTCACTCTTTATTTATCTGCTCCTCTCCTCGCTCTTTATTTACCTGCTCCTCTCCTCGCTCTTTATTTATCTGCTCCTCTCCTCGCTCTTTATTTTCCTGCTCCTCTCCTCGCTCTTTATTTACCTGCTACTCTCCTCGCTCTATATTTACCAGCTCCTCTCCTCGCTCTTTATTTACCTGCTCCTCTCCTCGCTCTTTATTTACCTTCTCCACTCCTCGCTCTTTATTCACCTGCTGCTAAACTCGCTCTTTTTTTACCTGCTCCGCTCCTCACTCTGTATTTCCCAGCTCCTCTCCTCACTCTTTTTTTCCCTGCTCATCCCCTCACTCTTTATTTACCTGCCCCACTCCTCTCTCTTAATTTACCTGCTCCTCTCCTCACTCTTTAATTAACTGCTCTACTCCTCGCTCTGTATTTACCTGCTCCTCTCCTCGCTCTTTATTTATCTGCTCCTCTCCTCGCTCTTTATTTATCTGCTTCTCTCCTCACTCTTTATTTTCCTGCTCTACTCCTCGCTCTTTATTTACCTGCTCCTTGCCTCGCTCTTTATTTATCTGCTCCTCTCCTCACTATTTACCTGCTCCTCTCCTCGCTCTTTATTTGTCTGCTCCTCTCCTCACTCTTTATTTACCTGCTACTCTCCACGCTCTTTCTTTATCTGCTCCTCTCCTCAATCTTTATTTATCTGCTCCTCTCCTCGCTCTTTATTTACCTGCTCCTCTCCTCACTCTTTATTTATCTGCTCCATTCCTCACTCTTTATTTACCTGCTCGTCTCCTCACTTTTAATTTATCTGCTCTGCTCCTCACTTTTTATATATCTGCTCCTCTCCACGCTCTTTATTTAACTGCTCTACTCCTCGCTCTTTATTTACCTGCTCCTCTCCTCGCTCTTTATTTATCTGCTCCTGTCCTCGCTCTTTATTTATCTGCTTCTCTCCTCACTCTTTATTTTCCTGCTCTACTCCTCGCTCTTTATTTACGTGCTCCTTGCCTCGCTCTTTATTTATCTTCTCCTCTCCTCACTCTTTATTTACCTGCTCCTCTCCTCACTCTTTATTAACCTGCTCCTCTCCACGCTCTTTCTTTATCTGCTCCTCTCCTCAATCTTTATTTAACTGCTCCTCTCCTCGCTCTTTATTTATCTGCTCCTCTCCTCACTCTTTATTTACCTGCTCCTCTCCTCACTCTTTATTTACCTGCTCCTCTCCTCGCTCTTTTTTTAAATCTGCTCCGCTCCTCACTCTTTTTTTTGCTTGCTCCTATCCTCACTCTTTATTTACCTGCTCCTGTCCTCGCTCTTTATTTAACTGCTCTGCTCCTCACTCTTCATTTACCTGCTCCTCTCCTCACTCTTAATTTATCTGCTCCTCTCCTCGCTCTTTGTTTACCTGCTCCTCTCCTCGCTCTTAATTTATCTGCTCCTCTCCTCGCTCATCATTTACCTGCTCCTCTGCTCGCTCTTTATTTAACTGCTCCTCTCCTCGCTCTTATTTTATCTGCTCCTCTCCTCGCTCTTCATTTACCTGCTCCTCTGCTCGCTCTTTATTTACCTGCTCCTCTGCTCGCTCTTTATTTACCTGCTCATCTGCTCGCTCTTTATTTACCTGCTCCTCTCCTCGCTCTTTATTTACCTGCTCCTCTCCTCACTCTTTATTTACCTGCTCATCTCCACGCTCTTTTTTTATCTGCTCCTCTCCTCAATCTTTATTTACCTGCTCCTCTCCTCACTCTTTATTTACCTGCTCCTCTCCTCGCTCTTTATTTACCTGCTCCGCTCCTCACTCATTATTTCCCTGCTCCTCTCCTCACTCTTAATTTATCTGCTCCTCTCCTCGCTCTTTATTTACCTGCGCCTCTCCTCGCTCTTTATTTACCTGCTCCGCACCTCGCTCTTTATTTACCTGCTCCTCTCCTCACTCTTTATTAACCTGCTTCACTCCTCGCTCTTTATTGATCTGATCCGCTCCTAACTCTATCATTACCAACTCTACGATGTTCTCTTTATTTACCTGCTCCGCTCCTCACTCTTTATTTACCTGCTCCGCTCCTCGCACTTTATTTACCTGCTCCGCTCCTCACACTTTATTTACCTGCTCTACTACTCACTCTTGATTTTCCTGCTCCTCTCCTCACTCTTTATTTACCTGCTCCTCTCCTCACTCTTTATTTACCTGCTCCTCTCCTCGCTCTTTTTTTTATCTGCTCCGCTCCTCACTCTTTTTTTTGCTTGCTCCTCTCCTCACTCTTTATTTACCTGCTCATCTCCTCGCTCTTTATTCAACTGCTCTGCTCCTCATTCTTCATTTACCTGCACCTCTCCTCGCTCTTTATTCACCTGCTGCTCTCCTCGCTCTTTATTTACCTGCTCCGCTCCTCGCTCTTTATTTGCCTGCTCCTCTCCTCACTCTTAATTTATCTGCTCCTCTCCTCGCTCTTTGTTTACCTGCTCCTCTCCTCGCTCTTAATTTATCTGCTCCTCTCCTCGCTCATCATTTACCTGCTCCTCTGCTCGCTCTTTATTTACCTGCTCCTCTGCTCGCTCTTTATTTACCTGCTCCTCTCCTCGCTATTTATTTACCTGCTCCTCTCCTCACTCTTTATTTACCTGCTCATCTCCACGCTCTTTTTTTATCTGCTCCTCTCCTCAATCTTTATTTACCTGCTCCTCTCCTCGCTCTTTATTCAACTGCTCTGCTCCTCACTCTTCATTTACCTGCACCTCTCCTCGCTCTTTATTCACCTGCTGCTCTCCTCGCTCTTTATTTACCTGCTCCGCTCCTCACTCATTATTTCCCTGCTCCTCTCCTCACTCTTAATTTATCTGCTCCTCTCCTCGCTCTTTATTTACCGGCTCCTCTCCTCGCTCTAAATTTATCTGCTCCTCTCCTCGCTCTTTATTTACCTGCGCCTCTCCTCGCTCTTCATTTACCTGCTCCGCACCTCGCTCTTTATTTACCTGCTCCTCTCCTCACTCTTTATTAACCTGCTTCACTCCTCGCTCTTTATTGATCTGATCCGCTCCTAACTCTATCATTGCCAACTCTACGATGTGCTGTTAAATGTCCTGCTCCGCTCCTCACTCTTTATTTATCTGCTCCGCTCCTCGCACTTTATTTACCTGCTCCGCTCCTCACACTTTATTTACCTGCTCTACTCCTCACTCTTTATTTACCTGCTCCTCTCCTCGCTCTTTATTTATCTGCTCCACTCCTCACTCTTTATTTACCTGCTCTGCTCCTCACTCTTTATTTACCTGCTCCTCTGCTCGCTCTTTATTTATCTGCTCCACTCCTCACTCTTTATTTACCTGCTCTGCTCCTCACTCTTTATATATCTGCTCCTCTCCACGCTCTTTATTTACCTGCTCGTCTCCTCACTCTTTATTTAACTGCTCTAGTCCTCACTCTTTATTGACCTAATCCGCTCCTCGCTCTAAATTTATCTGCTCCACTCTTCACTCTTTATTTATCTGCTCCACTCTTCACCCTTTATTTAACTGCTCCTCTCCTCACTCTTTATTTATCTGCTCCACTCCTCACTCTTTATTTACCTGCTCCTCTCCTCACTCTTTATTTATCTGCTCCTCTCCTCACTCATTATTGACCTGCTCTGCTCCTCACTCTTTATATATCTGCTCCTCTCCACGCTCTTTATTTACCTGCTCCTCTCCTCACTCTTTATTGACCTGCTCCTCTCCTCGGTCTTTATTTAACTGCTCCTCTCCTCACCCTTTATTTACCTGCTCTGCTCCTCACTCTTTATATATCTGCTCCTCTCCACGCTCTTTATTTACCTGCTCCTCTCCTCACTTTTAATTTATCTGCTCTGCTCCTCACTCTTTGTTTACCTGCTCCTCTCCTCGCTCTTTATTTACGTGCTCCTTGCCTCGCTCTTTATTTAACTGCTTCTCTCCTCACTCTTTATTTTCCTGCTCTACTCCTCGCTCTTTATTTACGTGCTCCTTGCCTCGCTCTTTATTTATCTGCTCCTCTCCTCACTCCTTATTTATCTGCTCCTCTCCTCACTCTTTATTAACCTGCTCCTCTCCACGCTCTTTCTTTATCTGCTCCTCTCCTCAATCTTTATTTAACTGCTCCTCTCCTCGCTCTTTATTTACCTGCTCCTCTCCTCGCTCTTTTTTTATCTGCTCCGCTCCTCACTCTTTTTTTTGCTTGCTCCTCTCCTCACTCTTTATTTACCTGCTCATCTCCTCGCTCTTTATTTAACTGCTCTGCTCCTCACTCTTCATTTACCTGCACCTCTCCTCGCTCTTTATTCACCTGCTGCTCTCCTCGCTCTTTATTTACCTGCTCCGCTCCTCGCTCTTTATTTCCCTGCTCCTCTCCTCGCTCTTAATTTATCTGCTCCTCTCCTCGCTCATCATTTACCTGCTCCTCTGCTCGCTCTTTATTTACCTGCTCCTCTCCTCGCTCTTATTTTATCTGCTCCTCTCCTCGCTCTTCATTTACCTGCTCCTCTGCTCGCTCTTTATTTACCTGCTCCTCTGCTCGCTCTTTATTTACCTGCTCCTCTCCTCGCTCTTTATTTACCTGCTCCTCTCCTCACTCTTTATTTACCTGTTCATCTCCACGCACTTTTTTTAATCTGCTCCTCTCCTCAATCTTTATTTACCTGCTCCTCTCCTCGCTCTTTATTGATCTGCTCCTCTCCTCGCTCTTTATTTACCTGCTCCTCTCCTCACTCTTTATTTACCTGCTCCTCTCCTCGCTCTTTATTTATCTGCTCCGCTCCTCACTCTTTTTTTTGCTTGCTCTTCTCCTCACTCTTTATTTACCTGCTCCTCTCCTCGCTCTTTATTCACCTGCTGCTCTCCTCGCTCTTTATTTACCTGCTCCGCTCCTCACTCAATATTTCCCTGCTCCTCTCCTCACTCTTAATTTATCTGCTCCTCTCCTCGCTCTTTATTTACCGGCTCCTCTCCTCGCTCTAAATTTATCTGCTCCTCTCCTCGCTCTTTATTTACCTGCGCCTCTCCTCGCTCTTTATTTACCTGCTCCGCACCTCGCTCTTTATTTACCTGCTCCTCTCCTCACTCTTTATTAACCTGCTTCACTCCTCGCTCTTTATTGATCTGATCCGCTCCTAACTCTATCATTGCCAACTCTACGATGTGCTGTTAAATGTCCTGCTCCGCTCCTCACTCTTTATTGACCTAATCCGCTCCTCGCTCTAAATTTATCTGCTCCACTCTTCACTCTTTATTTATCTGCTCCACACTTCACCCTTTATTTAACTGCTCCTCTCCTCACTCTTTATTTATCTGCTCCACTCCTCACTCTTTATTTACCTGCTCCTCTCCTCACTCTTTATTTATCTGCTCCTCTCCTCACTCATTATTGACCTGCTCTGCTCCTCACTCTTTATATATCTGCTCCTCTCCACGCTCTTTATTTACCTGCTCCTCTCCTCACTCTTTATTTAACTGCTCTCGTCCTCACTCTTTGTTTACCTGCTCCCCTCCTCGCTCTTTATTTATCTGCAACTCTCCTCGCTCTTTATTTATCTGCTTCCCTCCTCACTCTTTATTTTCCTGCTCCTCTCCTCACTCTTTATTTATCTGCTCCACTCCCCACTCTTTATTTACCTGCTCCTCTCCTCACTTTTAATTTATCTGCTCTGCTCCTCACTCTTTATATATCTGCTCCTCTCCACGCTCTTTATTTAACCGCTCTACTCCTCGCTCTTTATATACCTGCTCCTCTCCTCGCTCTTTATTTATCTGCTCCTCTCCTCGCTCTTTATTTAACTGCTTCTCTCCTCACTCTTTATTTTCCTGCTCTACTCCTCGCTCTTTATTTACGTGCTCCTTGCCTCGCTCTTTATTTATCTGCTCCTCTCCTCATTCTTTATTTACCTGCTCCTCTCCTCACTCTTTATTAACCTGCTCCTCTCCACGATCTTTCTTTATCTGCTCCTCTCCTCAATCTTTATTTAACTGCTCCTCTCCTCGCTCTTTATTTATCTGCTCCTCTCCTCACTCTTTATTTACCTGCTCTGCTCCTCACTTTTTATATATCTGCTCCTCTCCACGCTCTTTATTTACCTGCTCCTCTCCTCACTTTTAATTTATCTGCTCTGCTCCTCACTCTTTGTTTACCTGCTCCTCTCCTCGCTCTTTATTTATCTGCTCCTCTCCTCGCTCTTTATTTATCTGCTCCTCTCCTCGCTCTTTATTTGTCTGCTTCTCTCCTCACTCTTTATTTTCCTGCTCCTCTCCTCACTCTTTATTTATCTGCTCCACTCCCCACTCTTTATTTACCTGCTCCTCTCCTCACTTTTAATTTATCTGCTCTGCTCCTCACTCTTTATATATCTGCTCCTCTCCACGCTCTTTATTATCTGCTCTACTCCTCGCTCATTATATACCTGCTCCTCTCCTCGCTCTTTATTTATCTGATCCTCTCCTCGCTCTTTATTTAACTGCTTCTCTCCTCACTCTTTATTTGCCTGCTCTACTCCTCGCTCTTTATTTACGTGCTCCTTGCCTCGCTCTTTATTTACCTGCTCCTCTCCTCACTCTTGATTAACCTGCTCCTCTCCACGCTCTTTCTTTATCTGCTCCTCTCCTCAATCTTTATTTACCTGCTCCGCACCTCGCTCTTTATTTACCTGCTCCTCTCCTCACTCTTTATTAACCTGCTCCTCTCCTCACTCTTTATTTACCTGCTCCTCTCCTCGCTCTTTATTTATCTGCTCCGCTCCTCACTCTTTTTTTTGCTTGCTCTTCTCCTCACTCTTTATTTACCTGCTCCTCTCCTCGCTCTTTATTCACCTGCTGCTCTCCTCGCTCTTTATTTACCTGCTCCGCTCCTCACTCAATATTTCCCTGCTCCTCTCCTCACTCTTAATTTATCTGCTCCTCTCCTCGCTCTTTATTTACCGGCTCCTCTCCTCGCTCTAAATTTATCTGCTCCTCTCCTCGCTCTTTATTTACCTGCGCCTCTCCTCGCTCTTTATTTACCTGCTCCGCACCTCGCTCTTTATTTACCTGCTCCTCTCCTCACTCTTTATTAACCTGCTTCACTCCTCGCTCTTTATTGATCTGATCCGCTCCTAACTCTATCATTGCCAACTCTCCGATGTGCTCTTAAATGTCCTGCTCCGCTCCTCACTCTTTATTTATCTGCTCCGCTCCTCGCACTTTATTTACCTGCTCCGCTCCTCACTCTTTATTTATCTGCTCCACTCCTCACTCTTTATTTACCTGCTCCTCTCCTCACTCTTTATTTATCTGCTCCTCTCCTCACTCATTATTGACCTGCTCTGCTCCTCACTCTTTATATATCTGCTCCTCTCCACGCTCTTTATTTACCTGCTCCTCTCCTCACTCTTTATTTAACTGCTCTCGTCCTCACTCTTTGTTTACCTGCTCCCCTCCTCGCTCTTTATTTATCTGCACCTCTCCTCGCTCTTTATTTATCTGCTTCCCTCCTCACTCTTTATTTTCCTGCTCCTCTCCTCACTCTTTATTTATCTGCTCCACTCCCCACTCTTTATTTACCTGCTCCTCTCCTCACTTTTAATTTATCTGCTCTGCTCCTCACTCTTTATATATCTGCTCCTCTCCACGCTCTTTATTTAACCGCTCTACTCCTCGCTCTTTATATACCTGCTCCTCTCCTCGCTCTTTATTTATCTGCTCCTCTCCTCGCTCTTTATTTAACTGCTTCTCTCCTCACTCTTTATTTTCCTGCTCTACTCCTCGCTCTTTCTTTACGTGCTCCTTGCCTCGCTCTTTATTTATCTGCTCCTCTCCTCACTCTTTCTTTACCTGCTCCTCTCCTCACTCTTTATTAACCTGCTCCTCTCCACGATCTTTCTTTATCTGCTCCTCTCCTCAATCTTTATTTAACTGCTCCTCTCCTCGCTCTTTATTTATCTGCTCCTCTCCTCACTCTTTATTTACCTGTCCTGTCCTCACTCTTTATTTACCTGCTCCTCTGCTCGCTCGTTATTTACCTGCTCCTCTCATCGCTCTTTATTTACCTGCTCCTCTCCTCACTCTTTATTTACCTGCTCATCTCCACGCTCTTTTTTTATCTGCTCCTCTCCTCAATCTTTATTTACCTGCTCCTCTCCACGCTCTTTCTTTATCTGCTCCTCTCCTCAATCTTTATTTAACTGCGCCTCTCCTCGCTCTTTATTGACCTGCTCCGCACCTCGCTCTTTATTTACCTGCTCCTCTCCTCACTCTTTATTAACCTGCTTCACTCCTCACTCTTTATTGACCTGCTCCGCTCCTCGCACTTTATCTACCTGCTCCGCTCCTCACTCTTTATTTGCCTGCTCTGCTCCTCGCTCTTTATTTATCTGCTCCTTTCCTCGCTCTTTATTTACCTGCTCCTCTCCTCGCTCTTTACTTACCTGCTCCGCTCCTCACACTTTATTTACCTGCTCTGCTCCTCAATCTTTATTTACCTGCTCCTCTCCTCGCTCTTTATTTATCTGCTCCACTCCTCACTCTTTATTTACCTGCTCTGCTCCTCACTCTTTATTTAACTGCTCCTCTCCTCGCTCTTTATTTATCTGCTCCACTCCTCACTCTTTATTTACCTGCTCTGCTCCTCACTCTTTATATATCTGCTCCTCTCCACGCTCTTTATTTACCTGCTCGTCTCCTCACTCTTTATTTAACTGCTCTAGTCCTCACTCTTTATTGACCTAATCCGCTCCTCGCTCTTAATTTATCTGCTCCACTCTTCACTCTTTATTTATCTGCTCCACTCTTCACCCTTTATTTAACTGCTCCTCTCCTCACGCTTTATTTATCTGCTCCACTCCTCACTCTTTATTTACCTGCTCCTCTCCTCACTCTTTATTTATCTGCTCCTCTCCTCACTCTTTATTAACCTGATCTGCTCCTCACTCTTTATATATCTGCTCCTCTCCACGCTCTTTATTTACCTGCTCCTCTCCTCACAGTTTATTTAACTGCTCCAGTCCTCACTATTTGTTTACCTGCTCCTCTCCTCGCTCTTTATTTATCTGCTCCTCTCCTCGCTCTTTATTTATCTGCTTCCCTCCTCACTCTTTATTTTCCTGCTCCTGTCCTCACTCTTTATTTATCTGCTCCACTCCCCAATCTTTATTTACCTGCTCCTCTCCTCACTTTTAATTTATCTGCTCTGCTCCTCGCTCTTTATTTATCTGCTCCTCTCCTCGCTCTTTATTTAACTGCTTCTCTCCTCACTCTTTATTTTCCTGCTCTGCTCCTCGCTCTTTATTTACGTGCTCCTTGCCTCGCTCTTGATTTATCTGCTCCTCTCCTCACTCTTTATTTACCTGCTCCTCTCCTCACTCTTTATTTACCTGCTCCTCTCCACGCTCTTTCTTTATCTGCTCCTCTCCTCACTCTTTATTTACCTGCTCCTCTCCTCACTCTTTATTTACCTGCTCCTCTCCTCGCTCTTTATTTATCTGCTCCGCTCCTCAATCTTTTTTTTGCTTGCTCCTCTCCTCACTCTTTATTTACCTGCTCCTCTCCTCACTCTTTATTGACCTGCTCCTCTCCTCGGTCTTTATTTAACTGCTCCTCTCTTCACTCTTTATTTACCTGCTCTGCTCCTCACTCTTTATATATCTGCTCCTCTCCACGCTCTTTATTTACCTGCTCCTCTCCTCACTTTTAATTTATCTGCTCTGCTCCTCACTCTTTGTTTACCTGCTCCTCTCCTCGCTCTTTATTTACCTGCTCCTCTCCTCGCTCTTTATTTATCTGCTCCTCTCCTCGCTCTTTATTTATCTGCTTCCCTCCTCACTCTTTATTTTCCTGCTCCTCTCCTCACTCTTTATATATCTGCTCCTCTCCACGCTCTTTATTATCTGCTCTACTCCTCGCTCATTATATACCTGCTCCTCTCCTCGCTCTTTATTTATCTGATCCTCTCCTCGCTCTTTATTTAACTGCTTCTCTCCTCACTCTTTATTTTCCTGCTCTACTCCTCGCTCTTTATTTACGTGCTCCTTGCCTCGCTCT
Source organism: Heptranchias perlo (assembly GCF_035084215.1). Taxonomy (NCBI): domain Eukaryota; kingdom Metazoa; phylum Chordata; class Chondrichthyes; order Hexanchiformes; family Hexanchidae; genus Heptranchias; species Heptranchias perlo. The sequence continues at coordinate 87,542 of NW_027139887.1, read as the reverse complement.
TTATTTACCTGCTCCTCTCCTCACTCTTGATTAACCTGCTCCTCTCCACGCTCTTTCTTTATCTGCTCCTCTCCTCAATCTTTATTTACCTGCTCCTCTCCACGCTCTTTCTTTATCTGCTCCTCTCCTCAATCTTTATTTAACTGCGCCTCTCCTCGCTCTTTATTGACCTGCTCCGCACCTCGCTCTTTATTTACCTGCTCCTCTCCTCACTCTTTATTAACCTGCTTCACTCCTCGCTCTTTATTGATCTGATCCGCTCCTAACTCGATCATTACCAACTCTACGATGTGCTCTTAAATGTCCTGCTCCGCTCCTCACTCTTTATTTACCTGCTCCGCTCCTCGCACTTTATCTACCTGCTCCGCTCCTCACTCTTCATTTGCCTGCTCTGCTCCTTGCTCTTTATTTATCTGCTCCTTTCCTCGCTCTTTATTTACCTGCTCCTCTCCTCGCTCTTTACTTACCTGCTCCGCTCCTCACACTTTATTTACCTGCTCTGCTCCTCACTCTTTATTTACCTGCTCCTCTCCTCGCTCTTTATTTATCTGCTCCACTCCCCACTCTTTATTTACCTGCTCCTCTCCTCACTTTTAATTTATCTGCTCTGCTCCTCACTCTTTATATATCTGCTCCTCTCCACGCTCTTTATTTAACCGCTCTACTCCTCGCTCTTTATATACCTGCTCCTCTCCTCGCTCTTTATTTATCTGCTCCTCTCCTCGCTCTTTATTTAACTGCTTCTCTCCTCACTCTTTATTTTCCTGCTCTACTCCTCGCTCTTTCTTTACGTGCTCCTTGCCTCGCTCTTTATTTATCTGCTCCTCTCCTCACTCTTTCTTTACCTGCTCCTCTCCTCACTCTTTATTAACCTGCTCCTCTCCACGATCTTTCTTTATCTGCTCCTCTCCTCAATCTTTATTTAACTGCTCCTCTCCTCGCTCTTTATTTATCTGCTCCTCTCCTCACTCTTTATTTACCTGTCCTGTCCTCACTCTTTATTTACCTGCTCCTCTGCTCGCTCGTTATTTACCTGCTCCTCTCATCGCTCTTTATTTACCTGCTCCTCTCCTCACTCTTTATTTACCTGCTCATCTCCACGCTCTTTTTTTATCTGCTCCTCTCCTCAATCTTTATTTACCTGCTCCTCTCCACGCTCTTTCTTTATCTGCTCCTCTCCTCAATCTTTATTTAACTGCGCCTCTCCTCGCTCTTTATTGACCTGCTCCGCACCTCGCTCTTTATTTACCTGCTCCTCTCCTCACTCTTTATTAACCTGCTTCACTCCTCGCTCTTTATTGATCTGATCCGCTCCTAACTCTATCATTACCAACTCTACGATGTGCTCTTAAATGTCCTGCTCCGCTCCTCACTCTTTATTTACCTGCTCCGCTCCTCGCACTTTATCTACCTGCTCCGCTCCTCACTCTTTATTTGCCTGCTCTGCTCCTCGCTCTTTATTTATCTGCTCCTTTCCTCGCTCTTTATTTACCTGCTCCTCTCCTCGCTCTTTACTTACCTGCTCCGCTCCTCACACTTTATTTACCTGCTCTGCTCCTCACTCTTTATTTACCTGCTCCTCTCCTCGCTCTTTATTTATCTGCTCCACTCCTCACTCTTTATTTACCTGCTCTGCTCCTCACTCTTTATTTAACTGCTCCTCTCCTCGCTCTTTATTTATCTGCTCCACTCCTCACTCTTTATTTACCTGCTCTGCTCCTCACTCTTTATATATCTGCTCCTCTCCACGCTCTTTATTTACCTGCTCGTCTCCTCACTCTTTATTTACCTGCTCCTCTCCTCGCTCTTTATTTATCTGCTCCGCTCCTCAATCTTTTTTTTGCTTGCTCCTCTCCTCACTCTTTATTTACCTGCTCCTCTCCTCACTCTTTATTGACCTGCTCCTCTCCTCGGTCTTTATTTAACTGCTCCTCTCCTCACTCTTTATTTACCTGCTCTGCTCCTCACTCTTTATATATCTGCTCCTCTCCACGCTCTTTATTTACCTGCTCCTCTCCTCACTTTTAATTTATCTGCTCTGCTCCTCACTCTTTGTTTACCTGCTCCTCTCCTCGCTCTTTATTTACCTGCTCCTCTCCTCGCTCTTTATTTATCTGCTCCTCTCCTCGCTCTTTATTTATCTGCTTCCCTCCTCACTCTTTATTTTCCTGCTCCTCTCCTCACTCTTTATATATCTGCTCCTCTCCACGCTCTTTATTATCTGCTCTACTCCTCGCTCATTATATACCTGCTCCTCTCCTCGCTCTTTATTTATCTGATCCTCTCCTCGCTCTTTATTTAACTGCTTCTCTCCTCACTCTTTATTTTCCTGCTCTACTCCTCGCTCTTTATTTACGTGCTCCTTGCCTCGCTCTTTATTTACCTGCTCCTCTCCTCACTCTTGATTAACCTGCTCCTCTCCACGCTCTTTCTTTATCTGCTCCTCTCCTCAATCTTTATTTACCTGCTCCTCTCCACGCTCTTTCTTTATCTGCTCCTCTCCTCAATCTTTATTTAACTGCGCCTCTCCTCGCTCTTTATTGACCTGCTCCGCACCTCGCTCTTTATTTACCTGCTCCTCTCCTCACTCTTTATTAACCTGCTTCACTCCTCGCTCTTTATTGATCTGATCCGCTCCTAACTCGATCATTACCAACTCTACGATGTGCTCTTAAATGTCCTGCTCCGCTCCTCACTCTTTATTTACCTGCTCCGCTCCTCGCACTTTATCTACCTGCTCCGCTCCTCACTCTTCATTTGCCTGCTCTGCTCCTTGCTCTTTATTTATCTGCTCCTTTCCTCGCTCTTTATTTACCTGCTCCTCTCCTCGCTCTTTACTTACCTGCTCCGCTCCTCACACTTTATTTACCTGCTCTGCTCCTCACTCTTTATTTACCTGCTCCTCTCCTCGCTCTTTATTTATCTGCTCCACTCCCCACTCTTTATTTACCTGCTCCTCTCCTCACTTTTAATTTATCTGCTCTGCTCCTCACTCTTTATATATCTGCTCCTCTCCACGCTCTTTATTTAACCGCTCTACTCCTCGCTCTTTATATACCTGCTCCTCTCCTCGCTCTTTATTTATCTGCTCCTCTCCTCGCTCTTTATTTAACTGCTTCTCTCCTCACTCTTTATTTTCCTGCTCTACTCCTCGCTCTTTCTTTACGTGCTCCTTGCCTCGCTCTTTATTTATCTGCTCCTCTCCTCACTCTTTCTTTACCTGCTCCTCTCCTCACTCTTTATTAACCTGCTCCTCTCCACGATCTTTCTTTATCTGCTCCTCTCCTCAATCTTTATTTAACTGCTCCTCTCCTCGCTCTTTATTTATCTGCTCCTCTCCTCACTCTTTATTTACCTGTCCTGTCCTCACTCTTTATTTACCTGCTCCTCTGCTCGCTCGTTATTTACCTGCTCCTCTCATCGCTCTTTATTTACCTGCTCCTCTCCTCACTCTTTATTTACCTGCTCATCTCCACGCTCTTTTTTTATCTGCTCCTCTCCTCAATCTTTATTTACCTGCTCCTCTCCACGCTCTTTCTTTATCTGCTCCTCTCCTCAATCTTTATTTAACTGCGCCTCTCCTCGCTCTTTATTGACCTGCTCCGCACCTCGCTCTTTATTTACCTGCTCCTCTCCTCACTCTTTATTAACCTGCTTCACTCCTCGCTCTTTATTGATCTGATCCGCTCCTAACTCTATCATTACCAACTCTACGATGTGCTCTTAAATGTCCTGCTCCGCTCCTCACTCTTTATTGACCTGCTCCGCTCCTCGCACTTTATCTACCTGCTCCGCTCCTCACTCTTTATTTGCCTGCTCTGCTCCTCGCTCTTTATTTATCTGCTCCTTTCCTCGCTCTTTATTTACCTGCTCCTCTCCTCGCTCTTTACTTACCTGCTCCGCTCCTCACACTTTATTTACCTGCTCTGCTCCTCACTCTTTATTTACCTGCTCCTCTCCTCGCTCTTTATTTATCTGCTCCACTCCTCACTCTTTATTTACCTGCTCTGCTCCTCACTCTTTATTTAACTGCTCCTCTCCTCGCTCTTTATTTACCTGCTCTGCTCCTCACTCTTTATATATCTGCTCCTCTCCACGCTCTTTATTTACCTGCTCGTCTCCTCACTCTTTATTTAACTGCTCTAGTCCTCACTCTTTATTGACCTAATCCGCTCCTCGCTCTTAATTTATCTGCTCCACTCTTCACTCTTTATTTATCTGCTCCACTCTTCACCATTTATTTAACTGCTCCTCTCCTCACGCTTTATTTATCTGCTCCACTCCTCACTCTTTATTTACCTGCTCCTCTCCTCACTCTTTATTTATCTGCTCCTCTCCTCACTCTTTATTAACCTGATTTGCTCCTCACTCTTTATATATCTGCTCCTCTCCACGCTCTTTATTTACCTGCTCCTCTCCTCACAGTTTATTTAACTGCTCCAGTCCTCACTATTTGTTTACCTGCTCCTCTCCTCGCTCTTTATTTATCTGCTCCTCTCCTCGCTCTTTATTTATCTGCTTCCCTCCTCACTCTTTATTTTCCTGCTCCTGTCCTCACTCTTTATTTATCTGCTCCACTCCCCAATCTTTATTTACCTGCTCCTCTCCTCACTTTTAATTTATCTGCTCTGCTCCTCGCTCTTTATTTATCTGCTCCTCTCCTCGCTCTTTATTTAACTGCTTCTCTCCTCACTCTTTATTTTCCTGCTCTGCTCCTCGCTCTTTATTTACGTGCTCCTTGCCTCGCTCTTGATTTATCTGCTCCTCTCCTCACTCTTTATTTACCTGCTCCTCTCCTCACTCTTTATTTACCTGCTCCTCTCCACGCTCTTTCTTTATCTGCTCCTCTCCTCACTCTTTATTTACCTGCTCCTCTCCTCACTCTTTATTTACCTGCTCCTCTCCTCGCTCTTTATTTATCTGCTCCGCTCCTCAATCTTTTTTTTGCTTGCTCCTCTCCTCACTCTTTATTTACCTGCTCCTCTCCTCACTCTTTATTGACCTGCTCCTCTCCTCGGTCTTTATTTAACTGCTCCTCTCCTCACTCTTTATTTACCTGCTCTGCTCCTCACTCTTTATATATCTGCTCCTCTCCACGCTCTTTATTTACCTGCTCCTCTCCTCACTTTTAATTTATCTGCTCTGCTCCTCACTCTTTGTTTACCTGCTCCTCTCCTCGCTCTTTATTTACCTGCTCCTCTCCTCGCTCTTTATTTATCTGCTCCTCTCCTCGCTCTTTATTTATCTGCTTCCCTCCTCACTCTTTATTTTCCTGCTCCTCTCCTCACTCTTTATATATCTGCTCCTCTCCACGCTCTTTATTATCTGCTCTACTCCTCGCTCATTATATACCTGCTCCTCTCCTCGCTCTTTATTTATCTGATCCTCTCCTCGCTCTTTATTTAACTGCTTCTCTCCTCACTCTTTATTTTCCTGCTCTACTCCTCGCTCTTTATTTACGTGCTCCTTGCCTCGCTCTTTATTTACCTGCTCCTCTCCTCACTCTTGATTAACCTGCTCCTCTCCACGCTCTTTCTTTATCTGCTCCTCTCCTCAATCTTTATTTACCTGCTCCTCTCCACGCTCTTTCTTTATCTGCTCCTCTCCTCAATCTTTATTTAACTGCGCCTCTCCTCGCTCTTTATTGACCTGCTCCGCACCTCGCTCTTTATTTACCTGCTCCTCTCCTCACTCTTTATTAACCTGCTTCACTCCTCGCTCTTTATTGATCTGATCCGCTCCTAACTCGATCATTACCAACTCTACGATGTGCTCTTAAATGTCCTGCTCCGCTCCTCACTCTTTATTTACCTGCTCCGCTCCTCGCACTTTATCTACCTGCTCCGCTCCTCACTCTTCATTTGCCTGCTCTGCTCCTTGCTCTTTATTTATCTGCTCCTTTCCTCGCTCTTTATTTACCTGCTCCTCTCCTCGCTCTTTACTTACCTGCTCCGCTCCTCACACTTTATTTACCTGCTCTGCTCCTCACTCTTTATTTACCTGCTCCTCTCCTCGCTCTTTATTTATCTGCTCCACTCCTCACTCTTTATTTACCTGCTCTGCTCCTCACTCTTTATATATCTGCTCCTCTCCACGCTCTTTATTTACCTGCTCGTCTCCTCACTCTTTATTTAACTGCTCTAGTCCTCACTCTTTATTGACCTAATCCGCTCCTCGCTCTTAATTTATCTGCTCCATTCTTCACTCTTTATTTATCTGCTCCACTCTTCACCCTTTATTTAACTGCTCCTCTCCTCACGCTTTATTTATCTGCTCCACTCCTCACTCTTTATTTACCTGCTCCTCTCCTCACTCTTTATTTATCTGCTCCTCTCCTCACTCTTTATTTACCTGCTCTGCTCCTCACTCTTTATATATCTGCTCCTCTCCACGCTCTTTATTTACCTGCTCCTCTCCTCACTCTTTATTTAACTGCTCCAGTCCTCACTCTTTGTTTTCCTGCTCCTCTCCTCGCTCTTTATTTATCTGCTCCTCTCCTCGCTCTTTATTGATCTGCTTCCCTCCTCACTCTTTATTTTCCTGCTCCTGTCCTCACTCTTTATTTATCTGCTCCACTCCCCACTCTTTATTTACCTGCTCCTCTCCTCACTTTTAATTTATCTGCTCTGCTCCTCACTCTTTATATATCTGTTCCTCTCCACGCTCTTTATTTAACTGCTCTAATCCTCGCTCTTTATATACCTGCTCCTCTCCTCGCTCTTTATTTATCTGCTCCTCTCCTCGCTCTTTATTTAACTGCTTCTCTCCTCACTCTTTATTTTCCTGCTCTGCTCCTCGCTCTTTATTTACGTGCTCCTTGCCTCGCTCTTTATTTATCTGCTCCTCTCCTCACTCTTTATTTACCTGCTCCTCTCCTCACTCTTTATTTACCTGCTCCTCTCCACGCTCTTTCTTTATCTGCTCCTCTCCTCAATCTTTATTTAACTGCTCCTCTCCTCGCTCTTTATTTATCTGTTCCTCTCCTCACTCTTTATTTACCTGCTCCTCTCCTCACTCTTTATTTACCTGCTCCTCTCCTCGCTCTTTATTTATCTGCTCCGCTCCTCACTCTTTTTTTTGCTTGCTCCTCTCCTCACTCTTTATTTACCTGCTCCTCTCCTCACTCTTTATTTACCTGCTCCTCTCCTCGCTCTTTATTTATCTGCTCTGCTCCTCACTCTTCTTTTGGTTGCTCCTCTCCTCACTCTTTATTGACCTGCTCCTCTCCTCGGTCTTTATTTAACTGCTCCACTCCTCACTCTTTATTTACCTGCTCCTCTCCTCACTCTTTATTTATCTGCTCCTCTCCTCACTCTTTATTTACCTGCTCTGCTCCTCACTCTTTATATATCTGCTCCTCTCCACGCTCTTTATTTACCTGCTCCTCTCCTCACTTTTAATTAATCTGCTCTGCTCCTCACTCTTTGTTTACCTGCTCCTCTCCTCGCTCTTTATTTATCTGCTCCTCTCCTCGCTCTTTATTTATCTGCTCCACTCCTCACTCTTTATTTACCTGCTCTGCTCCTCACTCTTTATATATCTGCTCCTCCCCACGCTCTTTATTTACGTGCTCCTCTCCTCACTCTTTATTTAACTGCTCTAGTCCTCACTCTTTGTTTACCTGCTCCTCTCCTCGCTCGTTATTTATCTGCTCCTCTCCTCGCTCTTTATTCATCTGCTTCCCTCCTCACTCTTTATTTTCCTGCTCCTCTCCTCACTCTTTATTTATCTGCTCCACTCCCCACTCTTTTGTTTACCTGCTCCTCTCCTCACTTTTAATTTATCTGCTCTGCTCCTCACTCTTTATATATCTGCTCCTCTCCACGCTCTTTATTATCTGCTCTACTCCTCGCTCATTATATACCTGCTCCTCTCCTCGCTCTTTATTTATCTGCTCCTCTCCTCGCTCTTTATTTAACTGCTTCTCTCCTCACTCTTTATTTTCCTGCTCTACTCCTCGCTCTTTATTTACGTGCTCCTTGCCTCGCTCTATATTTACCTGCTCCTCTCCTCACTCTTTATTAACCTGCTCCTCTCCACGCTCTTTCTTTATCTGCTCCTCTCCTCAATCTTTATTTAACTGCTCCTCTCCTCGCTCTTTATTTATCTGCTCCTCTCCTCGCTCTTTATATACCTGCTCCTCTCCTGGCTCTTTATTTATCTGCTCCTCTCCTCGCTCTTTATTTAACTGCTTCTCTCCTCACTCTTTATTTTCCTGCTCTGCTCCTCGCTCTTTATTTACGTGCTCCTTGCCTCGCTCTTTATTTATCTGCTCCTCTCCTCACTCTTTATTTACCTGCTCCTCTCCTCACTCTTTATTTACCTGTTCCTCTCCACGCTCTTTCTTTATCTGCTCCTCTCCTCAATCTTTATTTAACTGCTCCTCTCCTCGCTCATTATTTATCTGTTCCTCTCCTCACTCTTTATTTACCTGCTCCTCTCCTCACTCTTTATTTACCTGCTCCTCTCCTCACTCTTTATTTACCTGCTCCTCTCCTCACTCTTTATTTACCTGCTCCTCTCCTCGCTCATTATTTATCTGTTCCTCTCCTCACTCTTTATTTACCTGCTCCTGTACTCACTCTTTATTTACCTGCTCCTCTCCTCGCTCTTTATTTATCTGCTCCGCTCCTCACTCTTTTTTTTGCTTGCTCCTCTCCTCACTCTTTATTGACCTGCTCCTCTCCTCGGTCTTTATTTAACTGCTCCACTCCTCACTCTTTATTTACCTGCTCCTCTCCTCACTCTTTATTTATCTGCTCCTCTCCTCACTCTTTATTTACCTGCTCTGCTCCTCACTCTTTATATATCTGCTCCTCTCCACGCTCTTCATTTACCTGCTCCTCTCCTCACTCTTTATTTAACTGCTCTAGTCCTCACTCTTTGTTTACCTGCTCCTCTCCTCGCTCTTTATTTATCTGCTCCTCTCCTCGCTCTTTATTTATCTGCTTCCCTCCTCACTCTTTATTTTCCTGCTCCTCTCCTCACTCTTTATTTACCTGCTCATCTCCTCACTTTTAATTTATCTGCTCTGCTCCTCACTCTTTATATATCTGCCCCTCTCCACGCTCTTTTTTTAACTGCTCTACTCCTCGCTCTTTATATACCTGCTCCTATCCTCGCTCTTTATTTATCTGCTCCTCTCCTCGCTCTTTCTTTAACTGCTTCTCTCCTCACTCTTTATTTTCCTGCTCTACTCCTCGCTCTTTATTTACGTGCTCTTTGCCTCGCTCTTTATTTATCTGCTCCTCTCCTCACTCTTTATTTACCTGCTCCTCTCCTCACTCTTTATTAACCTGCTCCTCTCCACGCTCTTTCTTTATCTGCTCCTCTCCTCAATCTTTCTTTCACTGCTCCTCTCCTCGCTCTTTATTTATCTGCTCCTCTCCTCACTCTTTATTTACCTGCTCCTCTCCTCATTCTTTATTTACCTGCTCCTCTCCTCGATCTTTTTTTATCTGCTCCGCTCCTGACTCTTTTTTTTGCATGCTCCTCTCCTCGATCTTTTTTTATCTGCTCCGCTCCTCACTCTTTTTTTTGCTTGCTCCTCTGCTCACTCTTTATTTACCTGCTCCTCTCCTCGCTCTTTATTTAACTGCTCTGCTCCTCACTCTTCATTTACCTGCACCTCTCCTCGCTCTTTATTCACCTGCTGCTCTCCTCGCTCTTTATTTACCTGCTCCGCTCCTCGCTCTTTATTTCCCTGCTCCTCTCCTCACTCTTAATTTATCTGCTCCTCTCCTCGCTCTTTGTTTACCTGCTCCTCTCCTCGCTCTTAATTTATCTGCTCCTCTCCTCGCTCATCATTTACCTGCTCCTCTGCTCGCTCTTTATTTACCTGCTCCTCTCCTCGCTCTTATTTTATCTGCTCCTCTCCTCGCTCTTCATTTACCTGCTCCTCTGCTCGCTCTTTATTTACCTGCTCCTCCGCTCGCTCTTTATTTACCTGCTCCTCTGCTCGCTCGTTATTTACCTGCTCCTCTCCTCGCTCTTTATTTACCTGCTCCTCTCCTCACTCTTTATTTACCTGCTCATCTCCACGCTCTTTTTTTATCTGCTCCTCTCCTCAATCTTTATTTACCTGCTCCTCTCCTCGCTCTTTATTTATCTGCTCCTCTCCTCACTCTATTTACCTGCTCCTCTCCTCACTCTTTATTTACCTGCTCCTTTCCTCGCTCTTTATTTATCTGCTCCGCTCCTCACTCTTTTTTTTGCTTGCTCTTCTCCTCACTCTTTATTTACCTGCTCCTCTCCTCGCTCTTTATTCAACTGCTCTGCTCCTCACTCTTCATTTAACTGCACCTCTCCTCGCTCTTTATTCACCTGCTGCTCTCCTCGCTCTTTATTTACCTGCTCCGCTCCTCACTCATTATTTCCCTGCTCCTCTCCTCACTCTTAATTTATCTGCTCCTCTCCTCGCTCTTTATTGATCTGATCCGCTCCTAACTCTATCATTACCAACTCTACGATGTGCTCTTAAATGTCCTGCTCCGCTCCTCACTCTTTATTTACCTGCTCCGCTCCTCGCCCATTATTTACCTGCTCTGCTCCTCGCTCTTTATTTATCTGCTCCTTTCCTCGCTCTTTATTTACCTGCTCCTCTCCTCGCTCTTTACTTACCTGCTCCGCTCCTCACACTTTATTTACCTGCTCTACTCCTCACTCTTTATTTACCTGCTCCTCTCCTCGCTCTTTATTTATCTGCTCCACTCCTCACTCTTTATTTACCTGCTCTGCTCCTCACTCTTTATTTACCTGCTCCTCTCCTCGCTCTTTATTTATCTGATCCACTCCTCACTCTTTATTTACCTGCTCTGCTCCTCACTCTTTATATATCTCCTCCTCTCCACGCTCTTTATTTACCTGCTCGTCTCCTCACTCTTTATTTAACTGCTCTAGTCCTCACTCTTTATTGACCTAATCCGCTCCTCGCTCTTAATTTATCTGCTCCACTCTTCACTCTTTATTTATCTGCTCCACTCTTCACCCTTTATTTAACTGCTCCTCTCCTCACTCTTTATTTATCTGCTCCACTCCTCACTCTTTATTTACCTGCTCCTCTCCTCACTCTTTATTTATCTGCTCCTCCCCTCACTCTTTATTTAACTGCTCTGCTCCTCACTCTTTATATATCTGCTCCTCTCCACGCTCTTTATTTACCTGCTCCTCTCCTCACTCTATATTTAACTGCTCCAGTCCTCACTCTTTGTTTACCTGCTCCTCTCCTCGCTCTTTATTTAACTGCTCCTCTCCTCGCTCTTTATTTATCTGCTTCCCTCCTCACTGTTTATTTTCCTGCTCCTGTCCTCACTCTTTATTTATCTGCTCCACTCCCCACTCTTTATTTACCTGCTCCTCTCCTCACTTTTAATTTATCTGCTCTGCTCCTCACTCTTTATATATCTGCTCCTCTCCACGCTCTTTATTTAACTGCTCTAATCCTCGCTCTTTATATACCTGCTCCTCTCCTCGCTCTTTATTGATCTGCTCCTCTCCTCGCTCTTTATTTAACTGCTTCTCTCCTCACTCTTTATTTTCCTGCTCTACTCCTCGCTCTTTATTTACGTGCTCCTTGCCTCGCTCTTTATTTATCTGCTCCTCTCCTCACTCTTTATTTACCTGCTCCTCTCCTCATTTTTTATTTACCTGCTCCTCTCCACGCTCTTTCTTTATCTGCTCCTCTCCTCAATCTTTATTTACCTGCTCCTCTCCTCACTCTTTATTTACCTGCTCCTCTCCTCGCTCTTTATTTATCTGCTCCGCTCCTCACTCTTTTTTTTGCTTGCTCTTCTCCTCACTCTTTATTTACCTGCAACTCTCCTCTCTCTTTATTCAACTGCTCTACTCCTCACTCTTCATTTACCTGCACCTCTCCTCGCTCTTTATTCACCTGCTGCTCTCCTCGCTCTTTATTTACCTGCTCCGCTCCTCACTCATTATTTCCCTGCTCCTCTCCTCACTCTTAATTTACCTGCTCCTCTCCTCGCTCTTTATTTACCGGCTCCTCTCCTCGCTCTTAATATATCTGCTCCTCTCCTCGCTCTTTATTTATCTGCGCCTCTCCTCGCTCTTTATTTACCTGCTCCGCACCTCGCTCTTTATTTACCTGCTCCTCTCCTCACTCTTTATTAATCTGCTCCACTCCTCGCTCTTTATTGATCTGATCCGCTCCGAACTCTATAATTACCAACTCCACGATGTGCTCTTAAATGTCCTGCTCCGCTCCTCACTCTTTATTTACCTGCTCCGCTCCTCGCACTTTATTTACCTGCTCTACTCCTCACTCTTTATTTACCTGCTCCACTCCTCGCTCTTGATTTTCCTGCTCCTCTCCTCGATCATTATTTCCCTGCTCTGCTCCTCGCTCTTTATTTATCTGCTCATCTCCTCGCTTTTTACTTACCTGCTCCGCTCCTCACACTTTATTTACCTGCTCTACTCCTCACTCTTTATTTACCTGCTCCTCTCCTCGCTCTTTATTTATCTGCTCCACTCCTCACTCTTAATTTACCTGCTCTGCTCCTCACTCTTTATTTACCTGCTCCTCTCCTCGCTCTTTATTTATCTGCTCCACTCCTCAGTCTTTATTTACCGGCTCTGCTCCTCACTCTTCATATATCTGCTCCTCTCCATGCTCTTTATTTATATGCTCGTCTCCTCACTCTTTATTTAACTGCTCTAGTCCTCACTCTTTATTGACCTAATGCGCTCCACGCTCTTTATTTATCTGCTCCACTCCTCACTCTTTATTTATCTGCTCCACTCCTCACTCTTTATTTCCTTGCTCCCCTCCTCGCTCATTATTTATCTGCTCCTCTCCTCGCTCTTTATTGATCTGCTTCTCTCCTCACTCTTTATTTTCCTGCACTACTCCTCGCTCTTTGTTCACCTGCTCCTTGCCTCGCTCTTTATTTATCTGCTCCTCTCCTCACTCTTTATTGACCTGCTCCTCTCCTCAATCTTTATTTCCCTGCTCCTCTCCTCGCTCTTAATTTTTCTGCTCCTCTCCTCACTGTTTATTTACCTGCTCCTCTCCTCACTCTTAATTTACCTGCTCCTCTCCTCGCTCTTTATTTAACTGCTCTGCTCCTCACTCTTCATTTACCTGCACCTCTCCTCGCTCTTTATTCACCTGCTGCTCTCCCCGCTCTTTGTTTACCTGCTCCGCTCCTCACTCTTTATTTCCCTGCTCCTCTCCTCACTCTTAATGTAACTTCTCCTCTCCTCGCTCTTTATTTACCTGCTCCTCTCCTCGCTCTTAATTTATCTGCTCCTCTCCTCGCTCTTCATTTACCTGCTCCTCTGCTCGCTCTTTATTTACCTGCTCCTCTGCTCGCTCTTTATTTACCTGCTCCTCTCCTCGCTCTTTATTTACCTGCTCCGCTCCTCGCTCTTTATTTACCTGCTCCTCTCCTCACTCTTTATTAACCTGCTCCACTCCCCGCTCTTTATTGAACTGATCCGCTCCTCACTCTTAATGTCCCTGCTCCTCTCCTCGCTCTTTATTTACCTGCTCCATTCCTCGCTCTTTATTGATCTGATCCGCTCCTCACTCTATATTTACCAGCTCCACGATGTGCTCTTAAATTTCCTGCTCCGCTCCTCACTCTTTAATTACCTGCTACTCTCCTCACTCTTTATTTACCTGCTCTGCTCCTCGCTCTTTATTTACCTGCTCCTCTCCTCACTCTTTATTAACGTGCTCCACTCCTCGCTCTTTTTTCATCTGATCCGCTCCGAACTCAAAAATTACCAACTCCACGATGTGCTCTTAAATGACCTGCTCCGCTCCTCACTCTTTGTTTACCTGCTCCGCTCATCGCACTTTGTTTACCTGCTCCACTCCTCGCTCTTTATTTTCTGCTCCTCTCCTCGCTCTTTGTTTAACTGCTCCTCTCCTCACTCTTTATTTATCTGCTCCACTCCTCACTCTTTATTTACCTGCTCTGCTCCTCACTCTTTATATATCTGCTCCTCTCCACGGTCTTTATTTACCTGCTCCTCTCCTCACTCTTTATTTAACTGCTCTGGTCCTCACTCTTTATTTACCTGCTCCTCTGCTCGCTCTTTATTTATCTGCGCCTCTCCTCGCTCTTTATTTATCTGCTTCTCTCCTCACTCTTTATTTTCCTGCTCCTCTACTCACTCTTTATTTATCTGCTCCACTCCTCACTCTTTATTTACCTACTCCTCTCCTCACTCTTTATTTAACTGCTCGACTCCTCGCTCTTTATTAACTTGCTCCTCTCCTCGCTCTTTATTTATCTGCTCCTCTCCTCGCTCTTTATTTATCTGCTTCTCTCATCATCTTTATTTTCCTGCTCTACTCCTCGCTCTTTATTTTTCCTGTTCCTTGCCTCGCTCTTTATTTATCTGCTCCTCTCCTCACTGTTTGTTTACCTGCTCCTCTCCTCACGCTTTATTTACCTGCTCCTCTCCACGCTCTTTATTTACCTGCTCCACTCCTCACTCTTTATTTAACTGCTCCTCTCCTCGCTCTTTATTGAACTAATCTGCTCCTCACTCTTCATTTACCTGCACCTCTCCTCGCTCTTTATTCACCTGCTGCTCTCCTCGCTCTTTATTTATCTGCTCAGCTCCTCACTCTTTTTTTTGCTTGCTCCTCTCCTCACTCTTTATTTACCTGCTCCTCTCCTCGCTCTTTATTTAACTGCTCTGCTCCTCACTCGTCATTTACCTGCTCCTCTCCTCGCTCTTTATTTACCTGCTCCGCTCCTCACTCTTTATTTCCCTGCACCTCTCCTCACTCTTAATTTACCTGCTCCTCTCCTCGCTCTTTATTTATCTTCTCCGCTCCTCACTCTTTTTTTTGCTTGCTCCTCTCCTCACTCTTTATTTACCTGCTCCTCTCCTCGCTCTTTATTTAACTACTCTGCTCCTCACTCTTCATTTACCTGCACCTCTCCTCGCTCTTTATTCACCTGCTGCTCAACTCGCTCTTTATTTACCTGCTCCGCTCCTCACTCTTTATTTCCCTGCTCCTCTCCTCACTCTTTATTTACCTGCTCCTCTCCTCACTCTTTATTTGTCTGCTCCGCTCCTCACTCTTTATTTAACTGCTCCTCTCCTCACTCTTTATTTATCTGCTCCACTCCCCACTCTTTATTTACCTGCTCCTCTCCTCACTCTATATTTGTCTGCTCCACTCCTCACTCTTCATTGACCTAATCCGCTCCTCGCTCTTAATTTATCTGCTCCACTCCTCACTCTTTATTTAACTGCTCCTCTCCTCACTCTTTATTTATCTGCTCCACTCCTCATTCTTTATTTACCTGCTCCTCTCCTCACTCTTTATTTATCTGCTCCACTCCTCACTCTTTATTTACCTGCTCTGCTCCTCACTCTTTATATATCTGCTCCTCCCCACGCTCTTTATTTACCTGATCCTCTCCTCACTCTTTATTTAACTGCTCCAGTCCTCACTCTTTATTTATCTGCTTCCCTCCTCACTCTTTATTTTCCTGCTCCTCTCCTCACTCTTTATTTATCTGCTCCACTCCCCACTCTTTATTTCCCTGCTCTTCTCCTCACTTTTAATTTATCTGCTCTGCTCCTCACTCTTTATATATCTGCTCCTCTCCACGCTCTTTATTTAACTGCTCTACTCCTCGCTCTTTATTGACCTGCTCCTCTCCTCGCTCTTTAATTATCTGCTCCTCTCCTCACTCTTTATTTACCTGCTCCTCCCCTCACTCTTTATTTACCTGCTCCACTACACGCTCTTTCTTTATCTGCTCCTCTCCTCAATCTTTATTTAACTGCTCCTCTCCTCACTCTTTATTTACCTGCTACTCTCCTCGCTCTTTATTTATCTGCTCCGCTCCTCACTATTTTTTTTGCTTGCTCCTCTCCTCACTCTTTATAAACCTGGTCCTCTCCTCGCTCTTTATTGAACTGCTCTGCTCCTCACTCTTCATTTACCTGCACCTCTCCTCGCTCTTTATTCACCTGCTGCTCTCCTCGCTCTTTATTTCCCTGCTCCTCTCCTCACTCTTAATTTAGCTGCTCCTCTCCTCGCTCTTTGTTGAGCTGCTCCTCTCCTCGCTCTTGATTTATCTGCTCCTCTCCTCGCTCTTCATTTACATGCTCCTCTGCTCGCTCTTTATTTACCTGCTCCTCTCCTCGCTCTTATTTTATCTGCTCCTCTCCTCGCTCTTCATTTACCTGCTCTTCTGCTCGCTTTTTGTTTACCTGCTCCTCTGCTCGCTCTTTATTGAGCTGCTCCTCTCCTCGCTCTTTATTTACCTGCTCCTCTCCTCACTCTTTATTTACCTGCTCATCTCCACGCTCTTTCTTTATCTGCTCCTCTCCTCAATCTTTATTTACCTGCTCCTCTCCTCACTCTTTATTCACCTGCTCCTCTCCTCGCTCTTTATTTATCTGCTCCGCTCCTCACTCTTTTTTTTGCTTGCTCTTCTCCTCACTCTATATTGACCTGCTCCTCTCCTCGCTCTTTATTCAACTGCTCTGCTCCTCACTCTTCATTTCCCTGCACCTCTCCTCGCTCTTTATTCACCTGCTGCTCTCCTCGCTCTTTATTTACCTGCTCCGCTCCTCACTCATTATTTCCCTGCTCCTCTCCTCACTCTTAATTTATCTGCTCCACTCCTCGCTCTTTATTGACCTGCGCCTCTCCTCGCTCTTTATTTACCTGCTCCGCACCTCGCTCTATATTTACCTGCTCTGCTCCTCACTCTTGATTTACCTGCTCCTCTCCTCGCTCTTTATTTATCTGCTCCACTCCTCACTGTTTATTTACCTGCTCTGCTCCCCACTCTTTATATATCTGCTCCTCTCCACGCTCTTTATTTATATGCTCGTCTCCTCACTCTTTATTTAACTGCTCTAGTCCTCACACTTTATTGACCGAATGCGCTCCACGCTCTTTATTTATCTGCTCCACTTCTCACTCTTTATTTATCTGCTCCACTCCTCACTCTTTATTTCCTTGCTCCTCTCCTCACTCTTTATTTATCTGCTCCACTCCTCACTCTTTATTTACCCGCTCCTCTCCTCACTCTTTATTTATCTGCTCTGCTCCTCACTCTTTATATATCTGCTCTGCTCCTCGCTCTTTATTTACCTGCTCCTCTCCTCGCTCTTTATTTATCTGCTCCTCTCCTCGCTCTTTATTTATCTGCTTCTCTCCTCACTCTTTATTTTCCTGCTCTACTCCTCGCTGTTTGTTTACCTGCTCCTTGCCTCGATCTTTATTTATCTGCT
Source organism: Heptranchias perlo (assembly GCF_035084215.1). Lineage (NCBI taxonomy): Eukaryota > Metazoa > Chordata > Chondrichthyes > Hexanchiformes > Hexanchidae > Heptranchias > Heptranchias perlo. The sequence goes on along the minus strand of NW_027139887.1, from coordinate 70,298 downwards.
CCTCTCCTCACTCTTTATTGACCTGCTCCAATCCTCACTCTTTATTTACCTGCTCCTCTCCTCGCTCTTTATTTATCTGCTCCGCTCCTCACTCTTTTTTTTGCTTGCTCTTCTCCTCACTCTATATTTACCTGCTCCTCTCCTCGCTCTTTATTCAACTGCTCTGCTCCTCACTCTTCATTTACCTGCACCTCTCCTCGCTCTTTATTCACCTGCTGCTCTCCTCGCTCTTTATTTACCTGCTCCGCTCCTCACTCATTATTTCCCTGCTCCTCTCCTCACTCTTAATTTATCTGCTCCTCTCCTCGCTCTTTATTTACCGGCTCCTCTCCTCGCTCTTAATTTATCTGCTCCACTCCTCACTCTTTATTGACCTGCACCTCTCCTCGCTCTTTATTTACCTGCTCCGCACCTCGCTCTTTATTTACCTGCTCCTCTCCTCACTCTTTATTAATCTGCTCCACTCCTCGCTCTTTATTGATCTGATCCGCTCCGAACTCTATAATTACCAACTCCACGATGTGCTCTTAAATGTCCAGCTCCGCTCCTCACTCTTTATTTACCTGCTCCGCTCCTCGCACTTTATTTACCTGCTCTACTCCTCACTCTTTATTTACCTGCTCCACTCCTCGCTCTTGATTTTCCTGCTCCTATCCTCGATCTTTATTTCCCTGCTCCGCTCCTCACTCTTTATTTATCTGCTCATCTCCTCGCTTTTTATTTACCTGCTCCTCTCCTCGCTCTTTACTTACCTGCTCCGCTCCTCACACTTTATTTACCTGTTCTACTCCTCACTCTTTATTAACCTGCTCCTCTCCTCGCTCTTTATTTATCTGCTCCACTCCTCACTCTTTATTGACCTGCTCTGCTCCTCACTCTTGATTTACCTGCTCCTCTCCACGCTCTTTATTTACCTGCTCCTCTCCTCACTTTTAATTTATCTGCTCTGCTCCTCACTCTTTATATATCCGCTCCTCTCCACGCTCTTTATTTAACTGCTCTACTCCTCGCTCTTTATTGACCTGCTCCTCTCCTCGCTCATAAATTATCTGCTCCTCTCCTCACTCTTTATTTACCTGCTCCTCCCCTCACTCTTTATTTACCTGCTCCACTACACGCACTTTCTTTATCTGCTCCTCTCCTCAATCTTTATTTAACTGCTCCTCTCCTCGCTCTTTTTTTATCTGCTACTCTCCTCACTCTTTATTTACCTGCTCCTCTCCTCACTCTTTATTTACCTGCTCCTCTCCTCGCTCTTTATTTATCTGCTCCGCTCCTCACTCTTTTTTTTGCTTGCTCCTCTCCTCACTCTTTATAGACCTGGTCCTCTCCTCGCTCTTTATTTAACTGCTCTGCTCCTCACTCTTCATTTCCCTGCACCTCTCCTCGCTCTTTATTCACCTGCTGCTCTCCTCGCTCTTTATTTACCTGCTCCGCTCCTCGCTCTTTGTTGACCTGCTCCTCTCCTCGCTCTTAATTTATCTGCTCCTCTCCTCGCTCTTCATTTACCTGCTCCTCTGCTCGCTCTTTATTTACCTGCTCCTCTCCTCGCTCTTATTTTATCTGCTCCTCTCCTCGCTCTTCATTTACCTGCTCTTCTGCTCGCTCTTTATTTACCTGCTCCTCTGCTCGCTCTTTATTTAGCTGCTCCTCTCCTCGCTCTTTATTTACCTGCTCCTCTCCTCACTCTTTATTTACCTGCTCATCTCCAGGCTCTTTCTTTATCTGCTCCTCTCCTCAATCTTTATTTACCTGCTCCTCTCCTCACTCTTTATTTATCTGCTCCTCTCCTCACTCTTTATTTACCTGCTCCTCTCCTCACTCTTTATTCACCTGCTCCTCTCCTCGCTCTTTATTTATCTGCTCCGCTCCTCACTCTTTTTTTTGCTTGCTCTTCTCCTCACTCTATATTTACCTGCTCCTCTCCTCGCTCTTTATTCAACTGCTCTGCTCCTCACTCTTTATTCACCTGCTGCTCTCCTCGCTCTTTATTTACCTGCTCCGCTCCTCACTCATTATTTCCCTGCTCCGCTCCTCACTCTTAATTTATCTGCTCCTCTCCTCGCTCTTTATTTACCGGCTCCTCTCCTCGCTCTTAATTTATCTGCTCCACTCCTCGCTCTTGATTTTCCTGCTCCTATCCTCGATCTTTATTTCCCTGCTCCGCTCCTCACTCTTTATTTACCTGCTCTGCTCCTCGCTCTTTATTTATCTGCTCATCTCCTCGCTTTTTATTTACCTGCTCCTCTCCTCGCTCTTTACTTACCTGCTCCGCTCCTCACACTTTATTTACCTGTTCTACTCCTCACTCTTTATTTACCTGGTCCTCTCCTCGCTCTTTATTTATCTGCTCCACTCCTTACTCTTTATTTACCTGCTCTGCTGCTCACTCTTGATTTACCTGCTCCTCTCCTCGCTCTTTATTTATCTGCTCCACTCCTCACTCTTTATTTACTTGCTCTGCTCCCCACTCTTTATATATCTGCTCCTCTCCACGCTCTTTATTTATATGCTCGTCTCCTCACTCTTTATTTAACTGCTCTAGTCCTCACTCTTTATTGACCTAATGCGCTCCACGCTCTTTATTTATCTGCTCCACTTCTCACTCTTTATTTATCTGCTCCACTCCTCACTCTTTATTTCCTTGCTCCTCTCCTCACTCTTTATTTATCTGCTCCACTCCTCACTCTTTATTTACCTGCTCCTCTCCTCACTCTTTATTTATCTGCTCTGCTCCTCACTCTTTATATATCTGCTCTGCTCCTCGCTCTTTATTTACCTGCTCCTCTCCTCGCTCTTTATTTATCTGCTCCTCTCCTCGCTCTTTATTTATCTGCTTCTCTCCTCACTCTTTATTTTCCTGCTCTACTCCTCGCTCTTTGTTTACCTGCTCCTTGCCTCGCTCTTTATTTATCTGCTCCTCTCCTCACTCTTTATTGACCTGCTCCACTCCTCACTCTTTATTTACCTGCTCCTCTCCTCGATCTTTATTTATCTGCTCCGCTCCTCACTCTTTTTTTTGCTTGCTCTTCTCCTCACTCTATATTTACCTGCTCCTCTCCTCGCTCTTTATTCAACTGCTCTGCTCCTCACTCTTCATTTACCTGCACCTCTCCTCGCTCTTTATTCACCTGCTGCTCTCATCGCTCTTTATTTACCTGCTCCGCTCCTCACTCATTATTTCCCTGCTCCTCTCCTCACTCTTAATTTATCTGCTCCTCTCCTCGCTCTTTATTTACCGGCTCCTCTCCTCGCTCTTAATTTATCTGCTCCACTCCTCGCTCTTTATTGACCTGCACCTCTCCTCGCTCTTTATTTACCTGCTCCGCACCTCGCTCTTTATTTACCTGCTCCTCTCCTCACTCTTTATTAATCTGCTCCACTCCTCGCTCTTTATTGATCTGATCCGCTCCGAACTCTATAATTACCAACTCCACGATGTGCTCTTAAATGTCCTCCTCCGCTCCTCACTCTTTATTTACCTGCTCCGCTCCTCGCACTTTATTTACCTGCTCTACTCCTCACTCTTTATTTACCTGCTCCACTCCTCGCTCTTTATTTATCTGCTCCACTCCTCACTCTTTATTTACCTGCTCCTCTCCTCACTCTTTATTTATCTGCTCTACTCCTCACTCTTCATATATCTGCTCTGCTCCTCGCTCTTTATTTACCTGCTCCTCTCCTCGCTCTTTATTTATCTGCTCCTCTCCTCGCTCTTTATTTATCTGCTTCTCTCCTCACTCTTTATTTTCCTGCTCTACTCCTCGCTCTTTGTTTACCTGCTCCTTGCCTCGCTCTTTATTTATCTGCTCCTCTCCTCACTCTTTATTGACCTGCTCCTCTCCTCACTCTTTATTTACCTGCTCCTCTCCACGCTCTTTCTTTATCTGCTCCTCTCCTCAATATTTATTTCCCTGCTCCTCTCCTCGCTCTTTATTTTTCTGCTCCTCTCCTCACTCTTTATTTACCTGCTCCTCTCCTCACTCTTTATTTACCTGCTCCTCTCCTCGCTCTTTATTTAACTGCTCTGCTCCTCACTCTTCTTTTACCTGCACCTCTCCTCGCTCTTTATTCACCTGCTGCTCTCCTCGCTCTTTATTTACCTGCTCCGCTACTCACTCTTTATTTCGCTGCTCCTCTCCTCACTGTTAATTTATCTTCTCCTCTCCTCGCTCTTTATTTACCTGCTCCTCTCCTCGCTCTTAATTTATCTGCTCCTCTCCTCGCTCTTCATTTACCTGCTCCTCTGCTCCCTCTTTATTTACCTGCTCCTCTCCTCGCTCTTAATTTATCTGCTCCTCTCCTCGCTCTTCATTTACCTGCTCGTCTGCTCGCTCTTTGTTTACCTGCTCCTCTGCTCGCTCTTTATTTACCTGCTCTTCTCCTCGCTCTTTATTTACCTGCTCCGCTCCTCGCTATTTATTTACCTGCTCCTCTCCTCGCACTTTATTTACCTGCTCCATTCCTCGCTGTTTATTGATCTGATCCGCTCCTCACTCTGTATTTACCAGCTCCACGATGTGCTCTGAAATTTCCTGCTCCGCTCCTCACTCTTTAATTACCTGCTACTCTCCTCACTCTTTGTTTACCTGCTCTACTCCTCGCTCTTTATTTACCTGCTCATATCCTCGCTCTTGATTTACCTCCTCCGCTCCACGCTCTTTATTTATCTGCTCCACTCCTCACTCTTTATTTATCTGCTACACTCCTCACTCTTTATTTACCTGCTCCTCTCCTCACTCTTTCTTTATCTGCTCCACTCCTCACTCTTTATTGACCTGCTCTGCTCCTCACTCTTTATATATCTGCTCCTCTCCACGCTCTTTATTTAACTGCTCCTCTCCTCACTCTTTGTTAAACTGCTCTCGTCCTCACTATTTATTTAACTGCTCCTCTCCACGCTCTTTCTTTATCTGCTCCTCTCCTCACTCTTTATTTACCTGCTCCTCTCCTCGCTCTTTATTTATCTGCTCGTCTCCTCGCTCTTTATTTACCTGCTCGTCTCCTCGCTCTTAATTTATCTGCTCCTCTCCTCGCTCTTTATTTACCTGCGCCTCTCCTCGCTCTTCATTTGCCTGCTCCTCTCCTCGCTCTTTGTTTAACTGCTCTGCTCCTCACTCTTTATTAACGTGCTCCAATCCTCGCTCTTTTTTGATCTGATCCGCTCCTAACTCTATAATTACCAACTCCACGATGTGCTCTTAAGTGTCCTGCTCCGCTCCTCACTCTTTATTTAACTGCTCCGCTCCTTGCACTTTATTTACCTGCTCCACTCCTCGCTCTTTATTTTCCTGCTCCTCTCCTCGCTCTTTATTTACCTGCTCCTCTCCTCGCTCTTTATATATTTGGTCCTCTCCTCACTCTTTATTTACCTGCTCTGCTCCCCACTCTTTATATATCTGCTCCTCTCCACGCTCTTTATTTACCTGCTCGTCTCCTCACTCTTTATTTAACTGCTCTAGTCCTCACTCTTTATTGACCTACTCTGCTCCTCGCTCTTTATTTATCTGCTCCACTCCTCACTCTTTATTTACCTGCTCCTCTCCTCACTCTTTATTTGTCTGCTCCACTCCTCACTCTTTATTTACCTGCTCTGCTCCTCACTCTTTATATATCTGCTCCTCTCCACGCTCTTTATTTACCTGCTCCTCTCCTCACTCTTTATTTAACTGCTCTAGTCCTCACTCTTTATTTACCTGCTCCTCTCCTCGCTCTTTATTTATCTGCTCCTCTCCTCTCTCTTTATTTATCTGCTTCTCTCCTCACTCTTTATTTTCCTGCTCCTCTCCTCACTCTTAATTTATCTGCTCCACTCCTCACTCTTTATTTACCTGCTCCTCTCCTCGCTCTTTATTTATCTGCTCCTCTCCTCTCTCTTTATTTATCTGCTTCTCTCCTCACTCTTTATTTTCCTGCTCCTCTCCTCACTCTTAATTTATCTGCTCCACTCCTCACTCTTTATTTACCTGCTCCTCTCCTCACTCTTTATTTAACTGCTCGACTCCTCGCTCTTTATTTACTGCTCCTCTCCTCGCTCTTTATTTATCTGCTCCTCTCCTCGCTCTTTATTTATCTGCTCCTCTCCTCACTCTTTATTTGCCTGCTCCTCTCCTCGTTCTTTATTTATCTGCTCCTCTCCTCACTCTTTATTTACATGCTCCACTCCTCGCTCTTTATTTACCTGCTCCACTCCTCACTCTTCATTTACCTGCACCGCTCCTCACTTTATTTACCTGCTCCACTCCTCACTCATTATTTACCTGCTCCATCCTCACTCTTAATTTTCCTGCTCCGCTCCTCGCTCTTGATTTACCTGCTCTACTCCTCGCTCTTTAATTACCTGCTCGACTCCTCACTCTTTATTTACGTGCTCCATCCTCACTCTTCATTTATCTGCTCCGCTCCTCACTCTTTATTTACCTTCTCCGCTCCTCACTCTTCATTTACCTGCTCTGCTCCTCACACTTTATTTACCTGCTCCTCTCCTCACTCTTTATTTACCTGCTCCTCTCCTCACTCTTTATTTCCCTGCTCCTCTCCTCACTCTTTATTTATCTGCTCCTCTCCTCACTCTTTATTTACCTGCTCCGCTCCTCGCTCTTTATTTTCCTGCTCCCAGAGAGCAGCCAGGGATCTCAGAGTGCACCCAGGCACCCCACAATGATCCCAGAGTGCACAGTCACCCCAGAGCGACCCACAGAGCGGCTAGGGATCCCAGAGTGCACGAATCACCAAACAATGATACCAAATGCACCCAGTCACCCCACAATGATCCCAGAGTGCAGCCAGGGATCCCAGAGTGCACCCGATCACCCCACAATGATCCCAAAGTACACCCAGTCACCCCAGAGCGACCCAGAGAGCAGCCAGGGATCCCAGAGTGCACTCGGTCACCCCACAATGATCCCAGAGTGCACCCAGGGATCCCAGACTACACACAGTCAACCCAGAGCGACCCACATAGCAGCTTGGGATCCCAGAGTGCACGAACCACCCAACAATGATCCCAAATGCACCCAGTCACCCCACAATGATCCCAGAGTGCACCCAGGGTTCCCAGAGTGTACCCGGTCACCCCACAATGATCCCAGAGTGCACCCAGGGTTCCCAGAGTGTACCCAGTCACCCCACGTTATCCCAGAGTGCACCCAGGGTTCCCAGAGTGTACCCAGTCACCCCACAACGATCCCAGAGTGCACCCAGGGATCCCAGAGTGCATCAAGTCACCCCAGAGCGACCCAGAGTCCACCCAGGGATCGCAGAGTGCACCCAGTCACCCCAGGGCGACCCAGATTGCAGCCACGGATCCCAAAGTGCACCTCGTCACCCCACATTATCGCAGAGTGCAGCCAGGGATCCCAGGGTGCAACCAGTCACCCCACAATGATCCCAGAGTGCAGCCAGGAATCCCAGAATATACTCAGTCAACCCAGAGCGACCCAGAGTGCAGCCAGGAATCCTCGAGTGCACCCAGTCACCCCACACTGATCCCAGAGTTCACCCAGTCACCCCACACTGATCCCAGAGTTCACCCAGTCACCCCACACTGATCCCAGAGTTCACCCAGTCACCCCAGAGTGCACACAGGGATTCTAGAGTGCACCCAGTCACCCAAGAGCGACCCAGATTGCAGCCACGGGTCCCAGAGTGCACCTAGTCACCCCACATTATCCCAGAATGCACCCAGTCACCCCACAATGATCCCAGAGTGCACCCAGGGATCCCAGAGTGCACCCTGTCACCCCAGAGCGACCTAGAGTGCACCCAGGGATCCCGGAGTGCACCCAGTCACCCCACAATTATCCCAGTGTGCAGCCAGGGATCCCAGAGTGCACCTAGTCACCCCACAGTAACCCAGAGTGCACCCAGTCACCCCACAATGATCCCAGAGTGCACCCAGTCACCCCACAATGATCCCAGAGTGCACCCAGCGATCCCAGAGTGCACCCTGTCACCCCACAATGATCCCAGAATGCAGCCAGGGATCCCAGAGTGCACCCAGTCACCCCAGATTGATCCCAGAGTGCAGCCAGGGATCCCGGAGTGCACCCAGTCACCCCAGAGCGACCCAGAGTGCACACAGGGATCCCAGAGTGCACCCCGTCACCCCACAATGATCCCAGAGTGCAGCCAGGGATCCCAGAGTGCACCCAGTCACCCCAGAGCGACCCAGAGTGCACACAGGGATCCCAGAGTGCACCCCGTCACCCCACAATGATCCCAGAATGCAGCCAGGGATCCCAGAGTGCACCCAGTCACCTCCGATTGATCCCAGAGTGCAGCCAGGGATCCCGGAGTGCACCCAGTCACCCCACAATGATCCCAGAGTGCAGCCATGGATCCCAGAGTGCACCCAGTCACCCCAGAGCGACCTAGAGTGCACCCAGGGATCCCATAGTGCACCCAGTCACCCCACAATGATCCCAGAGTGCAGCCAGGGATCCCAGAGTGCACCCAGTCACCCCAGAGCGACCTAGAGTGCACCCAGGGTTCCCAGAGTGCACCCAGTCACCCCAGAGCGACCTAGAGTGCACCCAGGGGTGCCAGAGTACACCCAGTCACCCCAGAGGGACCCAGAGTGCACCCAGGGATCCCAGAATACACCCAGTCACCCCAGAGCGACCCAGATTGCAGCCACGGACCCCAGAGTGCAGCGATTCACCCCACATTAATCCAGAGTGCACCCAGGGATTCCAGATCGCACCCAGTCACTCCAGATTGATCCCAGAGTGCAGCTAGGAATCCCAGAGTGCAACCAGTCACCCCACAATGATCCCAGAGTGCACACACCCCACAATTATCCCAGAGAGCAGCCAGGGATCCCAGAGTGCATCCAGTCACCCCACAATGATCCCAGAGTGCACCCAGTGATCCCAGAGTGCACCCAGTCACCCCACAATGATCCCAGAGTGCAGCCAGGGATCCCAGAGTGCACCCAGTCACCCCACAATGATCCCAGAGTGCACCTAGGGATCCCAGAGTGCACCCAGTCACCCCAGAGCGACCTAGAGTGCACCCGGGGATCACAGAGTGCACCCAGTCACCCTACAATGATCCCAGAGTGCAGCCATGGATCCCAGAGTGCACCCAGTTACCCCAGAGCGACCTAGAGTGCACCCAGCGTTCCCAGAGTGCACCCAGTCACCCCAGAGCGACCTAGAGTGCACCCAGAGGTGCCAGAGTGTACCCAGTCATCCCACAATGGTCCCAGAGTGCAGCCAGGGATCCCAGAGTGCACCCAGCCATCCCACATTGATCCCAGAGAGTGCACCCAGGGATCCCAGAGTGCACCTAGTGATCCCAGAGTGCACCCAGTCACCCCTGAGCGACCCAGAGTGCACACAGGGATCCCAGAGTGCACCCAGTCACCCAGAGTGCACCCAATCACCCCAGAGCGACCCAGATTGCAGCCACGGATCCCAGAGTGCACCTAGTCACCCCACATGATCCCAGATTGCACCCAGTCACCCCGCAATGATCCCAGAATGCACCCAGGTATCCCAGAGTGCACCCTGTCACTCCACAATGATCCCAGAGTGCAGCCAGGGATCCCAGAGTGCACCCAGTCACCTCAGATTGATCCCAGAGTGCGGCCAGGGATCCCGGAGTGCACCCAGTCACCCCACAGTTATCCCAGAGTGCGGCCAGGGATCCCAGAGTGCACCCAGTCACCCCAGAGCGACCTAGAGTGCACCCAGGGATCCCAGAGTGCACCCAGTTACCCCAGAGCGACCTGGAGTGCTCCAAGGGATGCCAGAGAACACCCATTCAACCCAGAGCGACCCAGATTGCAGCCACGGATCCCAGAGTGCACCGATTCACCCCACATTAATCCAGAGTGCACCCAGGGAACCCAGAGTGCACCCAGTCACCCCAGATTGATCCCGGAGTGCAGCCAGGAATCCCAGTGTGCACCCGGTCACCCCAGAGCCACCCCGAGTGCACCCAGGGATCCCAGAGTGCACCCAGTCACGCCACAATGATCCCAGAGTGCAGCCTAGGATCCCAGAGTGCACCCAGGCACCCCACAATGATCCCAGAGTGCAGTCAGGGATCCCAGAGTGCACCCAGTCACCCCCCAATGAACCCAGAGTGCACCCAGGGATCCCAGATTGCACCCAGTCACCCCAGAGCGACCCGGAGTGCACGCACGGATCCCAGAGTGCACCCAGCCACCCCACAATTATCCCAGAGTGCAGCCAGGAATTCCAGAGTGCACCCAGTCACACCAGATTGATCCCAGAGTGCAGCCAGGAATCCCAGAGTGCACCCAGTCACCCCACAATGATCCCAGAGAGCAGCCAGAGATCCCAGAGTGCACTCAGTCACGCCAGAGTGATCACAGATTGCAGCCAGGGATCCCAGAGTGCACTCAGTCACTCTAAAGCGATACAGAGTGCAGCCACGGATCCCAGATTGCACCCAGTCACTCCAGATTGATCCCAGAGTGGCATTGAGACCACCACAATTATTACAACAACAGCAACTTGTATTTATAATATATTTCTCTCGAAATGTGTGTATCTGCACACGGACAGAATGGCGGCAAGTACGGCAGCCGGTTGGACAACATAGAGGCAATTGCGGTCGACATCTTGGACAAAATCGTGGCATCCAAGGCGGCCACCGTGGACAAAATGGCGGTAGGTACCCCACGGCGTGTCCCCAGCAACATCCTGGGGGTCACCATTGACCAGAAACTTAACTGGACCAGCCATATAAATACTGTGGCTACGAGAGCAGGTCAGAGGCTGGATATTCTGCAGCGAGTGACTCACCTCCTGATTCCCAAAAGCCTTCCCACCATCTACAAGGCACAAGTCAGGAGTGTGATGGAATACTCTCCACTTGCCTGGATGAGTGCAGCTCCAACAACACTCAAGAAGCTCGACACCATCCAGGACAAAACAGCCCGCTTGATTGGCACCCCATCCACCACCCTAAACATTCACTCCCTTCCCCACCAGTGCACTGTGGCTGCAGTGTGTACCATCCACAGGATGCACTGCAGCAGCTTGCCAAGGCTTCTTCGACAGCACCTCCCAAACCCGCGACCTCTACCACCTGGAAGGACAAGAGCAGAAGGCACTTGGGAACAACACCACCTGCACGTTCCCCTCCAAGTCAAACATCATCCTGACTTGGAAATATAAAGGGATCCTAGAGGGGATGGCACTGCAGATCGGCTTGTTGAGCTTCAGGGAAGCACTCCTGCTCCTTCGGGCCCACAAGCAGTGCAACAAAGGCACTTCCCTGCAGATCCGGGCCTTCTCACCTCCTCTGATGTGGCATTAATCTGAAGGCCTGGGAACCCAGGCCCCCAGGAGTTAAAAATAATAAAGCTTTAAAAATGGAGGCCGGCAGCCTCCTTATATGCAGTTGGTGACCGACCCTCCTCCTGATAGCGCGTTGGTCGCCCGCCCCCCCCCCCGCAGACCCACACCCATTAAAACCGGAAGTGGGCGGGTTGGAGGCCAGTTGGGGTCGGATTTTAGTTTTTGACAAGATTTACCCAACATCCCATTTGTGGAATTAAAATTTAGACCTAAAAGGATCAGGATTGTGGCGAGAGCGGGGATATAAAGTGTGGAGGCAGCGGAGAGCTGAGGTTAGAAGGAGTGGGAATATGATGTGCGGAGGGCCAAGACCAGACGGAGCAGGAGCCGAGACTGGACGGAGCGGGAGCCGAGATCAACTCAAACACAGGCAGAAATTTGAAAGATTAACGTCAGGGTGAGGTCAGAATCAGCGCAGAGAGGAAGGAGAGGCAGAACCCGAGGGAAGTAAGGTAATTATGGGGGAGAAGAATTGAGGTAAAGATCGAAGGTAAAGAAGTGGAATAATTAAACCGAGTTTAATATGGGTGAGATTTTACCAAAAGCGTTCATTCGGCTGGGTCAAGATCTTCCAGACCCGGTGAAGTCACAGGACATGAGGTTGGTGATTAATATATATTTTATATTCTCTAAGCTCAGGGAGTGGTTTCAACTAGGAACCTATAACTTGCTAATACTAAAAATAAATCAAGTGAATTAACGACATAAAATTATTTAAATAAATAAAACAAGGTTAGATAGAGATGGCAGTGCAGATTGTGTGTTGTGACTGCATCATGTGGGAGTTTGTGGAGACCAGTGTGGTCCTGAACCATCACATCTGCAGTAAGTGTCTGCAACTGGAGGAATTTCGGCTCAGAGTTGTTGAGCTGGCGTCCGATCTGCCGACATTGCGATGCATCATGTAGGGGGGAGAGTTATCTGGACACTTTGATCCAGAAGGCAATCATATCTCTTAGGTTAGGTAGTAGTTTAGATTTGGTTAGTGGCCCAGGGACAGGAGGATTTGCCTGCAAGTCAGGCAGGTATGGGGACCCCAGATGCAGTGGTGGAGGAGGCTCAGTCTTTGCCCTTGTCCAACAGATACGAGGTTCTTACTACCTGTGTGGATGGGAACAAAAACTGCAGGGAGGATGGATAAACTGACCACAGAACCCTACTACAGGAGGCCATTCGAGTGGGGGGAGTACAAAGGAATGTGGTAGAGGTAGGTTACAGTGTGGGCAGGTGGATAGATATTATTCTCTTCATCCACGACCGGGATTCCCAAAGACTGTGTTGCCTGCCCAGTGCCAGGGTTAAGGACATCTTCTCATGGCTGGAGAAGAGCTTGGAGCATGAGGGAGAGGATCCAGTTGTCGTGGTCCACGTAGGAACCAATGTCATAAGTAGAACTAGGAATGGGGTTCTGCTACGGGCGTTCGAGGAGCGAGGCTCCAAATTAAAAATCAGAACCTCAAAGGTGATAACCTCTGAATTACTACCCGAACCACTTGCAAATTGGCATAGGGTGAAACAGATTAAATGGTGAAATGCATGGCTGAAAGGGTGAAGTGGGAGGCGGCGGTTCCAACTTCTTCCAGTTCAGACGAAAGGTCAAAGGCCTGAAACGTTAACTCTGCTTCTTTCTCCAGAGGCTGCCTGATTTGCTGAGTATTTCCAACATTTTCTGTTTTTATTGCAGGGGTTTCGATTCATGGGGCACTGGCACTGGTACTGGGGATCGAGGGAGCTGTTCTGTTGGGACGGGGCCCGCTTAAACCAGGCTGGGACCAGTGTCCTGGTGAATCGAATAACTAATAAATCTTTTCTGCACCCTCTGTAAGGCCTTCGCATCTTAGATAATGTGAGAGGAAACTAGTAAGAAACATAAAAACAGATTGTACGAGCTTCTAAAACGTAAAAATGTAAGGAATCTTACAACACCAGGTTACAGTCCAACAGTTTTATTTGAAAATCTCCACATCACAAGTACGTAAAAAGGAAGAGATTAGCGAAAGTAAACGCGGGTCCCTTAGAGGCAGAGACAAGAAAAATTATAATGGAAGATAAAGAAATGGCAGAGACGGTAAAAACATTTTTTGTATCTGTCTCCACAGCAGAAGACACACAATATATGCCGGAAATAATGGGGAACCAATGGTCCGATGAGAGTGAGGAACTTAAAGTAATTAATATCAGTAAAGGAAAAGTACTGGAGAAATTAATGGGACTAAAAGCCGATAAATACCCTGGACCTGATGGCCGACATCCGAGGGTTCTCAAAGAGGTGGCTGCAGAGATAGTGGATGCATTGGTTGTGATCTTCCAGAATTCCCTAGATTCTAGAACAGTCCACGTGGATTGGATGTCAGCAAATGCAAATCTGCTATTCAAAAAAAGAGGGAGGGAGAAAACAGGGAACAACAGGCCAGTTAGCCTGACATCAGTCATTGGGAAAATGCTGGAATCCATTATGAAGGAAGAAAATCATAATATGATTAGGCAGAGTCAACATGGTTTTTTGAAAAGGAAACCGTGTTTGACAAATTTATTAGAGTTATTTGAGGATGAAACGAGCAGGGTACATAAAGGGGAACCAGTGGATGGAGTATATTTGGATTTTCAAAAGGCATTCGATAAGGTGCCACATAAAAGGTTGCTCAAGCAGAGGAGATAGAGGGGCATTCTGGGAGAAGTCGGCTCAGTCACCTCCACTGAACAGTGGGTAGCAGAAGAAGCCCTTCAGTGACGACCAGGAGGAAAATCATCCAGCAGAGGGGCATTCTGGAAGAATTCGGCTCAGTCTCCTCCACTGAAGACTGGGTAGCAGAAGAAACCCGACAGTGACGACCAGGAGGAAAAGCATCCGGCAGAGGAGCATTCTGGGAGAAGTCGGCTCAGTCACCTCCACTGAACAGTGGGTAGCAGAAGATGCCCTTCAGTGACAACCAGGAGAAAAGGCATCCGACAGAGGAGCATTTTGGGAGGAGTCGGCTCAGTCATCTCCACTGAATCGTGGGAGCAGAAGAAGCCCTTCAGTGACGATCAAGAGGAAAAGCATCCCGCAGCTGGGCATTCTGGGAGAAGTCGGCTAAGTCACCACCAGTGAACAGTGGGTAGCAGAAGAAGCCCTTCTGTGACGACCAGGAGGAAAAGCATCCAGCAGAGGGGCATTTTGGGAGAAGTCAGCTCAATCATCTCCACTGAACAGTGGGTAGCAGAAGAAGCCCTTCAGTGACTACCAGAAGGAAAAGCATCCAGCAGAGGAGCATTCTGTGAGAAGTCGGCTCAGCCACCTCCACTGAACATGGGTAGCAGAAGACGCCCTTTAGTGACGACCAGGAGGAAAAGCATCCAACAAAGGAGACAGAGGGGCATTATGGGAGAATTCGGCTCAGTCACCTCCACTGAACAGAAGAAGCCCTTCTGTGACTACCAGGAAGCAAAGCATCCAGCAGAGGAGACAGAGGGGCATTCTGAGAGAAGTCGGCTCAGTCATCTCCACTGAACAGTGGGCAGCAGAAAAAGCCCTTCAGTGACTAAAAGGAGGAAAAGCATCCAGCAGAGAATCATTCTGGTTGAAGTCGGCTCAGACGTCTCCACTGAACAGTGGGTAGCTGACGAAGTACATCAGTGACTACCAGGAGGAAAGGCATCCAGCAGAGGGGCATTCTGGCAGAAGTCGGCTCAATCACCTCCACTGAACATTGGGGAGCAGAAGAAACCCTTCAATGACTCACAGGAGGAAAAGCATCCAGCAGAGGGGAATTCTGGGAGAAGTCGGCTCAGTCACCTCCACTGTACAGTGGTCAGCAGAAGAACTGGTGTCGAGGAGCAGTTCAATCAGATAAAAATTACTGAAGGGGTTAGTGAATGGGTGACCAACAGACAGAGAAAGAGTTCAAAGGCAGTGCAGGGGTTCCCTGCGGCGATCTCCTTCCAAAACAGGTATACCATATTGGATAATTTTGGGGGAGATGGCTCACATGGGGAAGGAGACAGACGGGCATTCTGGGAGAAGTCGGCTCAGTCACCTCCTCCGAAGAGTGGGTAGCAGAAGAAGCCCTTCAGTGACTACGAGGAACAAAAGCATCCAGCAGAGGGCCATTCTGGGAGAAGTCGGCTCAGTCACCTCCACTGAACAGTGGATAGCAGCAGAAGCCTTTCGGTGACTACCAGGAGGAAAAGCATCCAGCAGAGGGGCAATCTGGGAGAAGTCGGCTCAGTCACGCCGATTGAACAGTGGATAGCAGAAGGAGCCCTTTTGTGACTACCAGGAGAAAAAGCAACCAGCAGAGCGGCATCCTGGGAGAAGTCGGCTCAGTCACCTCCACTGAACAGCGGGTAGCAGATGAAGCCCTTCAGTAATTACCAGGAGGAAATGCATCCAGCAGAGGAGACAGAGGGGCATTCTGGGAGAAGTCGGCTCAGTCACATCCACTGAACAGTGGGTAGCAGAAGATGCCCTTCAGTGACAACCAGGAAAAAAGGCTCCCAGCAATGGAGACAGTGGGGCATGCTGGGATAAGTCGGCTCAGTCATCTCCACTGAACAGAAAAAGCTCTTCAGTGACGACCAGGAAGCAAACCATCCAGCAGAGAAGAAAGAGGGGCATTCTGAGAGAAGTCGGCTCAGTCACCTCCACTGAACAGCGGGTAGCAGAAGGGAGCTTATCAGTGACTACGAGGAGGAAAAGTATCCAGCAAAGTGGCATTCTGGGCAATGTCTGCTCAGTCATCAACACTGAACAGTGGGTAGTAGAAGAAGCCCTTCAGTGACTACCAGAAGGAAAAGCATCCAGCAGAGGAGCATTCTGTGAGAAGTCGGCTCAGCCACCTCCACTGAACATGGGTAGCAGAAGACGCCCTTTAGTGACGACCAGGAGGAAAAGCATCCAGCAGAGGAGATAGAGGGGCATTCTGGGAGAAGTCGGCTCAGTCACCTCCACTTAACAGTGGGTAGCAGAAGATGCCCTTCAGTGACTAAAAGGAGGAAAAGCATCCAGCAGAGAATTATTCTGGTTGAAGTCGGCTCAATCACCTCCACTGAACATTGGGGAGCAGAAGAAACCCTTCAATGACTCACAGGAGGAAAAGCATCCAGCAGAGGGGAATTCTGGGAGAAGTCGGCTCAGTCACCTCCACTGTACAGTGGTCAGCAGAAGAACTGGTGTCGAGGAGCAGTTCAATCAGATAAAAATTACTGAAGGGGTTAGTGAATGGGTGACCAACAGACAGAGAAAGAGTTCGAAGGCAGTGCAGGGGTTCCCTGCGGCGATCTCCTTCCAAAACAGGTACAACATATTGGATAATTTTGGGGGAGATGGCTCACATGGGGAAGGAGACAGACGGGCATTCTGGGAGAAGTCGGCTCAGTCACCTCCTCCGAAGAGTGGGTCGCAGAAGAAGCCCTTCAGTGACTACCAGAAGGAAAAGCATCCAGCAGAGGAGCATTCTGTGAGAAGTCGGCTCAGCCACCTCCACTGAACATGGGTAGCAGAAGACGCGCTTTAGTGACGACCAGGAGGAAAAGCATCCAGCAGAGGAGATAGAGGGGCATTCTGGGAGAAGTCGGCTCGGTCACCTCCACTGAACAGTGGGTAGCAGAAGATGCCCTTCAGTGACAATCAGGAAAAAAAGGCTCCCAGCAATGGAGACAGTGGGGCATTCTGGGAGAAGTCGGCTCAGTCATCTCCACTGAACAGAAAAAGCTCTTCAGTGATGACCAGGAAGCAAACCATCCAGCAGAGAAGACAGAGGGGCAGTCTGAGAGAAGTCGGCTCAGTCACCTCCACTGAACAGCGGGTAGCAGAAGGTAGCCCTTCAGTGACTACGAGGAGGAAAAGCATCCAGCAAAGTTGCATTCTGGGCAATGTCTGCTCAGTCATCAACACTGAACAGTGGGTAGAAGAAGAAGCCCTTCAGTGACTTCCAGAAGGAAAAGCATCCAGCAGAGGAGCATTCTGTGAGAAGTCGGCTCAGCCACCTCCAATGAACATGGGTAGCAGAAGACGCCCTTTAGTGACCACCAGGAGGAAAAGCATCCAACAAAGGAGACAGAGGGGCATTATGGGAGAATTCGGCTCAGTCACCTCCACTGAACAGAAGAAGCCCTTCTGTGACTACCAGGAAGAAAAGCATCCAGCAGAGGAGACAGAGGGGCATTCTGAGAGAAGTCGGCTCAGTCATCTCCACTGAACAGTG
The DNA here is from genome assembly GCF_035084215.1 of Heptranchias perlo. NCBI lineage: Eukaryota > Metazoa > Chordata > Chondrichthyes > Hexanchiformes > Hexanchidae > Heptranchias > Heptranchias perlo. The sequence continues at coordinate 52,777 of NW_027139887.1, read as the reverse complement.
GGCAGCAGAAAAAGCCCTTCAGTGACTAAAATGAGGAAAAGCATCCAGCAGAGAATCATTCTGGTTGAAGTCGGCTCAGTCGTCTCCACTGAACAGTGGGTAGCTGACGAAGTACTTCAGTGACTACCAGGAGGAAAGGCATCCAGCAGAGGGGCATTCTGGCAGAAGTCGGCTCAGTCACCTCCACTGTACAGTGGGTGGCAGAAGAAGCCTTTCAGTGAGTACTGGGAGGAAATGTATCCAGCAGAGGATACAAAGGAGCATTTTGGGAGAGGTCGGCTCAATCACCTCCACTGAACATTGGGGAGCAGAAGAAACCCTTCAATGACTCACAGGAGGAAAAGCATCCAGCAGAGGGGAATTCTGGGAGAAGTCGGCTCAGTCACCTCCACTGAACAGTGGTCAGCAGAAGAACTGGTGTCGAGGAGCAGTTCAATCAGATAAAAATTACTGAAGGGGTTAGTGAATGGGTGACCAACAGACAGAGAAAGAGTTCGAAGGCAGTGCAGGGGTTCCCTGCGGCGATCTCCTTCCAAAACAGGTATACCATATTGGATAATTTTGGGGGAGATTGCTCACATGGGGAAGGAGACAGACGGGCATTCTGGGAGAAGTCGGCTCAGTCACCTCCTCCGAAGAGTGGGTAGCAGAAGAAGCCCTTCAGTGACTACGAGGAACAAAAGCATCCAGCAGAGGGCCATTCTGGGAGAAGTCGGCTCAGTCACGCCGATTGAACAGTGGATAGCAGAAGGAGCCCTTTTGTGACTACCAGGAGAAAAAGCAACCAGCAGAGCGGCATCCTGGGAGAAGTCGGCTCAGTCACCTCCACTGAACAGCGGGTAGCAGATGAAGCCCTTCAGTAATTACCAGGAGGAAATGCATCCAGCAGAGGAGACAGAGGGGCATTCTGGGAGAAGTCGGCTCAGTCACCTCCACTGAACAGTGGGTAGCAGATGATGCCCTTCAGTGACTAAAAGGACGAAAAGCATCCAGCAGAGAATTATTCTGGGTGAAGTCGGCTCAATCACCTCCACTGAACATTGGGGAGCAGAAGAAACCCTTCAATGACTCACAGGAGGAAAAGCATCCAGCAGAGGGGAATTCTGGGAGAAGTAGGCTCAGTCACCTCCACTGTACAGTGGTCAGCAGAAGAACTGGTGTCGAGGAGCAGTTCAATCAGATAAAAATTACTGAAGGGGTTAGTGAATGGGTGACCAACAGACAGAGAAAGAGTTCGAAGGCAGTGCAGGGGTTCCCTGCGGCGATCTCCATCCAAAACAGGTATACCATATTGGATAATTTTGGGGGAGATGGCTCACATGGGGAAGGAGACAGACGGGCATTCTGGGAGAAGTCGGCTCAGTCACCTCCTCCGAAGAGTGGGTAGCAGAAGAAGCCCTTCAGTGACTACGAGGAAGAAAAGCATCCAGCAGAGGGCCATTCTGGGAGAAGTCGGCTCAGTCACCTCCACTGAACAGCGGGTAGCAGATGAAGCCCTTCAGTGATTACCAGGAGGAAATGCATCCGACAGAGGGGCATTCTGGGAGAAGTCGGCTCAGTCACATCCACTGAACAGTGGGTAGCAGAAGATGCCCTTCAGTGACAACCAGGAAAAAAAAGGCTCCCAGCAATGGAGACAGTGGGGCATTCTGGGAGAAGTCGGCTCAGTCATCTCCACTGAACAGAAAAAGCTCTTCAGTGACGACCAGGAAGCAAACCATCCAGCAGAGAAGACAGAGGGGCATTCTGAGAGAAGTCGGCTCAGTCACCTCCACTGAACAGCGGGTAGCAGAAGGTAGCTTATCAGTGACTACGAGGAGGAAAAGTATCCAGCAAAGTGGCATTCTGGGCAATGTCTGCTCAGTCATCAACACTGAACAGTGGGTAGTAGAAGAAGCCCTTCAGTGACTACCAGAAGGAAAAGCATCCAGCAGAGGAGCATTCTGTGAGAAGTCGGCTCAGCCACCTCCACTGAACATGGGTAGCAGAAGACGCGCTTTAGTGACGACCAGGAGGAAAAGCATCCAGCAGAGGAGATAGAGGGGCATTCTGGGAGAAGTCGGCTCGGTCACCTCCACTGAACAGTGGGTAGCAGAAGATGCCCTTCAGTGACAACCAGGAAAAAAGCCTCCCAGCAATGGAGACAGTGGGGCATTCTGGGAGAAGTCGGCTCAGTCATCTCCACTGAACAGAAAAAGCTCTTCAGTGATGACCAGGAAGCAAACCATCCAGCAGAGAAGACAGAGGGGCAGTCTGAGAGAAGTCGGCTCAGTCACCTCCACTGAACAGCGGGTAGCAGAAGGTAGCCCTTCAGTGACTACGAGGAGGAAAAGCATCCAGCAAAGTGGCATTCTGGGCAATGTCTGCTCAGTCATCAACACTGAACAGTGGGTAGCAGAAGAAGCCCTTCAGTGACTTCCAGAAGGAAAAGCATCCAGCAGAGGAGCATTCTGTGAGAAGTCGGCTCAGCCACCTCCACTGAACATGGGTAGCAGAAGACGCCCTTTCGTGACGACCAGGAGGAAAAGCATCCAACAAAGGAGACAGAGGGGCATTATGGGAGAATTCGGCTCAGTCACCTCCACTGAACAGAAGAAGCCCTTCTGTGACTACCAGGAAGCAAAGCATCCAGCAGAGGAGACAGAGGGGCATTCTGAGAGAAGTCGGCTCAGTCATCTCCACTGAACAGTGGGCAGCAGAAAAAGCCCTTCAGTGACTAAAAGGAGGAAAAGCATCCAGCAGAGAATCATTCTGGTTGAAAGTCGGCTCAGTCGTCTCCACTGAACAGTGGGTGGCTGACGAAGTACTTCAGTGACAACCAGGAGGAAAGGCATCCAGCAGAGGGGCATTCTGGGAGAAGTCGACTCAGTCACCTCCACTGTACAGTGGGTGGCAGAAGAAGCCTTTCAGTGAGTACTGGGAGGAAATGTATCCAGCAGAGGATACATAGGAGCATTTTGAGAGAGGTCGGCTCAATCACCTCCACTGAACATTGGGGAGCAGAAGAAACCCTTCAATGACTCACAGGAGGAAAAGAATCCAGCAGAGGGGAATTCTGGGAGAAGTCGGCTCAGTCACCTCCACTGAACAGTGGTCAGCAGAAGAACTGGTGTCGAAGAGCAGTTCAATCAGATAAAAATTACTGAAGGGGTTAGTGAATGGGTGACCAACAGACAAAGAGTTCGAAGGCAGTGCAGGGGTTCCCTGCGGCGATCTCCTTCCAAAACAGGTATACCATTATGGATAATTTTGGGGGAGATGGCTCACATGGGGAAGGAGACAGACGGGCATTCTGGGAGAAGTCGGCTCAGTCACCTCCTCCGAAGAGTGGGTAGCAGAAGAAGCCCTTCAGTGACTACGAGGAAGAAAAGCATCCAGCAGAGGGCCATTCTGGGAGAAGTCGGCTCAGTCACCTCCACTGTACAGTGGTCAGCAGAAGAACTGGTGTCGAGGAGCAGTTCAATCTGATAAAAATTACTGAAGGGGTTAGTGAATGGGTGACCAACAGACAGAGAAAGAGTTCGAAGGCAGTGCAGGGGTTCCCTGCGGCGATCTCCTTCCAAAACAGGTATACCATATTGGATAATTTTGGGGGAGATGGCTCACATGGGGAAGGAGACAGACGGGCATTCTGGGAGAAGTCGGCTCAGTCACCTCCTCCGAAGAGTGGGTCGCAGAAGAAGCCCTTCAGTGACTACCAGAAGGAAAAGCATCCAGCAGAGGAGCATTCTGTGAGAAGTCGGCTCAGCCACCTCCACTGAACATGGGTAGCAGAAGACGCGCTTTAGTGACGACCAGGAGGAAAAGCATCCAGCAGAGGAGATAGAGGGGCATTCTGGGAGAAGTCGGCTCGGTCACCTCCACTGAACAGTGGGTAGCAGAAGATGCCCTTCAGTGACAATCAGGAAAAAAAGGCTCCCAGCAATGGAGACAGTGGGGCATTCTGGGAGAAGTCGGCTCAGTCATCTCCACTGAACAGAAAAAGCTCTTCAGTGATGACCAGGAAGCAAACCATCCAGCAGAGAAGACAGAGGGGCAGTCTGAGAGAAGTCGGCTCAGTCACCTCCACTGAACAGCGGGTAGCAGAAGGTAGCCCTTCAGTGACTACGAGGAGGAAAAGCATCCAGCAAAGTTGCATTCTGGGCAATGTCTGCTCAGTCATCAACACTGAACAGTGGGTAGAAGAAGAAGCCCTTCAGTGACTACCAGAAGGAAAAGCATCCAGCAGAGGAGCATTCTGTGAGAAGTCGGCTCAGCCACCTCCACTGAACATGGGTAGCAGAAGACGCCCTTTCGTGACGACCAGGAGGAAAAGCATCCAACAAAGGAGACAGAGGGGCATTATGGGAGAATTCGGCTCAGTCACCTCCACTGAACAGAAGAAGCCCTTCTGTGACTACCAGGAAGAAAAGCATCCAGCAGAGGAGACAGAGGGGCATTCTGAGAGAAGTCGGCTCAGTCATCTCCACTGAACAGTGGGCAGCAGAAAAAGCCCTTCAGTGACTAAAAGGAGGAAAAGCATCCAGCAGAGAATCATTCTGGTTGAAGTCGGCTCAGTCGTCTCCACTGAACAGTGGGTAGCTGACGAAGTACTTCAGTGACTACCAGGAGGAAAGGCATCCAGCAGAGGGGCATTCTGGCAGAAGTCGGCTCAGTCACCTCCACTGTACAGTGGGTGGCAGAAGAAGCCTTTCAGTGAGTACTGGGAGGAAATGTATCCAGCAGAGGATACAAAGGAGCATTTTGGGAGAGGTCGGCTCAATCACCTCCACTGAACATTGGGGAGCAGAAGAAACCCTTCAATGACTCACAGGAGGAAAAGCATCCAGCAGAGGGGAATTCTGGGAGAAGTCGGCTCAGTCACCTCCACTGAACAGTGGTCAGCAGAAGAACTGGTGTCGAGGAGCAGTTCAATCAGATAAAAATTACTGAAGGGGTTAGTGAATGGGTGACCAACAGACAGAGAAAGAGTTCGAAGGCAGTGCAGGGGTTCCCTGCGGCGATCTCCTTCCAAAACAGGTATACCATATTGGATAATTTTGGGGGAGATTGCTCACATGGGGAAGGAGACAGACGGGCATTCTGGGAGAAGTCGGCTCAGTCACCTCCTCCGAAGAGTGGGTAGCAGAAGAAGCCCTTCAGTGACTACGAGGAACAAAAGCATCCAGCAGAGGGCCATTCTGGGAGAAGTCGGCTCAGTCACCTCCACTGAACAGTGGATAGCAGCAGAAGCCTTTCGGTGACTACCAGGAGGAAAAGCATCCAGCAGAGGGGCAATCTGGGAGAAGTCGGCTCAGTCACGCCGATTGAACAGTGGATAGCAGAAGGAGCCCTTTTGTGACTACCAGGAGAAAAAGCAACCAGCAGAGCGGCATCCTGGGAGAAGTCGGCTCAGTCACCTCCACTGAACAGCGGGTAGCAGATGAAGCCCTTCAGTAATTACCAGGAGGAAATGCATCCAGCAGAGGAGACAGAGGGGCATTCTGGGAGAAGTCGGCTCAGTCACCTCCACTGAACAGTGGGTAGCAGATGATGCCCTTCAGTGACTAAAAGGACGAAAAGCATCCAGCAGAGAATTATTCTGGGTGAAGTCGGCTCAATCACCTCCACTGAACATTGGGGAGCAGAAGAAACCCTTCAATGACTCACAGGAGGAAAAGCATCCAGCAGAGGGGAATTCTGGGAGAAGTCGGCTCAGTCACCTCCACTGTACAGTGGTCAGCAGAAGAACTGGTGTCGAGGAGCAGTTCAATCAGATAAAAATTACTGAAGGGGTTAGTGAATGGGTGACCAACAGAGAGAGAAAGAGTTCGAAGGCAGTGCAGGGGTTCCCTGCGGCGATCTCCATCCAAAACAGGTATACCATATTGGATAATTTTGGGGGAGATGGCTCACATGGGGAAGGAGACAGACGGGCATTCTGGGAGAAGTCGGCTCAGTCACCTCCTCCGAAGAGTGGGTAGCAGAAGAAGCCCTTCAGTGACTACGAGGAAGAAAAGCATCCAGCAGAGGGCCATTCTGGGAGAAGTCGGCTCAGTCACCTCCACTGAACAGTGGATAGCAGCAGAAGCCTTTCGGTGACTACCAGGAGGAAAAGCATCCAGCAGAGGGGCAATCTGGGAGAAGTCGGCTCAGTCACGCCGATTGAACAGTGGATAGCAGAAGGAGCCCTTTTGTGACTACCAGGAGAAAAAGCAACCAGCAGAGCGGCATCCTGGGAGAAGTCGGCTCAGTCACCTCCACTGAACAGCGGGTAGCAGATGAAGCCCTTCAGTGATTACCAGGAGGAAATGCATCCGACAGAGGGGCATTCTGGGAGAAGTCGGCTCAGTCACATCCACTGAACAGTGGGTAGCAGAAGATGCCCTTCAGTGACAACCAGGAAAAAAAGGCTCCCAGCAATGGAGACAGTGGGGCATTCTGGGAGAAGTCGGCTCAGTCATCTCCACTGAACAGAAAAAGCTCTTCAGTGACGACCAGGAAGCAAACCATCCAGCAGAGAAGACAGAGGGGCATTCTGAGAGAAGTCGGCTCAGTCACCTCCACTGAACAGCGGGTAGCAGAAGGTAGCTTATCAGTGACTACGAGGAGGAAAAGTATCCAGCAAAGTGGCATTCTGGGCAATGTCTGCTCAGTCATCAACACTGAACAGTGGGTAGTAGAAGAAGCCCTTCAGTGACTACCAGAAGGAAAAGCATCCAGCAGAGGAGCATTCTGTGAGAAGTCGGCTCAGCCACCTCCACTGAACATGGGTAGCAGAAGACGCGCTTTAGTGACGACCAGGAGGAAAAGCATCCAGCAGAGGAGATAGAGGGGCATTCTGGGAGAAGTCGGCTCGGTCACCTCCACTGAACAGTGGGTAGCAGAAGATGCCCTTCAGTGACAACCAGGAAAAAAGCCTCCCAGCAATGGAGACAGTGGGGCATTCTGGGAGAAGTCGGCTCAGTCATCTCCACTGAACAGAAAAAGCTCTTCAGTGATGACCAGGAAGCAAACCATCCAGCAGAGAAGACAGAGGGGCAGTCTGAGAGAAGTCGGCTCAGTCACCTCCACTGAACAGCGGGTAGCAGAAGGTAGCCCTTCAGTGACTACGAGGAGGAAAAGCATCCAGCAAAGTGGCATTCTGGGCAATGTCTGCTCAGTCATCAACACTGAACAGTGGGTAGCAGAAGAAGCCCTTCAGTGACTTCCAGAAGGAAAAGCATCCAGCAGAGGAGCATTCTGTGAGAAGTCGGCTCAGCCACCTCCACTGAACATGGGTAGCAGAAGACGCCCTTTCGTGACGACCAGGAGGAAAAGCATCCAACAAAGGAGACAGAGGGGCATTATGGGAGAATTCGGCTCAGTCACCTCCACTGAACAGAAGAAGCCCTTCTGTGACTACCAGGAAGCAAAGCATCCAGCAGAGGAGACAGAGGGGCATTCTGAGAGAAGTCGGCTCAGTCATCTCCACTGAACAGTGGGCAGCAGAAAAAGCCCTTCAGTGACTAAAAGGAGGAAAAGCATCCAGCAGAGAATCATTCTGGTTGAAAGTCGGCTCAGTCGTCTCCACTGAACAATGGGTAGCTGACGAAGTACTTCAGTGACTACCAGGAGGAAAGGCATCCAGCAGAGGGGCATTCTGGGAGAAGTCGACTCAGTCACCTCCACTGTACAGTGGGTGGCAGAAGAAGCCTTTCAGTGAGTACTGGAAGGAAATGTATCCAGCAGAGGATACATAGGAGCATTTTGAGAGAGGTCGGCTCAATCACCTCCACTGAACATTGGGGAGCAGAAGAAACCCTTCAATGACTCACAGGAGGAAAAGCATCCAGCAGAGGGGAATTCTGGGAGAAGTCGGCTCAGTCACCTCCACTGAACAGTGGTCAGCAGAAGAACTGGTGTCGAAGAGCAGTTCAATCAGATAAAAATTACTGAAGGGGTTAGTGAATGGGTGACCAACAGACAAAGAGTTCGAAGGCAGTGCAGGGGTTCCCTGCGGCGATCTCCTTCCAAAACAGGTATACCATTATGGATAATTTTGGGGGAGATGGCTCACATGGGGAAGGAGACAGACGGGCATTCTGGGAGAAGTCGGCTCAGTCACCTCCTCCGAAGAGTGGGTAGCAGAAGAAGTCCTTCAGTGACTACGAGGAAGAAAAGCATCCAGCAGAGGGCCATTCTGGGAGAAGTCGGCTCAGTCACCTCCACTGAACAGTGGATAGCAGCAAAAGCCTTTCGGTGACTACCAGGAGGAAAAGCATCCAGCAGAGGGGCAATCTGGGAGAAGTCGGCTCAGTCACGCCGATTGAACAGTGGATAGCAGAAGGAGCCCTTTTGTGACTACCAGGAGAAAAAGCAACCAGCAGAGCGGCATCCTGGGAGAAGTCGGCTCAGTCACCTCCACTGAACAGCGGGTAGCAGATGAAGCCCTTCAGTGATTACCAGGAGGAAATGCATCCAGCAGAGGAGACAGAGGGGCATTCTGGGAGAAGTCGGCTCAGTCACATCCACTGAACAGTGGGTAGCAGAAGATGCCCTTCAGTGACAACCAGGAAAAAAGGCTCCCAGCAATGGAGACCGTGGGGCATTCTGAGAGAAGTCGGCTCAGTCACCTCCACTGAACAGCGGGTAGCAGAAGGTAGCTTATCAGTGACTCCGAGGAGGAAAAGTATCCAGCAAAGTGGCATTCTGGGCAATGTCTGCTCAGTCATCAACACTGAACAGTGGGTAGTAGAAGAAGCCCTTCAGTGACTACCAGAAGGAAAAGCATCCAGCAGAGGAGCATTCTGTGAGAAGTCGGCTCAGCCACCTCCACTGAACATGGGTAGCAGAAGACGCCCTTTCGTGACGAACAGGAGGAAAACCATCCAGCAGAGGAGATAGAGGGGCATTCTGGGATAAGTCGGCTCAGTCACCTCCACTGAACAGTGGGTAGCAGAAGATGCCCTTCAGTGACAACCAGGAAAAAAGGCTCCCAGCAATGGAGACAGAGGGGCATTCTGGGAGAAGTCGGCTCAGTCACCTCCACTGAACAGTGGGTAGCAGAAGATGCCCTTCAGTGACAACCAGGAAAAAAGGTTCCCAGCAATGGAGACAGTGGGGCATTTTGGGAGAAGTCGGCTCAGTCATCTCCACTGAACAGAAAAAGCTCTTCAGTGACGACCAGGAAGCAAACCATCCAGCAGAGAAGACAGAGGGGCATTCTGAGAGAAGTCGGCTCAGTCACCTCCACTGAACAGCGGGTAGCAGAAGATGCCCTTCAGTGACAACCAGGAAAAAGGCTCCCAGCAATGGAGACAGAGGGGCATTCTGGGAGAAGTCGGCTCAGTCATCTCCACTGAACAGAAAAAGCTTTTCAGTGACGACCAGGAAGCAAACCATCCAGCAGAGGAGACAGAGTGGCATTCTGAGAGAAGTCGGCTCAGTCATCTCCACTGAACAGTGGGCAGCAGAAAAAGCCCTTCAGTGACTAAAAGGAGGAAAAGCATCCAGCAGAGAATCATTCTGGTTGAAGTCGGCTCAGTCGTCTCCACTGAACAGTGGGTAGCTGACGAAGTACATCAGTGACTACCAGGAGCAAAGGCATCCAACGGAGGAGACACAGGGGCGTTCTTCGAGAAGTCGGCTCAGTCACCTCCACTGAACAGTGTGGAGCGGAAGAAGCCCTTCAGTGACGACCAGGAGGAAAGGCATCCAGCAGAGGGGCATTCTGGCAGAAGTCGGCTCAGTCACCTTCACTGTATAGTGGGTGGCAGAAGAAGCCCTTCAGTAACGACCAGAAGGAAAACCATGCATCAGTGGAGTTTTCTGGGAGAAGTCGACTCAGTCACCTCCACTGAACAGTGGGTAGCAGAAGAAGCCCTTCAGTGAATTTGTGGGATAAAAGCATCCAGCAGAGGAGACAGAGGGTCGTTTCAGGAGAAGTCGGCTCAGTCACCTCCACTGAACAATGGGTAGCAGAAGGAAAAGCATTCAATAGAGGGGCATTCTGGGAGAAGTCGCCTCAGTCACCTCCACTGAACAGTAGGTTGTAGAAGAAGCCTTTCAGTGAGTACTGGGAGGAAATGCATCCAACAGAGGATAGATAGGAGCATTTTGGGAGAGGTCGGCTCAATCACCTCCACTGAAGATTGGGGAGCAGAAGACACCCTTCAATGACTCACAGGAGGAAAAGCATCCAGCAGAGGGGAATTCTGGGAGAAGTCGGCTCAGTCACCTCCACTGAACAGTGGTCAGCAGAAGAACTGGTGTCGAGGAGCAGTTCAATCAGATAAAAATTACTGAAGGGGTTAGTGAATGGGTGACCAACAGACAGAGAAAGAGTTCGAAGGCAGTGCAGGGGTTCCCTGCGGCGATCTCCTTCCAAAACAGGTATACCATATTGGATAATTTTGGGGGAGATGGCTCACATGGGGAAGGAGACAGACGGGCATTCTGGGAGAAGTCGGCTCAGTCACCTCCTCCGAAGAGTGGGTAGCAGAAGAAGCCCTTCAGTGACTACGAGGAAGAAAAGCATCCAGCAGAGGGCCTTTCTGGGAGAAGTCGGCTCAGTCACCTCCACTGAACAGTGGATAGCAGCAGAAGCCTTTCGGTGACTACCAGGAGGAAAAGCATCCAGCAGAGGGGCAATCTGGGAGAAGTCGGCTCAATCATCTCCACTGAACAGTGGGTAGCAGAAAACGACCTGCGGTGACTACCAGGAGGAAAAGCATCCAGCAGAGGAGATAGAGGGGCATTCTGGGAGAAGTCGGCTCAGTCACCTCCACTGAACAGTGGGTAGCAGAAGATGCCCTTCAGTGACAACCAGGATAAAAGGCTCCCAGCAATGGAGACAGAGGGGCATTCTGGGAGAAGTCGGCTCAGTCATCTCCACTGAACCGAAAAGCTCTTCAGTGACGACCAGGAAGCACACCATCCAGCAGAGAGCACAGAGGGGCATTCTGAGAGAAGTCGGCTCAGTCACCTCCACTGAACAGCGGGTAGCAGAAGTGACTACGAGGAGGAAAAGCATCCAGCAAAGTGGCATTCTGGGCAATGTCTGCTCAATCATCAACACTGAACAGTGGGTAGCAGAAGAAGCCATTCAGTGACTACCAGAAGGAAAAGCATCTCGCAGAAGAGAGAGGGGGGCATTCTGGGAGAGGCCGGCTCAGTCAACTCCAGTGAACAGTGGGTAGCAGAAAACGACCTGCCGTGACGACCAGGAGGAAAAGCATCCAGCAGAGGGGCATTCTTGGAGAAGTTGGCTCAGTCACCTCCACTGAACAGTGGGTTGCAGAAGAATTGGTGTCGAGGAACAGTTAAATCAGATAAAAATTACTGAGGGAGATAGTGAATGGGTGACCAACAGACAGAGGAAGAGTAGGAAGGCAATGCGGGGGTCCCCTGCGGTCATCTCCCTCCAAAACAGGTATACCGTTTTGGATACTGTTGGGGGAGAGAGCTCACCAGGGGAAGGAGACAGAGGGGCATTCTGGGAGAAGTCGGCTCAGTCACCTCCACTGAACAGTGGGTAGCAGAATAAACCGTTCAGTGACTACGAGGAGGAAAAGTTTCCAGCAGAAGAGAGAGGGGGGCATTCTGGGAGAGGCCGGCTCAGTCAACTCCAGTGAACAGTGGGTAGCAGAAAACGACCTGCGGTGACGACCAGGAAGAAAAGCATCCAGCAGAGGGACATTCTTGGAGAAGTTGGCTCAGTCAACTGCACTGAACAGTGCGTAGCAGAAGAACTGTGTCGAAGAGCAGTTATATCAGATAAAAATTACTGCGGGAGATAGTGAATGAGTGACCAACAGACAGAGAACAGTGCGTAGGAGACGGAGCCGTTCAGTGACGACCAGGAGGAAAAGTATCCAGCAGAGGGACGTTCTGGGAGAAGTCGGCTCAATCATCTCCACTGAACAGTGGGTAGCAGAAGAAGCCCTTCAGTGACTACCAGGTGCAAAAGCATCCAGCAGAGGGGCATTCTGGGAGAAGTCGGCGCAGTCATCTCCACTGAACAGCGGGTAGCCGAAGAAGCCCTTAGGTGACCACCAGAAGGAAAAGCATCCAGCAGAGGGGCATTCTGGGAGAAGTCGGCTCAGTCAACTCCACTGAACAGTGGGTAGGAGAAGAACAGGTGTCGAGGAGCAGTTAAATCAGATAATAATTGCTGAAGGAGATAGTGAATGGGTGACCAACAGACAGAGGAAGAGTAAGAAGGCAGTGCAGGGGTCCCCTGCGGTCATCTCCCTCCAAAACAGGTCTTTCGTTTTGGATACTGTTGGGGGTAATGGCTCACCTGGGGAAGGAGACAAAGGGGCATTCTGGGAGAAGTCGGCTCAGTCACCTCTTCTGAACAGTGGGTTGCAGAAAAAGCCCTTCAGTGACTACCAGGAAGAAAAGCATCCAGCAGCGGAGACAGAGGGGCATTCTGAGACAAGTCGGGTAAGTCACCTCCACTGAGCAGCGGGTAGGAGAAGAAGCCCTTCAGTGACTACCAGGAGGAAAAGCTTCTAGCTGAGGGGCATTCTGGGAGAAGTCGGCTCAGTCACCTCCACTGAACAGTGGATAGCAGATGAACTGGTGTCGAGGAGCAGTTCGATCAGATAAAAATTACTGAGGGAGGTAGTGAATGGGTGACCAACAGACGGAGGAAGAGTAAGAAGGCAGTGCAGGGGTCACCTGCGGTCATCTCACTCCAAAACAGGTATATCGTTTAGGATACTGTTGGTGGAGATGGCTCACCAGGGGAAGGTGACAGCGGCCAGGTTCATGGCACCGTGGCTGGCTCTGATGCACAGTGGGGCAGGACAAAAAGTGGCAGAGCTATAGTGATAGGGGACTCGATTGTAAGGGCAATAGACAGGCTTTTCTGCGGACGCAACCGAGACTCCAGGATGGTATGTTGCCTCCCTGGTGCAAGGGTCAGGGATGTCTCGGAACGGCTGCAGGACATTCTGGAGGGGGAGGGTGAACAGCCAGTTGTCGTGGTGCATAGAGGCACCAATGATATAATTTAGAAACGGGATGAGGTCCTGCATCTGAATTTTGGGAGTTAGGAGTTAAACTAAAAAGTAGGACCTCAAAGGTCGTAATCTCAGAATTGCTACAAGTGCCACGGGCTAGTCAGAGTAGGAATGACAGGATAGCTAGGATGAATACATGGCTCGAGGGATTCAAATTCCTGGGACTTGGAACCGGTTCTGGAGGCGGTGGGACCAGTACAAATTGGACGGTCTGCATCTGGGCAGGACTGGAACCAATGTCCTAGGGGGAGTGTTAGCTAGTGCTGTTGGGGAGGGTTTAAACTAATGGGGCAGGGGGATGGGAACCAATACAGGAAGTCAGTGGGAAGTAAAGTGAGGGGCACAGATAGGATGGATACTAAGGAGCTTTTTCCCTTCGTTGAGGGTTCTATAACAAGGGGACATAGTTTCAAGGTAAAAGGCGGGAGGTTTAGAGGGGATTTGAGAAAGAACTTTTTCACCCAGAGGGTGGTTGGAGTCTGGAACTCACTGCCTGAAAGGGTTGTGGAGGCAGGAACCCTCACAACATTCAAGAAGGATTTGGATGAGCACTTGAAATGCCATAGCATACAAGGCTACGGACCAAATGCTGGAATATGGGGTTAGAGTAGACAGGGCTTGATGGCCGGCGCGGACACGATGGGCCGAAGGGCCTCTATCCGTGCTGTATAACTTTATGACTCTATGACTCTATAAAGTAGTGACAGAAACAAAAGGCAGTAAGGGAGAGTGTACAGAACATGACCGGACAGATGGTCTGAGAAAGCAGGGCAAAGACCAAGGGAAGTCTAGATTAAACTGCATTTATTTCAATGCAAGAAGTCTGATGGGTAAGGCAGATGAACTCAGGGCATGGATGGGTACATGGGACTGGGATGTTATAGCTGTTACTGAAACATGGCTAAGGGAGGGGCAGGACTGGCAGCTCAATGTTCCAGGGTACAGATGCTATAAGAAAGATAGAGCAGGAGGTAAGAGAGGAGGGGGAGTTGCGTTCTTAATAAGGGAGAACATCACGGCAGTAGTCAGAGGGGATATATCCGAGGGTTCGCCCACTGAGTCTATATGGGTAGAACTGAAAAATAAGAAGGGAGAGATCACTTTGATAGGATTGTACTACAGAACCCCAAATAGTCAACGGGAAATTGAGGAGCAAATATGTAAGGAGATTACAGACAGCTGCAAGAAAAATAGGGTGGTAATAGTAGGGGACTTTAACTTTCCCAACATTGACTGGGACAGCCATAGCATTAGGGGCTTGGATGGAGAGAAATTTGTTGAGTGCATTCAGGAGGAATTTCTCATTCAGTATTTGGATGGCCCGACTAGAGAGGGGGCAAAACTTGACCTCCTCTTGGGAAATAAGAAAGGGCAGGTGACAGAAGTGTTAGTGAGGGATCACTTTGGGACCAGTGATCATAATTCCATTAGTTGTAAGATAGCTATGGAGAAGGATAGGTCTGGCCCAAAAGTTAAAATTCTAAATTGGGGAAAGGCCAATTTTGATGGTATTAGACAGGAACTTTCAGAAGTTGATTGGGAGAGTCTGTTGGCAGGCAAAGGGACGTCTGGTAAGTGGGAGGCTTTCAAAAGTGTGTTAACCAGGGTTCAGGGTAAGCACATTCCTTATAAAGTGAAGGGCAAGGCTGGTAGAAGTAGGGAACCTTGGATGACTCGGGAGATTGAGGCCCTCGTCAAAAAGAAGAAGGAGGCATATGACATGCATAGGCAGCTGGGATCAAGTGGATCCCTTGAAGAGTATAGAGATTGCCGGAGTAGAGTTAAGAGAGAAATCAGGAGGGCAAAAAGGGGACATGAGATTGCTTTGGCAGATAAGGCAAAGGAGAATCCAAAGAGCTTCTACAAATGCATAAAGGGCAAAAGAGTAACTAGAGAGAGAGTAGGGCCTCTTAAGGATCAACAAGGTCATCTATGTGCGGAACCACAAGAGATGGGTGAGATCCTAAATGAATATTTCACATCGGTATTTACGGTTGAGAAAGGCATGGATGTTAGGGAACTTGGGGAAATAAATAGTGATGTCTTGAGGAGTGTACATATTACAGAGAGGGAGGTGCTGGAAGTCTTAACGTGCATCAAGGTAGATAAATCTCCGGGACCTGATGAAATGTATCCCAGGACGTTATGGGAGGTTAGGAAATTGCGGGCCCCGTATCATAGATATTTGAATCATCCACCGCTGCAGGTGAGGTGCCTGAAGATTGGAGGGTAGCAAATGTTGTGCCTTTGTTTAAGAAGGGCGGCAGGTAAAAGCCCGGGAACTACAGACCGGTGAGCCTGACATCTGTAGTGGGTAAGTTGTTCGAGGGTATTCTGAGAGACAGGATCTACAGGCATTTGGAGAGGCAGGGACTGATTAGGAACAGTCAGCATGGTTTTGTGAGTGGAAAATCATGTCTCACGAATTTGATTGAGTTTTTTGAAGAGGTAACCAAGAAGATAGATGAGGGCTGTGCAGTAGACGGGATCCAATGTGAAGTAGCCAATTGGATACAAAATTGGATTGACGACAGGAGACACAGGGTGGTTGTGGAGGGTTGTTTTTTGGACTGGAGGCCTGTGACCAGCGGTGTGCCTCAGGGATCGGTGCTGGGTCCGCTGTTATTTATTATTTATATTAATGATTTGGATGAGAATTCAGGAGGCATGGTTAGTAAGTTTGCAGATGACACCAAGATTGGTGGCATTGTGGACAGTGAAGAAGGTTATCTTGGATTGCAACGGGATCTTGATAAATTGGGCCAGTGGGCCGATGAATGGCAGATGGAGTTTAATTTAGATAAATGTGAGGTGATGCATTTTGGTAGATCAAATCGGGCCAGGACCTACTCCGTTAATGGTAGGGCGTTGGGGAGAGTTATAGAACAAAGAGATCTAGGAGTACAGGTTCATAGCTCCTTGAAAGTGGAGTCACAGGTGGATAGGGTGGTGAAGAAGGCATTCAGCATGCTTGGTTTCATTGGTCAGAACATTGAATACAGGAGTTGGGATGTCTTGTTGAAGTTGTACAAGACATTAGTAAGGCCACACTTGGAATACTGTGTACAGTTCTGGTCACCCTATTATAGAAAGGATATTATTAAACTAGAAAGAGTGCAGAAAAGATTTACTAGGATGCTACCGGGACTTGATGGTTTGACTTTTCGGGAGAGGTTGGATAGACTGAGCCTTTTTTCCCTGGAGAGTAGGAGGTTTAGGGGTGATCTTATAGAAGTCTATAAAATAATGAGGGGCATAGGTAACGTAGATAGTCAAAATATTTTCCCAAAGGTAGGGGAGTCTATAACGAGGGGGCATAGATTTAAGGTGAGAGAGGAGAGATACAAAAGGGTCCAGAGGGGCAATTTTTTCACTCAAAGGGTGGTGAGTGTCTGGAACGAGCTGCCAGAGGCAGTAGTAGAGGCGGGTACAATTTTGTCTTTTAAAAAGCATTTGGACAGTTGCATGGGTAAGATGGGTAGAGATGGATATGGGCCAAGTGCAGGCAATTGGGACAAGTTTAGTGGTATAAACTGGGCGACATGGACATGTTGGGCCGAAGGGCCTATTTCCATGTTGTAAACTTCTATGATTCTATGATTCTACATCAGATAAGGGCTCATGGGGTTTGGGATAATATATTAGCATGGATAGTGGATTGGTTAATGGACAGAAAACAGAGGGTAGGGATAAACGGGTCATTCTCAGGTTGGCAGGCTGTAACTAGTGGGGTGCCGCAGGGATCGGTGCTTGGGCCTCAGCTATTTACAATCGATATTAATGAATTAGTTGATGGGACCGAGCGTAATGTATCCAAGTTTGCTGACGAAGCATAGCAAGGTGGGGAAGTAAGCTGTGAGGAGGACACAAAGAGTCTGAAAAGGGATATAGGCAGTTTACGTGAGTGGCAAGAACGTGACAGTTAGAATATAATTTGGGGAAATGTGAGGTTATTCGCTTTGGTAGGAAGAATAGAAAAACAGAATATGTTTTAAAAGGTGAGAAATTATTTAACGTTGGTGTTCAGAGAGATTTGGGTGTCCTTGTACAGGAAACATTGAAAGTTAACATGCAGGTACAGCAAGCAATTAGGAAAGGAAATGGTATGTTGGCCTTTATTTCAAGAGTAAGGAAAACTTGTTACAATTGTACAGGGCTTTTGTGAGACCATACCTGGAGTACTGTGTACAGTTTTGGTCTCCTTATCCAAGGAATCTTGCCTTAGAGGCGGTGCAGAAAAGGTTCACTAGATTGATTCCTGGGATGAGAGGGTTGTCCTATGAGGAGAGATTGAGTAGAAAGGGCCTATACTCGCTGGAGTTTAGATGAATGAAAGGTGATCTTATTGAAACATACAAGATTCTGAGGGGGCTTGACAGGGTAGATGCTGAGAGGCTGTTTCCCCTGGCTGGAGAGTGTAGAACTAGAGGTCATAGTCTCAGAATAAGGGAGCGGTCATTTAGGACTGAGATGGGGAGGAATTTCTTCACTCAGCGGGTTGTGAATCTTTGGAATTCTCTACCCCACAGGGCTGGGATGCTCAGTCGTTGAGCATGTTCAAAACTGAGATCGATAGATTTTGGTAAATAAGGGAATCAAGAGATAGGGCGGGAAAGTGGAGTTGAGGTAAAAGGCCGGTCAGGATCTTATGGAATGGCGGAGTCGGGTCGAGGAGCCATATAGAATCATAGAATCATAGAAGTTACAACATGGAAACAAGCCCTTCGGCCCAACATGTCCGTGTCGCCCAGTTTATACCACGAAGCTAGTCCCAATATGGCCGACTCCTGCTCCTATTTCTTATTTTCTTAACCAGGTACAGTTTTTAGACCTCAGCACAAGGCATGAGAAAATCAAAGGACAGTCGAATCTTCAGAAAAAGTGATCGCTCCCAGAAGCCGCACTGTAGAAGTACAAATCACCACCAATCCTCACTAATGTTCTCCAGTTAATCCCCCTCCCTAATCAATATGCCAAGACTTGGATTGAAGTTCGCAGACATCTTTTTTACCACTAGTCCTTACAATACTTGAACCATCAAGTACATAAACAGTCCAAGAAAGCCATTTTCCAGAAACAGAGTTATGACCTGAGGCGAACATTTGATGGGAACACAAGATCGTACCTATAAGCCAGCAGGACAGGTTCTGTAATATGGGTTTGCCTATCTGATGCATATTCCGTTTGTTCACTGACCTTCTATCCTGAAGGCACTGACTCATGCCGAGGTACACAGCAGCAATCTGCTCTCCGGAACCCCAGGCGATCGGTCCTCAGGAAACACGACAATCTCACCCAGTTCTTCTTAACCCGATCTCCAGGACAAGCGCGCTTTCCACCAGGAGTCAATGGATTCCACTCAGGACTGAGCGCCCTGCCCGTGTTCCCCATTCCTGGCCAGTGAGCACCAAGAACACACTTAACCCGCAGACTCGACGGCTCAGCACAGAGCGAGCACGAGTTACTGGGTGTATTTACCAACCAGACAGGAATTAAAGTTTTAACTGTATCACAAAGCGTTGAGGATCAACATATTATGTTTGCTAGACTCAGAGCACAACAAACAATATAATTAAACGTTGGGCCAGAAATAGTGCAGAGCCGCGAGGCAACGCTCACCAAATAGTTACTGCGGGCTCTCCTTAAATTCGCCACTAAAAATGGAGCGAACTGTTGGGCGTTAATCGGGAGCGATTTCTGGCTCAATATGTTACTTACAGCATACGTGCTGGTAATGACCTACCAGGTACTCCAATTGCTGCCAGAATAGGGTAATAAACGAATTCTATCTCCGCAATTAGAGACGAACGCATTTCTCAGTGAAGGCGATTTATTTTGCTGCTGCAAAAAGGAATGCAAACTGCAATAGTCAGGTAACGAAGATAAAACAGTGGGATAATTATAGTGTAATAAACCCCTAATGGGCCGACCTACTGACATTAATTGCAGACTCTTGAACAAAAGAGTGATGGTGCCATCTGACATTTAACAATCACACTTTTACATATCGACCAGCTGAGTAGCCTTTTGGGACAATGAATTGTACAATGACAAAGCCACAATTTCTAAATTTAATGTAATAAATGAAAATTGCAACCACAAGGACAGAGTGTAAGAAATATCGAAACCTCGTTCACCAATGGGTCATTTTTACTTTAATTTTCCGTGCTGCAAATCCCAGGCTGGTCCTGCGATTCCCCGACCGCCCCACTATACACTTTACTGCAATCAATCACATAGTTTCAGACATTCCCTCTCTTTCTGTGCCTCAGTGTCCACGTCTCCCTCCCTCACATACCCTCGTTCGACTTGTCTCCCAAACTTCTCTGTCTGTCAATCTCCCTCTTCCATTCCCACTTTCTCTGGATCTCCATTTTCTTCCTGATTTCCTCTGTTTTTGCCGAACGCGAGTTCACTCAAAATGATTTTCCAGATTGAGACGGATAGATGAGGTCAAGACCAATCATTCTTTGTAGCCCTTGTAGGAGACAGTTTTGTGGTTGGGGTTTTGGACAATGGTTGTTGATTGAGCTGCGCCTTACCTTGCCCAAAACAGTCTGGTCACGAACTGGATCCGCTGGAGTCTGTGGTCGGAGTTATCGTCCAGGAAGTGAAGATCAGGGTTCCATCTTCCGCATATTTTCAGAGAAAGATCAGGGAAAGCGTCGGTCCCGGACCATTCTGTCCCTGTTTAAAAGGGATGTGCTGTCAGTCCAGGATAATTCTGTGTCTCTTTAAAAGGGGTGCGCTGTCAGTCACGGATCATTCTGTGTCTGTTTAAAAGGGATGTGCTGTCAGTCGAGGATCATTCTGTGTCTGTTTAAAAGGGATGTGCTGTCAGTCCCGGATCATTCTGTGTCTGTTTAAAAGGGATTTGCTATCAGTCCCTGATCATTCTGTGTCCGTTTAAAAGGGATATGCTGTCAGTCCCGGATCATTCTGTCTCTGTTTAAAAGGGATGTGCTGTCAGTCCCGGATCATTCTGTGTCTGTTTAAAAGGGAGTCATGATGTGGAGATGCCGGTGATGGACTGGGGTTGACAATTGTAAACAATTTTACAACACCAAGTTATAGTCCAGCAATTTTATTTTAAATTCACAAGCTTTCGGAGACTTCCTCCTTCCTCAGGTAAATGTTTCAGGACCTCCTTGAAGCCTACGCATTTATACATATAGAACAATACATGGTGTTTACAGACTGCCCCTGCAACTGCCCGTTGCCAAGGCAATCACCGTGTTCAGACAGAGAGGTGTCACCTGCAGAACCCCCGAATACACATTCAACAAAAAAACAAACAGGGAAAAAAAACAGAGAAAAAAAACAGAGAGAGGCAGAAACATCCGGAAGGCAGAGAGAGCCAGCAAATGACCCATTATATTAAAAACAGATAACATTTGTTCGCTGGTGGGGTAACGTGTAGCGTGACATGAACCCAAGATCCCGGTTGAGGTCGTCCTCATGGGTGCGGAACTTGGCTATCAATTTCTGCTCGACGATTTTGCGTTGTCGTGTGTCTCGAAGGCCGCCTTGGAGTACGCTTACCCGAAGGTCGGTGGATGAATGTCCATGACTGCTGAAGAGTTCCCCGACTGGGAGGGAACCCTCCTGTTTGGCGATTGTTGCGCGGTGTCCGTTCATCCGTTGTCGCAGCGTTTGCATGGTCTCGCCAATGTACCATGCTCTGGGGCATCCTTTCCTGCAACTTATGAGGTAGACAACGTTGGCCGAGTCACAGGAGTATGAACCATGCACCTGGTGGGTGGTGTCCTCTCGTGTGATGGTGGTATCTGTGTCGATGATCTGGCATGTCTTGCAGAGGTTACCGTGGCAGGGTTGTGTGGCGTCGTGGACGCTGTTCTCTTGAAAGCTGGGTAATTTGCTGCGAACGATGGTCTGTTTGAGGTTGGGTGGCTGTTTAAAGGCGAGTAGTGGAGGTGTGGGGATGGCCATAGCGAGGTGTTTGTCCTCATTGATGACATGTTGAAGGCTGCGGAGAACATGACGTAGTTTCTCCGCTCCGGGGAAGTACTGGACGACAAAGGGTACTCTGTTGGTTGCGTCCCGTGTTAGTCTCCTGAGGAGGTCTATGCGATTTTTTGCTGTGGCCCGTCGGAACTGTCGATCGATGAGTCGAGCGTCATATCCCGTTCTTACTAGGGCGTCTTTCAGCGTCTGTAGGTGTCCATCGCGTTCCTCCTCGTCTGAGCAGACCCTGTGTATTCGCAGGGCCTGTCCATAGGGGATGGCCTCTTTGACGTGGTTAGGGTGGAAGCTGGAAAAGTGGAGCATCGTGAGGTTGTCCGTGGGCTTGCGGTAGAGTGAGGTGCTGAGGTGCCCGTCTTTGATGGAGATTCGTGTGTCCAAGAAAGAAACTGATTCTGAGGAGTAGTCCATGGTGAGCTTGATGGTGGGATGGAACTTGTTGATGTTATCGTGTAGTCTCTTTAGTGATTCCTTGCCATGGGTCCATAGAAAGAAAATGTCGTCGATGTATCTGGTGTATAGTGTTGGTTGGAGGTCTTGTGCAGTGATGAAGTCCTGCTCGAACTTGTGCATGAAAATGTTGGCGTATTGGGGTGCGAATTTGGTCCCCATGGCTGTTCCGTGTGTTTGGGTAAAGAACTGGTTATCGAAGGTGAAGACATTGTGATCCAGGATGAAGCGGATGAGTTGTAGGATGGCTTCCGGAGATTGGCTGTTGTTGGTGTTGAGTATTGATGCTGTCGCAGCGATGCCGTCATCGTGGGGGATACTGGTGTATAGTGCCGAGACGTCCATCGTGGTGAGAAGTGTTCCTGGTTCAACTGGTCCGTGGGTACTGAGTTTTTGCAGGAAGTCTGTAGTGTCGCGACAGAAGCTGGGGGTTCCCTGTACGATGGGTTTCAGGATGCCCTCGATGTATCCAGAGAGGTTCTCACACAGGGTTCCATTGCCTGATACGATGGGACGTCCGGGTGTGTTGGCTTTGTGTATCTTTGGGAGGCAGTAGAAGTCTCCCACGCGGGGAGTACGTGGGATGAGAGTGCGTAGGATGCTTTGAAGGTCTGGATCGAAGGTCTTGATCAGTTTGTTGAGCTGGTGGGTGTGTTCTTTGGTCGGATCTGCGGGTAACCGTCTGTAGTGTTCCTGGTTGTCCAGTTGTCGGTATGCTTCTTTGCAATAGTCTGTTCTGTTCTGTATAACTATGGCTCCTCCTTTGTCCGCAACATCGTCATCAAACCAGCGGACAAAGGAGGAGCCATAGTCATACAGAACAGAACAGACTATTGCAAAGAAGCATACCGACAACTGGACAACCAGGAACACTACAGACGGTTACCCGCAGATCCGACCAAAGAACACACCCACCAGCTCAACAAACTGATCAAGACCTTCGATCCAGACCTTCAAAGCATCCTACGCACTCTCATCCCACGTACTCCCCGCGTGGGAGACTTCTACTGCCTCCCAAAGATACACAAAGCCAACACACCCGGACGTCCCATCGTATCAGGCAACGGAACCCTGTGTGAGAACCTCTCTGGATACATCGAGGGCATCCTGAAACCCATCGTACAGGGAACCCCCAGCTTCTGTCGCGACACTACAGACTTCCTGCAAAAACTCAGTACCCACGGACCAGTTGAACCAGGAACACTTCTCACCACGATGGACGTCTCGGCACTATACACCAGTATCCCCCACGATGACGGCATCGCTGCGACAGCATCAATACTCAACACCAACAACAGCCAATCTCCGGAAGCCATCCTACAACTCATCCGCTTCATCCTGGATCACAATGTCTTCACCTTCGATAACCAGTTCTTTACCCAAACACACGGAACAGCCATGGGGACCAAATTCGCACCCCAATACGCCAACATTTTCATGCACAAGTTCGAGCAGGACTTCTTCACTGCACAAGACCTCCAACCAACATTATACACCAGATACATCGACGACATTTTCTTTCTATGGACCCACGGCAAGGAATCACTAAAGAGACTACACGATAACATCAACAAGTTCCATCCCACCATCAAGCTCACCATGGACTACTCCTCAGAATCAGTTTCTTTCTTGGACACACGAATCTCCATCAAAGACGGGCACCTCAGCACCTCACTCTACCGCAAGCCCACGGACAACCTCACGATGCTCCACTTTTCCAGCTTCCACCCTAACCACGTCAAAGAGGCCATCCCCTATGGACAGGCCCTGCGAATACACAGGGTCTGCTCAGACGAGGAGGAACGCGATGGACACCTACAGACGCTGAAAGACGCCCTAGTAAGAACGGGATATGACGCTCGACTCATCGATCGACAGTTCCGACGGGCCACAGCAAAAAATCGCATAGACCTCCTCAGGAGACTAACACGGGACGCAACCAACAGAGTACCCTTTGTCGTCCAGTACTTCCCCGGAGCGGAGAAACTACGTCATGTTCTCCGCAGCCTTCAACATGTCATCAATGAGGACAAACACCTCGCTATGGCCATCCCCACACCTCCACTACTCGCCTTTAAACAGCCACCCAACCTCAAACAGACCATCGTTCGCAGCAAATTACCCAGCTTTCAAGAGAACAGCGTCCACGACGCCACACAACCCTGCCACGGTAACCTCTGCAAGACATGCCAGATCATCGACACAGATACCACCATCACACGAGAGGACACCACCCACCAGGTGCATGGTTCATACTCCTGTGACTCGGCCAACGTTGTCTACCTCATACGTTGCAGGAAAGGATGCCCCAGAGCATGGTACATTGGCGAGACCATGCAAACGCTGCGACAACGGATGAACGGACACCGCGCAACAATCGCCAAACAGGAGGGTTCCCTCCCAGTCGGGGAACTCTTCAGCAGTCATGGACATTCATCCACCGACCTTCGGGTAAGCGTACTCCAAGGCGGCCTTCGAGACACACGACAACGCAAAATCGTCGAGCAGAAATTGATAGCCAAGTTCCGCACCCATGAGGACGGCCTCAACCGGGATCTTGGGTTCATGTCACGCTACACGTTACCCCACCAGCGAACAAATGTTATCTGTTTTTAATATAATGGGTCATTTGCTGGCTCTCTCTGCCTTCCGGATGTTTCTGCCTCTCTCTGTTTTTTTTCTCTGTTTTTTTTCCCTGTTTGTTTTTTTTGTTGAATGTGTATTCGGGGGTTCTGCATGTGACACCTCTCTGTCTGAACACGGTGATTGCCTTGGCAACGGGCAGTTGCAGGGGCAGTCTGTAAACACCATGTATTGTTCTATATGTATAAATGCGTAGGCTTCAAGGAGGTCCTGAAACATTTACCTGAGGAAGGAACAAGTCTCCGAAAGCTTGTGAATTTAAAATAAAATTGCTGGACTATAACTTGGTGTTGTAAAATTGTTTACAATTGTTTAAAAGGGATTTGCTATCAGTCCCTGATCATTCTGTGTCCGTTTAAAAGGGATATGCTGTCAGTCCCGGATCATTCTGTGTCTGTTTAAAAGAGATGTGCTGTCAGTCCCGGATCATTCAGTGTCTGTTTAAAAGGGATGTGCTGTCAGTCCAGGATAATTCTGTGTCTCTTTAAAAGGGGTGCGCTGTCAGTCACGGATCATTCTGTGTCTGTTTAAAAGGGATGTGCTGTCAGTCGAGGATCATTCTGTGTCTGTTTAACTCTGGACCCCATGAAATCTCATGGCATCAGGGTACGGTAGCATAGTGGTTATGTTACTGGGCTAGTAATCCAGAGGCCTGGACTAAAATCCAGAGTCATGAGTTCAAATCCCGCCACGGCAGCTGGCGAATTTAAATTCAATTCATTAATTAAATTCAATTAATTAAATAAAAATCTGGAATTAAAATACTAGTATCAGTAATGATGGCCATGAAACTACCGGATTGTCGTAAAAACCCATCTGGTTCACTAATGTCCTTTAGGGAATGAAGCCTGCCGCCCTTACCCAGTCTGCCCTACATGTGACTCCAGACCCACAGCAATGTGGTTGATTCTTAATTGCCCTCTGAAATGGCCCAGCAAGCCACTCAGTTGTAAAATCTCGCTACGAAAAGTCATAATAAGAATAAAACCGGACGGACCACCCGGCATCGGACCACAAGGCACCGGACACGACGACGGCAAAACACCAAGCCCAGTCGACCCTGCAAGGTCCTCCTTACTAACATCGGGGGACTTGTGCCAAAATTGGGACAGCTGTCCCACAGACGAGTCAAGCAACAGCCTGACACAGCCATACTCACAGAATCATATCTTTCAGACAACGTCCCAGACTCTTCCATCACCATCCCTGGGTATGTCCTGTCCCACCGGCAGGACAGACCCACCAGAGGTGGCGGTACAGTGATATACAGTCAGGAGGGAGTGGCCCTGGGAGTCCTCAACATTGACTCTGGACCCCATGAAATCTCATGGCATCAGGTCAAACATGGGCAAGGAAACCTCCTGCTGATTACCACCGACCGTCCTCCCTCAGCTGATGAATCAGTCCTCCTCCATGTTGAACACCACTTGGAGGAAGCACTGAGGGTAGCAAGGGCACAAAATGTATTCTGGGTGGGAGACTTCAATGTCCATCACCAAGAGTGGCTCGGCAGCACCACCACTGACCGAGCTGGCCGAGTCCTGAAGGACATAGCTGCGAGACTGGGCCTGCGGCAGGTGGTGAGCGAACCAACACGAGGGAAAAACTTACTTGACCTCGTCCTCACCAATCTACCTGTCGCAAATGCATCTGTCCATGACAGTATTGGTAGGAGTGACCACCGCACAGTCCTCGTGGAGATGAAATCCCGTCTTCGCACTGAGGACACCATCCAACGTGTTGTGTGGCACTACCACCGTGCTAAATGGGATAGATTCAGAACAGATCGAGCAGCTCAAAACTGGGCATCCATGAGGCGCTGTGGGCCATCAGCAGCAGCAGAATTTTATTCCACCACAATCTGTAACCTCATGGCCCGGCATATTCCTCACTCTACCATTACCAACAAGCCAGGGGATCAACCCTGGTTCAAAGAGGAATGTAGAAGAGCATGCCAGGAGCAGCACCAGGCGTACCGAAAAATGAAGTGCCAACCTTGTGGAGCTACAACTCAGGACTACATGCATGCTAAACAGCGGAAGCAACATGCTATAGACAGAGCTAAGCGATTCCACAACCAACGGATCAGATCAAAGCTCTGCAGTCCTGCCACATCCAGTCGTGAATGGTGGTGGACAATTAAACAACTAACGGGAGGAGGAGGCTCTGCAAACATCTGCATTCTCAATGATGGCGGAGTCCAGCACGTGAGTGCAAAAGACAAGGCTGAAGCGTTTGCAACCATCTTCAGCCAGAAGTGCCGAGTGGATAATCCATCTCAGCCTCCTCCCGATATCCCCACCATCACGGAAGCCAGTCTTCGGCCAATTCGATTCACTCCACGTGATATCAAGAAACGGCTGAGTGCACTGGATACAGCAAAGGCTATGGGCCCCGACAACATCCCAGCTGTAGTGCTGAAGACTTGTGCTCCAGAACTAGCTGCGCCTCTAGCCAAGCTGTTCCAGTACAGCTACAACACTGGCATCCACCCGACAATGTGGAAAATTGCCCAGGTATGTCCTGTCCACAAAAAGCAGGACAAATCCAATCCGGCCAATTACCGCCCCATCAGTCCACTCTCAATCATCAGCAAAGTGATGGAAGGTGTCGTCGACAGTGCTATCAAGCGGCACTTACTCACCAATAACCTGCTCACCGATGCTCAGTTTGGGTTCCGCCAGGACCACTCGGCTCCAGACCTCATTACAGCCTTGGTCCAAACATGGACAAAAGAGCTGAATTCCAGAGGTGAGGTGAGAGTGACTGCCCTTGACATCAAGGCAGCATTTGACCGAGTGTGGCACCAAGGAGCCCGAGTAAAATTGAAGTCAATGGGAATCAGGGGGAAAACTCTCCAGTGGCTGGAGTCATACCTGGCACAAAGGAAGATGGTAGTGGTTGTTGGAGGCCAAGCATCTCAGCCCCAGGGCATTGCTGCAGGAGTTCCTCAGGGCAGTGTCCTTGGCCCAACCATCTTCAGCTGCTTCATCAATGACCTTCCCTCCATCATAAGGTCAGAAATGGGGATGTTCGCTGATGACTGCACAATGTTCAATTCCATTCGCAACCCCTCAGATAATGAAGCAGTCCGAGCCTGCATGCAGCAAGACCTGGACAACATCCAGGCTTGGGCTCATAAGTGGCAAGTAACATTCGCGCCAGATAAGTGCCAGGCAATGACCATCTCCAACAACAGAGAGTCTAACCACCTCCCCTTGACATTCAACGGCATTACCATCGCCGAATCCCCCACCATCAACATCCTGGGGGTCACCATTGACCAGAAACTTAACTGGACCAGCCATATAAATACTGTGGCTACGAGAGCAGGTCAGAGGCTGGGTATTCTGCGGCGAGTGACTCACCTCCTGACTCCCCAAAGCCTTTCCACTATCTACAAGGCACAAGTCAGGAGTGTGATGGAATACTCTCCACTTGCCTGGATGAGTGCAGCTCCAACAACACTCAAGAAGCTCGACACCATCCAAGATAAAGCAGCCCGCTTGATTGGCACCCCATCCACCACCCTAAACATTCACTCCCTTCACCACCAGCGCACCGTGGCTGCAGTGTGCACCATCCACAGGATGCACTGCAGCAACTCGCCAAGGCTTCTTCGACAGCAACTCCCAAACCCGCGACCTCTACCACCTAGAAGGACAAGGGCAGCAGGCGCATGGGAACAACACCACCTGCACGTTCCCCTCCAAGTCACACACCATCCGACTTGGAAATATATCGCCGTTCCTTCATTGTCGCTGGGTCAAAATCCTGGAACTCCCTTCCTAACAGCATTGTGGGAGAACCGTCACCACACGGACTGCAGCGGTTCAAGAAGGCGGCTCACCACCACCTTCACGGGGGCAATTAGGGATGGGCAATAAATGCAGGCCTTGCCAGCGACGCCCACATCCCGTGAACGAATATAAAAAAAAGTCCCGGAACATACTGTGTCTGTTTAAAATGATGTGGCGATGCCGGTGATGGACTGGGGTTGACAATTGTAAACAATTTTACAACACCAAGTTATAGTCCAGCAATTTTATTTTAAATTCACAAGCTTTCGGAGGCTACCTCCTTCCTCAGGTGAAAAGGGATGTGCTGTCAGTCCCGGATCATTCTGTGTCTGTTTTAAAGGGGTGTGCTGTCAGTCCCGGATCACTCTATGTCTGTTTAAAAGGGATGTGCTGTCAGTCCCGGATCATTCTGTGTCTGTTTTAAAGGGGTGCGCTGTCACTCCAGGATCATTCTGTGTCTGTTTAAAGGGATGTGCTGTCAGTCCCGGATCACTCTATGTCTGTTTAAAAGGGATGTGCTGTCAGTCCCGGATCATTCTGCGTCTGTTTAAAAGGGATGTGCTGTCAGTCCCAGATCATTCTGTGTCAGTGTAAAAGGGGTGTGCTGTCAGTCCCGGATCATTCTGTGTCTGTTTAAAAGGGATGTGCTGTCAGTCCCGAATCACTCTATGTCTGTTTAAATGGGATGTGCTGTCAGTCCCGGATCATTCTGTGTCTCCTTCAAAAGGATGTGCTGTCAGTCCCGGATCATTCTGTGTCTGCTTCAAAGGGATGTGCTGTCACTCCAGGAACATTCTGAGTCTGTTTAAAAGGGATGTGCTGCAAGTCCCGGATCACTCTGTGTCTTTTTAAAAGGGGTGTTTTGTCAGTCCCGGATCATTCTGTCCCTGTTTAAAAGGGATGTGCTGTCAGTCCCGGATCATTCTGCGTCTGTTTAAAAGGGATGTGCTGTCAGTCCCGGATCATTTCGTGCCTGTTTAAAAGGGATGTGCGATCAGTCCCGGATCATTCTGCGTCTGTATAAAAGGGATGTGCTGTCAGTCCCGGATCATTCTGTGTCTTTTTAAATGGGATGTGCTGACAGTCCCGGATCATTATGTCCCTGTTTAAAAGAGATGTGTTGTCAGTCCCTGATCATTCTGCGTCTGTTTATAAGGATGTGCTGTGAGTCCCTGATCATTCTGTGCCGATTTATCGGGATATGCTGTCAGTCCCTGATCATTTTGTGTCTATTTAAAAGGGATGTGCTGTCAGTCCCGGATCACTCTTTGTCTGTTTAAATGGGATGTGCTGTCAGTCCCGGATCATTCTGTGTCTCCTTCAAAAGGATGTGCTGTCAGTCCCGGATCATTCTGTGTCTGCTTCAAAGGGATGTGCTGTAACTCCAGGAACATTCTGAGTCTGTTTAAAAGGGATGTGCTGCAAGTCCCGGATCACTCTGTGTCTTTTTAAAAGGGGTGTTTTGTCAGTCCCGGATCATTCTGTCCCTGTTTAAAAGGGATGTGCTGTCAGTCCCGGATCATTCTGCGTCTGTTTAAAAGGGATGTGCTGTCAGTCCCGGATCATTTCGTGCCTGTTTAAAAGGGATGTGCGATCAGTCCCGGATCATTCTGCGTCTGTATAAAAGGGATGTGCTGTCAGTCCCGGATCATTCTGTGTCTTTTTAAATGGGATGTGCTGACAGTCCCGGATCATTATGTCCCTGTTTAAAAGAGATGTGTTGTCAGTCCCTGATCATTCTGCGTCTGTTTATAAGGATGTGCTGTGAGTCCCTGATCATTCTGTGCCTATTTATCGGGATATGCTGTCAGTCCCTGATCATTCTTTGTCTATTTAAAAGGGATGTGCTGTCAGTCCCGGATCACTCTTTGTCTGTTTAAATGGGATGTGCTGTCAGTCCCGGATCATTCTGTGTCTGCTTCAAAGGGATGTGCTGCAAGTTCCGGATCACTCTGTGTCTTTTTAAAAGGGGTGTTTTGTCAGTCCCGGATCATTCTGTCCCTGTTTAAAAGGGATGTGCTGTCAGTCCCGGATCATTCTGCGTCTGTTTAAAAGGGATGTGCTGTCAGTCCCGGATCATTCTGCGTCTGTTTAAAAGGGATGTGCTGTCAGTCCCGGATCATTTCGTACCTGTTTAAAAGGGATGTGCGATCAGTCCCGGATCATTCTGCGTCTGTATAAAAGGGATGTGCTGTAAGTTCCGGATCATTTTGTGTCTTTTTAAAAGGGATGTGCTGTCATTCCCGGATCATTCTGCGTCTGTTTAAAAGGGATGTGTTGTCAGTCCCGGATCATTCTGTGTCTTTTTAAATGGGATGTGCTGTCAGTCCCGGATCATTCTGTGTCTAATTAATAGGGATGTGCTGACAGTCCCGGAACATTCTATCCCTGTTTAAAAGAGATATGCTGCCATTCCCGGATCATTCTGTGTCTGTTTAAAAGTGATGTGCTGTCAGTCGCGGATCATTCGGTGCCTGTTTAAAAGTGATGTGCTGTCAGTCCCTGATCATTCTGTGTCTGTTTAAAAGGGATGTGCTGTCAGTCCAGGATCATTCTGTTCCTGTTTAAAAGGGATTGGCTATCAGTCCCTGATCATTCTGTGTCTGTTTAAAAGGGATGTGCTGTCAGTCCCGGATCATTCTGTGTCTTTTTAAATGGGAATGTGCTGACAGTCCCGGATCATTATGTCCCTGTTTAAAAGAGATGTGTTGTCAGTCCCTGATCATTCTGCGTCTGTTTATAAGGATGTGCTGTGAGTCCCTGATCATTCTGTGCCTATTTATCGGGATATGCTGTCAGTCCCTGATCATTCTGTGTCTGTTTAAAAGGGATGTGCTGTCAGTCCCGGATCACTCTTTGTCTGTTTAAATGGGATGTGCTGTCAGTCCCGGATCATTCTGTGTCTGCTTCAAAGGGATGTGCTGCAAGTTCCGGATCACTCTTTGTCTTTTTAAAAGGGGTGTTTTGTCAGTCCCGGATCATTCTGTCCCTGTTTAAAAGGGATGTGCTGTCAGTCCCGGATCATTCTACGTCTGTTTAAAAGGGATGTGCTGTCAGTCCCGGATCATTTCGTACCTGTTTAAAAGGGATGTGCGATCAGTCCCGGATCATTCTGCGTCTGCATAAAAGGGATGTGCTGTCAGTCCCGGATCATTTTGTGTCTTTTTAAAAGGGATGTGCTGTCATTCCCGGATCATTCTGCGTCTGTTTAAAAGGGATGTGTTGTCAGTCCCGGATCATTCTGCGCCTGTTTGAAAGGGATGTGCTGACAGTCCCGGATCATTCTGCGTCTGTTTAAAAGGGATGTGTTGTCAGTCCCGGATCAATCTGCGCCTGTTTGAAAGGGATGTGCTGTCATTCCCGGATCATTCTGCGTCTGTTTAAAAGGGATGTGTTGTCAGTCCCGGATCATTCTGCGCCTGTTTGAAAGGGATGTGCTGTCATTCCCGGATCATTCTGCGCCTGTTTGAAAGGGATGTGTTGTCAGTCCCGGATCAATCTGTGTCTGTTGAAAAGGGGTTTGCTGTCAGTCGAGGATCACTGTGCGTCTGTTTAAAAGGGATGTGCTGTGAGTCCCTGATCATTCTGTGCCTGTTTATCGGGATATGCTTTAAGTCCCTGATCATTCTGTGTCTTTTTAAAAGGGGTGTGCTGTCAGTCGAGGATCATTCTGTGTCTGTTTAAAGGGGATGTGCTGTCAGTCCCTGATCATTCTGCGTCTGTTTAAAAGGGATGTGCTGTCAGTCCCGGATCATTCCGTGCCTGTTTAAAAGGGATGTGCTTTTAGTCCCGGATCATTCTGCGTCTGTATAAAAGGGATGTGCTGTCAGTCCCGGATCATTCTGTGTCTGTTTAAAAGGCGTGTGCTGTCAGTCCAGGCTCATTCTCTTCCTGTTTAAAAGGGATGTGCTGTCAGTCACGCATCACTCTATGTCTGTTTAAAAGGGATGTGCTGTCAGTCCCGGATCATTCTGTGTTAGTTGAAAAGGGATGTGCTGTCAGTCACGGATCATTCTGTGTCAATTTAAAAGGAGTGTGCTGTCAGTCCCGGATCATTCTGTGTCTGTTTAAAAGGGATGTGCTGTCAGTCCCGAATCACTCTATGTCTGTTCAAATGGAATGTGCTGTCAGTCCAGGATCATTCTGTGTCTGTTTTAAAGGGGTGTGCTGTCAGTCCCCGATCATTCTGTGTCTGTTTCAAAGGGATGTGCTGTCAGTCCCGGATCATTCTGTGTCTGTTTAAAAGGGATGTGCTGCAAGTCCCGGATCACTCTGTGTCTGTTTAAATGGGATGTGCGTTCAGTCCAGGATCATTCTGTGTCTTTTTAAATGGGATGTGCTGTCAGTCCCGGATCATTCTGTGTCTAATTAATAGGGATGTGCTGACAGTCCCGGAACATTCTATCCCTGTTTAAAAGAGATGTGCTGCCGCTCCCGGATCATTCGGTGTCTGTTTAAAAGAGATGTGATGTTAGTTCGTACCATTCTGTGTCCGTTTAAAGGGGTATGCTGTCATTCCCGGATCATACTGTGCCTGTTTAGAAGGGATGTGCTATCAGTCCCGGATCATTCTGTGTCTGTTTAAAAGGGAGGTGCTGTCATTCCCGGATCATTCTGCGCCTGTTTAAAAGGGATGTGCTGTCAGTCCCGGATCATTCTGTGCCTGTTTAAAAGGGATGTGTTGTCATTCCTGGATCAATCTGTGTCTGTTTAAAAGGGGTTTTCTGTCAGTCCCGGATCATTCTGTGTCTGTTTAAAAGGGATGTGCTGTCATTCCCCGATCATTCTGTGTCTGTTTAAAATGCATGTGCTGACAGTCCCGGATGAATCTGTCCCCGTTTAAATTGGATGCGCTGCCGTTCCCGGATCATTCTGTGTCTGTTTAAAAGGGATGTGCTGTCAGTCCCGGATCATTCGGTGTCTGTTTAAAAGGGGTGTGCTGTCAGTCCCGAATCACTCTATGTCTGTTCAAATGGAACGTGCTGTCAGTCCCGGATCATTCTGTGTCAGTTTCGAAGGGATGTGCTGCAAGTCCCGGATCATTCTGTGTCTGTTTAAATGGGATGTGCGTTCAGTCCAGGATCATTCTGTGTCTTTTTAAATGGGATGTGCTGTCAGTCCCGGATCATTCTGTGTCTAATTAATAGGGATGTGCTGACAGTCCCGGAACATTCAATCCCTGTTTAAAAGAGATATGCTGCCGTTCCCGGATCATTCTGTGTCTGTTTAAAAGTGATGTGCTGTCAGTCCCGGATCATTCGGTGTCTGTTTAAAAGGGGTGTGCTGTCAGTCCAGGATCATTCTGTTCCTGTTTAAAATGGGTGTGCTGTCAGTCCCGGATCATTCTGTGTCTGTTTAAAAGGGATGTGCTGTCAGTCCCGGATCACTCTGTGTCTGTTTAAAAGGGATGTTCTGTCAGTCCCGGATCATTCTGTGTCTGTTTAAAAGTGATGTGCTGTCAGTCCCGGATCATTCGGTGTCTGTTTAAAAGGGGTGTGCTGTCAGTCCAGGATCATTCTGTTCCTGTTTAAAATGGGTGTGCTGTCAGTCCCGGATCATTCTGTGTCTGTTTAAAAGGGATGTGCTATCAGTCCCGGATCACTCTGTGTCTGTTTAAAAGGGATGTGCTGTCAGTCCCGGATCATTCAGTGTCTGTTTAAAAGGGATGTGCTTTCAGTCCCGGATCATTCTGTGTCTTTTTAAAAGGGATGTGCTGTCACTCCCGGATCATTCTGTGTCTGTATAAACGGGATGTGCTGTTAGTTCGTACCATTCTGTGTCCGTTTAAAAGGGATGTGCTGTCAGTCCCGGATCATTCTGCGTCAGTTTAAAAGGGATGTGTTGTCAGTCCTGGATCAATCTATGTCTGTTTAAAAGGGGTTTGCTGTCAGTCCAGGATCATTCTGTTCCTGTTTAAAATGGGTGTGCTGTCAGTCCCGGATCATTCTGTGTCTGTTTAAAAGTGATGTGCTATCAGTCCCGGATCACTCTGTGTCTGTTTAAAAGGGATGTGCTGTCAGTCCCGGATCATTCAGTGTCTGTTTAAAAGGGATGTGCTTTCAGTCCCGGATCATTCTGTGTCTTTTTAAAAGGGATGTGCTGTCACTCCCGGATCATTCTGTGTCTGTATAAACGGGATGTGCTGTTAGTTCGTACCATTCTGTGTCCGTTTAAAAGGGATGTGCTGTCAGTCCCGGATCATTCTGCGTCAGTTTAAAAGGGATGTGTTGTCAGTCCTGGATCAATCTATGTCTGTTTAAAAGGGGTTTGCTGTCAGTCCCGGATCATTCTGTGTCTGTTTAAAAGGGATGTGTTGTCAGTCCTGGATCAATCTGTGTCTGTTTAAAAGGGGTTTGCTGTCAGTCCAGGATCATTCTGTGTCTGTTTAAAAGGGATGTGCTGTCATTCCCGGATCATTCTGTCCCTGTTTAAAAGAGATGTGCTGTCGTTCCCGCATCATTCTGTGTCTGTTTAAAAGGCGTGTGCTGTCAGTCCAGGATTGTTCTGTTCCTGTTTAAAAGGGATGTGCTGTCAGTCCCGGATCATTCTGTGTCTGTTTAAAAGGCGTGTGCTGTCAGTCCAGGCTCATTCTCTTCCTGTTTAAAAGGGATGTGCTGTCAGTCACGCATCACTCTATGTCTGTTTAAAAGGGATGTGCTGTCAGTCCCGGATCATTCTGTGTTAGTTGAAAAGGGATGTGCTGTCAGTCACGGATCATTCTGTGTCAATTTTAAAGGAGTGTGCTGTCAGTCTCGGATCATTCTGTGCCTGTTTAAAAGGGATGTGTTGTCATTCCTGGATCAATCTGTGTCTGTTTAAAAGGGGTTTGCTGTCAGTCCCGGATCATTCTGTGTCTGTTTAAAAGGGATGTGCTGTCATTCCCGGATCATTCTGTGTCTGTTTAAAATGCATGTGCTGACAGTCCCGGATCAATCTGTCCCCGTTTAAATTGGATGCGCTGCCGTTCCCGGATCATTCTGTGTCTGTTTAAAAGGGATGTGCTGTCAGTCCCGGATCATTCGGTGTCTGTTTAAAAGGGGTGTGCTGTCAGTCCCGAATCACTCTATGTCTGTTCAAATGGAACGTGCTGTCAGTCCAGGATCATTCTGTGTCTGTTTTAAAGGGGTGTGCTGTCAGTCCCGGATCATTCTGTGTCAGTTTCGAAGGGATGTGCTGCAAGTCCCGGATCACTCTGTGTCTGTTTAAATGGGATGTGCGTTCAGTCCAGGATCATTCTGTGTCTTTTTAAATGGGATATGCTGTCAGTCCCGGATCATTCTGTGTCTAATTAATAGGGATGTGCTGACAGTCCCGGAACATTCAATCCCTGTTTAAAAGAGATATGCTGCCGTTCCCGGATCATTCTGTGTCTGTTTAAAAGTGATGTGCTGTCAGTCCCGGATCATTCGGTGTCTGTTTAAAAGGGGTGTGCTGTCAGTCCAGGATCATTCTGTTCCTGTTTAAAACGGGTGTGCTCTCAGTCCCGGATCATTCTGTGTCTGTTTAAAAGGGATGTGCTGTCAGTCCCGGATCACTCTGTGTCTGTTTAAAAGGGATGTGCTGTCAGTCCCGGATCATTCGGTGTCTGTTTAAAAGGGGTGTGCTGTCAGTCCCGGATCATTCGGTGTCTGTTTAAAAGGGGTGTGCTGTCAGTCCAGGATCATTCTGTTCCTGTTTAAAATGGGTGTGCTATCAGTCCCGGATCATTCTGTGTCTGTTTAAAAGGGATGTGCTATCAGTCCCGGATCACTCTGTGTCTGTTTAAAAGGGATGTGCTGTCAGTCCCGGATCATTCAGTGTCTGTTTAAAAGGGATGTGCTTTCAGTCCCGGATCATTCTGTGTCTTTTTAAAAGGGATGTGCTGTCACTCCCGGATCATTCTGTGTCTGTATAAACGGGATGTGCTGTTAGTTCGTACCATTCTGTGTCCGTTTAAAAGGGATGTGCTGTCAATCCCGGATCATTCTGCGTCAGTTTAAAAGGGATGTGTTGTCAGTCCTGGATCAATCTATGTCTGTTTAAAAGGGGTTTGCTGTCAGTCCCGGATCATTCTGTGTCTGTTTAAAAGGGATGTGTTGTCAGTCCTGGATCAATCTGTGTCTGTTTAAAAGCGGTTTGCTGTCAGTCCAGGATCATTCTGTGTCTGTTTAAAAGGGATGTGCTGTCATTCCCGGATCATTCTGTCCCTGTTTAAAAGAGATGTGCTGTCGTTCCCGCATCATTCTGTGTCTGTTTAAAAGACGTGTGCTGTCAGTCCAGGATTGTTCTGTTCCTGTTTAAAAGGGATGTGCTGTCAGTCCCGGATCATTCTGTGTCTGTTTAAAAGGCGTGTGCTGTCAGTCCAGGCTCATTCCCTTCCTGTTTAAAAGGGGTGTGCTGTCAGTCCCGGATCATTCTGTGTCTATTTAAAAGGGGTGTACTGTCTGTCCCGGATCATTCTGTGTCTATTTAGAAGGGATGTGCTGTCAGTCCCGGATCGTTCTGCGTTTGTATAAAAGGGATGTGCTGTCAGTCCCGGATCATTCAGTATCTGTATAAAAGGGATGTGCTGTCAGTCCCGGATCATTCTGTGTCTGTATAAAAGGGATGTGCTGTCAGTCCGGACCATTCTGTGTCCGTTTAAAAGGGATATGCTGTCATTCCGGAATCATACTGTGCCTGTTTAGATGAGATGTGCTATCAGTTCCGGATCATTCTGTGTCTGTTTGAAAGGGATGTGCTGTCAGTCCCGGATCATTCTGTCTCCGTTTAAAAGGGATGTGCTGTCAGTCCCGGAACATTCTGTGTCTGTTTAAAAGGGATGTGCTGTCAGTCCAGGATCATTCTGTGTCCGACGAAAGGGATGTGCTGTCAATCCCGGTTCATTCTGTCCCTGATTATAAGGGGTTTGCTCTCAGTCCCGGGTCGTTCTGAGTGTTTACCGGTGGAAGAGAGATCAGACTGTGAAATATTTAAGAGCAAGGGGAGCGAGCTGGATCGTCGGGTGTGATTCATAGCTCATGTGGATGCAATACTGGGGTGGAGTTAAGTGTTAAATGTCCTGCTTGTGTACCTGGCACATCCTGTCAGATGAGCTCATGTTTCAAACCATGTAGTGGGGCCAAACACGCAACCTTGTGATCTGAAAGATAGAGAACTGACAACTGAGGCAAGCTGCCAACTGATCCACCGTCACACAGAAGGGAAATTTTCCCAGAATATTTTCAGAGAGTCCCTCCCCGTGCATCGGATTATAAATACAGCAAACTCTCTGAGTCTAGATACAGAACTTGTGAACTCCGGCCGTCTGATCCTGACTATGAGGAACTCAGCGGAAGATGATCAAAGTCCTGCTCTTGGTATTTGGAGTCCTGGTGCTGACTCACTCCATCAATGTTCAAGGGGGGTTCAGGGAAGATCGTGATGGTTCAGGTCTGTACATTTCCCCGATCTGTCAGCAGAAAGTGATCAGATAGTTTTGTATTTTTTAATCTATTTTATTCTCTGACTGAAGCTCACGGTTTGATTGGTAAAATGAATATTATAGAGTTATAGAGTTATAGAGTTATAGAGTTATACAGCACGGATAGAGGCCCTTCGGCCCATCGTGTCCGCGCCGGCCATCAGCCCTGTCTACTCTAATCCCATATTCCAGCATTTGGTCCGTAGCCTTGTATGCTATGGCATTTCAAGTGCTCATCCAAATGCTTCTTGAATGTTGTGAGGGTTCCTGCCTCCACAACCCTTTCAGGCAGTGAGTTCCAGACTCCAACCACCCTCTGGGTGAAAAAGTTCTTTCTCAAATCCCCTCTAAACCTCCCGCCTTTTACCTTGAATCTATGTTCCCTTGTTATAGTACCCTCAACGAAGGGAAAAAGCTCCTTAGTATCCATCCTATCTGTGCCCCTCATAATTTTGTACACCTCAATCATGTCCCCCCTCAGCCTCCTCTGCTCCAAGGAAAACAAACCCAATCTTCCCAGTCTCTCT
Source organism: Heptranchias perlo (assembly GCF_035084215.1). NCBI lineage: Eukaryota > Metazoa > Chordata > Chondrichthyes > Hexanchiformes > Hexanchidae > Heptranchias > Heptranchias perlo. The sequence goes on along the minus strand of NW_027139887.1, from coordinate 14,943 downwards.
TCATAGCTGAAGCGCTCCAGCCCTGGTAACATCCTGGTGAATCTCCTCTGCACCCTCTCCAAAGCGATCACATCCTTCCTGTAGTGTGGCGACCAGAACTGCACACAGTACTCCAGCTGTGGCCTAACCAGTGTTCTATACAGCTCCATCATAACCTCCTTGCTCTTATATTCTATGCCTCGGCTAATAAAGGCAAGTATCCCATATGCCTTCTTTACCACCTTATCTACCTGTTCCGCCGCCTTCAGGGATCTGTGAACTTGCACACCAAGATCCCTCTGACCCTCTGTCTTGCCTAGGGTCCTCCCATTCATTGTGTATTCCCTTGCCTTGTTAGTCCCTCCAAAGTGCATCACCTCGCACTTTTCCGGGTTAAATTCCATTTGCCACTGTTCCGCCCATCTGACCAACCCATCTATATCGTCCTGCAGACTGAGGCTATCCTCCTCGCTATTTACCACCCTACCAATTTTTGTATCATCAGCGAACTTACTGATCATACCTTTTACATTCATATCCAAGTCATTAATGTAGACCACAAACAGCAAGGGACCCAGCACCGATCCCTGTGGTACCCCACTGGCCACAGGCTTCCAGTCACAAAAACAACCTTCGACCATCACCCTCTGCCTTCTGCCACTAAGCCAGTTTTGTATCCAAAGTGCCAAGGCACCCTGGATTCCATGGGCTCGTACCTTCTTGACCAGTCTCCTGTGCGGGACTTTATCGAAGGCCTTACTGAAATCCATGTCTCCCACATCCACTGCGTTACCCTCATCCACACGCCTAGTCACCCCCTCAAAAAATTCAATCAAATTAGTCAGACATGATCTTCCCTTGACAAAGCCATGTTGACTTATTGTAAGAATGATTGAAGAATTTAACCTGAACCAGTTCCACAAGTAAATCCCCCGATTGTTTAGTCGGTACCTGAGCGGGGAGTGGGAATGGTGGGTGTTGTGTGAGGATCCAAACAGACCGGGCATTAAATCACAAATTACTGGCCGGTGCTGAGTCAGCGGATCCCAGCCGGATCATTGACCTGTTTGGGAGACTCTGTAATTGGCCTCAGTACCCAGGCACTATGGAGGGGGAAACTCACAGTTCTTGCTACCGATCAGTGCTGCCTGCTACAAAGTGTGAGAGTGTGAACGGGATCAGGAACTCCTTCAGCCCCTTTCCCCCACACTCAATGCTCAGACCCACAGATGAAGAATGGTGAATTGGGAGCGATACTGGAGGCGTCTGAGGAACCGATCCCCAGACATGAGTCAGTTTTTCACACAATGAGGGGAGGGGATTGGATCAAAATGGTTTCAAAACTGGTTTCTTTAATCCTAATAATTCTGCAGCCTTCATCGAGATCAGGATATGAGGACACTAAATAAGTGGAGGAGTCAAGCAGTGAAACTATCAATTTTCAGGAGCCGGGTGTCAGTTTACCTCAGTTGGGAGTTGAGTGACCAAGTTATGGGTTGATGTCCCACTCCAGTACATACAGCCCAGCACTGGGGGAGTGCTGCACTGTTGGAGGTGCCGTCTTTGGAATGAATCTTTAAACGGAGACCTTGTCTACCTGTTCATGGGGCAAGAAACACTTGGTGGCATTATTTGAAGAGCTGGGAGTTCTCCTGGTGTCTTGGACCAACCTCATTCTCTCAACTAACATAACCAGAAAATCCCCACACTGTCAAATCTCATTTGCTGTTTGTGGGACTTTGCTGTGAGCAATTTGGCGACAAAACAATGTCGGTACCTCAGAAATAATCCTTTGTCTGTGAAACTCTTTGGGCCCTTCTGTTGACGGGAAAGGCTCCATATAAATGTTAGATCTTTCTTTTCTTTGTCTCTAGTCTCAGATAGCGGGAATGCTGGGCTCCATTCTGTGGAAAAACTATTGGGCTGCCCTGGAGAACAAAGAGTGAGTCTCTACAGGTCGGGGAGGGGTCAGTGTGAGGTTTAATGAAGTACAAATAAGCTGAGGTTCATGTGTGGTCCAGAGTCAGTTGCAGTAACACGGACAGACTCAGCTTCATGTTTTCTCATTGTTCTCCCACCCTCTGTGTCCAGAACAGTCAATCAATTAACTCTTCATTTTTGATTTTAGGGCTCATGGATATCTGCAGCTCGCTTGAAGGAATGTGTCGAGAGGGCTCCTGTAACACAAACGAGGAGACTCTGCCGGTATTCTGCCACGATGAGTTCCATTGTTGCAGACCGATTCTCACCAGCCCGAGCTCCCCAAGTTCTCACTGAATTAAACCTTCGTTCACGGGGAGCAGGCTTTGTTTGATTGTGTCGGTCCCATATCCCCCTGACCCTGTATTACTGCTGTCTAAATAATGGGCTGTACGGAGAAATAAAACTCACTGCATTGATCACAGCTTCATATCCGTGTCTTGTTTCACTTTAGGATCATTGTGTCCGAGGATGGGTTGTTCAGGGGTCTTATGAGGCTGCGGGAAGATGTGGGAATCGTAGGTAATGGAAAGAGGAAACCGCAGCAGGGAATCTCTGAAAGTGCTCAATAACTCATTCAGAAAGTTACTGAGATAAGACAGGTGTCCCAGAGTGTCAGCACTCTGACCGTTCAATGTTCAAGATATCTCACTTGAACGGGCTTGTTCAGACAGAATTGGAAGGAGACACACATTGCTTGATTGCTTGATGGAACGTTGGAGAAAGAGCTTCACTCTGTATCTAACCCTGTACCTGCCCTGGGAGTGTTTGAAGGGACAGTGTAGAGGGAGCTTTACTCTGTATCTAACCCTGGACCTGCCCTGGGAGTGTTTGAAGGGACAGTGTAGAGGGAGCTTTACTCTGTGTCTAATCCTGTACCTGCTCTGGGAGTGTTTGATGGGACAGTGTAGAGAGAGCTTTACTCTGTATCTAACCCTGTACCTGCTCTGGGAGTATTTGATGGGACATTGTAGAGGGAGCTTTACTCTGCATCTAACACTGTACCTGCCCTGGGAGTGTTTGATGGGACAGTGTAGAGGGAGCTTTACTCTGTATCTAACCCTGGACCTGCCTTGGGAGTGTTTGATGGGACAGTGTCGAGGGAGCTTTACTCTGTATCTAACCCTGTAACTGCCCTGGGAGTGTTTGCCGGGACAGTGTAGAGGGAGCTTTACTCTGTATCTAACCCTGTACCTGCGCTGGGAATGTTGGACGTGACAGTGTAGAGGGAGCTTTACTCTATATCTAACCTGTGCTGTATGTGCCCTGGGTCTGTTTGATGGGACAATGTAGAGGGAGATTGACCAGAGACCCATGTGAAGCTGACAGTATAACTCGGTGCTGCTCTGACATCAGTAACTATCTCAAAACCAGTACTTACTGAACAAAAGGTTATTGTTTTAAAGTCAGTGATTATAAAACAACAGCGCTCTTATTATAGAAGAATAAAAAATACAAGAAATATTAAACTGCATTGAGAAGCAGGAATCAAAATATCTCTGCTTCAGTCTCTCTCTCTGCCTCTGCTTTGATCCCTCGGTTTCGTTTCTCTCAATATTTCGCTCTTTGACTCATTTATCTCTCTCTCTGTTTAATCTCTTTCTGCCTCTCATCTCTCTGCCTCTGTTTATTTCTCTCTCCATCTGGCTCTGCCACTCCCTGACTCGTTCTCTCTCTCTCATTCACCCTTGCTCGGTCTCTCCTTTCTTTCTCTCACTCTATCTCCACCTCTCTCTCATTCTCTCTGCCTTGTTGTCTCTCTCACTCTGCCCTTTCTCTCTTCTCTGCCTCTCGGTCCCTCTTTTTGCCTCATTCTCTTTCCCCCTCACTCCGACTGGATCGCCCCTCTCTCTTCTCTCTGCCTCATTCTGTCTCTCGCCATCTCTGCCTTTATCCTCTCTCTCTGCCTCATTCTCTCTCTCACACCTTCTCTTCTCTCTCTCTAAGCCTGACTCTCTTATTTCCCTCTGTCATTGTTTCCTGTCTCTCTGCCACTTGCTGTCCGTGTCTACCTTCTAATTTAAGATCCCTGATGTAACAGGACTATCCCAACACAAACACTTTCACACTGATCCCAGCCTGTACTCTGAACAGATTGCATGAGCTGATCACTGCTTCTGCACCCCGAGTTCTCCAATGAGCTGCTCAGGATGTGCAAGGCCCACCAGTGGCCTGGAGTCCTGCAAGATTTCGCTGTTACTCTAGAGGGAAGCTTGCTTTTGGTCCTAACTTCTGTTACCCCTCTGCCTCCACATCGCACCCAGCGCACATTCCTCAACACCTTCCACCTTCAAGTGACATTTTTATCCATGAATTTTCCAAGTCTCTGATTTGCTGCGCTCTGTAAATCTTCTGGGCCTACGTTTTCCTTATTTTTGTCAGCCTCTCTCTGTAACTGAATCCGTTTGGTCTATTTATAAATTTACATAAATCTTCTAAATAGCTGGCAAGCAATACCTGCTATTCTGCTGAACGTATTTCCACGCACAACATAGGATAGTAACTAATGACTACAGTAAGTAATTCAGGAGAAACTTCTTCACTCAGGGTGATTAGCATGTGAAGCTTGCTCGCACAGGGAGTAGTTGAGATGAATAGCATTTAAAGAGAAGCTGGATAAATAAATGAGGGAGAAAGGATACATTGACGGGGTGAGAGTAAGAGAGGTGGGAGAAAGCTCATATGGAGCATAAACACCGGCAAAGACCGGCCTGTTTCTATGCTGTAAATTCCATGTAATTCTATGGTGAATTCTGAAAAGACGCCGTACGGCATTCGAAACAAACTTTAACAATGGAGTTACAAAACTGATTAAATTCTTTGAGGAAGTGACAAGGAGGACTGATGAGGGTGGTGCGGTGGATGTTGTCTACATGGATTTTAGTAAAGCATTTGACAAGGTCCCACATGGCAGACTGGTCAGAAAGGTAAAAGCCCATGGGATACAAGGAAATGTGATGAATTGGATCCAAAATTGGCTCAGTAACAGGAAACAAAGGGTAAAAGTCGATGGATGTCTTTGCGAATGGAAATCTGTTTCCAGTGGTGTGTCACAGGGCTCAGTGTTGGGTCCCTTGCTGTTTGTGGTATATATTAATGATTTGGACTTGACTGTAGGGGGCATGATTGGTAAATTTGCAAACGACACAAAAATTGGCCGTTTAGTTGATAGCTTTAGACTCCAAGAAGAAATCCTCTTCACTATCAATGGGTTGGTGGAGTGGGCGGAAAAGTGGCAAATGGAGTTCAACCCGGAGAAGTGTGAGGTAATGCACTTAGGGAGGGCAAACAGTAAAAGGGAATACGAGGGGTAGAAGAAGTGAGAGACCTTGGAGTTCATGTGCACAGGTCCTTGAAGGTGGCAGTACAGGTTGATAAGGTTGTGAAGAAGGCATACGGAGTGCTCTCCGTTATTAGCCGAGGGATAGAGTACAAGAGCAGGGATGTAATGATGGAACTGTATGAAACGCTGGTAAGGCCACAGCTGGAATATTGTGCGCAGTTCTGGTTACTACATTTTTTTTATTCGTTCATGGATGTGGGCGTCGCTGGCAAGGCCGTTATTTATTGCCCATCCCTAATTGCCCTTGAGAAGGTGGTGGTGAGCCGCCTTCTTGAACCGCTGCAGTCCGTGTGGTGACGGTTCTCCCACAGTGCTGTTAGGAAGGGAGTTCCATGATTTTGACCCAGCGACGATGAAGGAACGGCGATGTATTTCCAAGTCGGGATGGTGTGTGACTTGGAGGGGAACGTGCAGGTAGTGTTGTTCCCATGTGCCTGCTGCTCTTGTCCTTGCTGGTAGAGGTCGCGGATTTGGGAGGTGCTGTCGAAGAAGCCTTGGCGAGTTGCTGCAGTGCATCCTGTGGATGGTGCACACTGCAGCCACTGTGCGCCGGTGGTGAAGGGAGTGAATGTTTAGGGTGGTGGATGGGGTGCCAATCAAGCGAGCTGCTTTGTCTTGGATGATGTCGAGCTTCTTGAATGTTGTTGGAGCTGCACTCATACAGGCAAGTGTCGAGTATTCCTTCACACTCCTGACTTGTGCCTTGTAGATGGTGGAAAGGCTTTGGGGAGTCAGGAGGTGAGTTACTCGCCTCAGAATACCAAGCCTCTGACCTGCTCTTGTAGCCACAGTATTTATATGGCTGGTCCAGTTAAGCTTCCTGTCAATGGTGACCCCCAGGATGTTGATGGTGGGGGATTGGGCGATGGTAATGCCGTTGAATGTCAAGGGGAGGTGGTTAGACCCTCTCTTGTTGGAGATGATCATTGCCTGGCACTTGTCTGGCACGAATGTTACTTGCCACTTATCAGCCCAAGCCTGGATGTTGTCCAGGTCTTGCTGCATGCGGGCTCGGACTGCTTCATTATCTGAGGGGTTGCGAATGGAACTGAACACTGTGCAATCATCAGCGAACATCCCCATTTCTGACCTTATGATGGAGGGAAGGTCATTGATGAAGCAGCTGAAGATGGTTGGGCCTAGGACACTGCCCTGAGGAACTCCTGCAGCAATGTCCTGGGGCTGAGATGCTTGGCCTCCAACAACCACTACCATCTTCCTTTGTGCTAGGTATGACTCCAGCCACTGAAGAATTTTCCCCCTGATTCCCATTGGCTTCAATTTTACGAGGACTCCTTGGTGCCACACTCGGTCAAATGCTGCCTTGATGTTAAGGGCAGTCACTCCCAGCTCACCTCTGGAATTCAGCTCTTTTGTCCATGTTTGGACCAAGGCTGTAATGAGTTCTGGAGGCGAGTGGTCCTGCGGAATCCAAACTGAGCATCGGTGAGCAGGTTATTGGTGAGTAAGTGCCGCTTGATAGCACTGTCGACGACACCTTCCATCACTTTGCTGATGATTGAGAGTGGACTGATGGGGCGGTAATTGGCCGGATTGGATTTGTCCTGCTTTTTGTGGACAGGACATACCTGGGCAATTTTCCACATTGTCGGGTGGATGCCAGTGTTGTAGCTGTAATGGAACAGTTTTTCCAGAGGTGCAGCCAGTTCTGGAGCACAAGTCTTCAGCACATCAGCCGGGATGTTGTCGGGGCCCATAGCCTTTGCTGTATCCAGTGCACTCAGCCGTTTCTTGATATCACGTGGAGTGAATCGAATTGGCTGAAGACTGGCTTCTGTGATGGTGGGGATATCGGGAGGAGGCCGAGATGGATCATCCACTCGGCACTTCTGGCTGAAGATGGTTGCAAACGCTTCAGCCTTGTCTTTTGCATTCACATGCTGGACTCCGCCATCATTGAGGATGGGGATGTTTACAGAGCCTCCTCCTCCCGTTAGTTGTTTAATTGTCCACCACCATTCACGACTGGATGTGGCAGGACTGCAGAGCTTTGATCTGATCTGTTGGTTGTGGAATCGCTTAGCTCTGTCTATAGCATGTTGCTTCCGCTGTTTAGCATGCATGTAGTCCTTAGTTGGAGCTTCACCGGGTTGGCATCTCATTTTTAGGTACGCCTGGTGCTCCCAGCATGCTCTTCTGCACTCTTCATTCAACCGGGGTTGATCCCCTGGCTTGTTGGTAATGGTAGAGTGAGGAATATGCCGGGCCATGAGGTCACATATTGTGATGGAATACAATTCTGCTGCTGCTGATGGCCCACAGCGCCTCATGGATGTCCAGTTTTGAGCTGCTAGATCTGTTCTGAATCTATCCCATTTAGTACGGTGGTAGTGCCACAAAATACGTGTTCTCAGTGCGAAGACGGGACTTCGTCTCCACGAGGACTGCGCGGTGGCATCCTACCGATACTATCATGGACAGATGCATCTGGGACAGGTAGATTGGTCAGGACGAGGTCAAGTAAGTTTTTCCCTCATGTTGGTTCGCTCACCACCTGCCGCAGGCCCAGTCTGGCAGCTATGTCCTTCAGGACTCGGCCAGCTCGGTCCGTAGTGGTGCTACCGAGCCACTCTTGGTGATGGGCGTTGAAGTCCCCCACCCAGAGTACATTCTGTGCCCTTGCTACCCTAATTGCTTCCTCCAAGTGGTGCTCAACATGGAGGAGGACTGATTCATCAGCTGACGGAGGACGGTTGGTGGTAATCAGCAGGAGGTTTCCTTGCCCATATTTGACCTGATGCCATGTCGGTCAGTCTTGTCCCCGGGTCGGTCCATCCTGTCCCCCGGGTCGGTCCATCCTGTTCCCGGGTCGGTCCGTCCTGTCCCCGGGTCGGTCAGTCCTGTCCCACGGGTCGGTCAGTCTTGTCCCACGGGTCGGTCCGTACTGTCCCCCGGGTCGGTCCGTACTGTCCCCCGGGTCGGTCCGTCCTGTCCCCCGGGTCGGTCAGTATTGTCCCCCGGTTCGGTCCGTACTGTCCCCCGGGTCGGTCCGTCTTGTCCCCGGGTCGGTCCGTCTTGTCCCCGGGTCGGTCCGTCTTGTCCCCGGGTCGGTCTGTCTTGTCCCCTGGGTGGTCCGTACTCTCCCTGGGTCGGTCAGTCTTGTCCCCTGGGTCGGTCCGTACTGTCCCCTGGGTCGGTCACTCTTGTCCCTGGGTCGGTCCGTACTGTCCCCCGGTTCGGTCAGTCTTGTACCTGGGTTGGTCCGTACCGTCTCCCGGGTCAGTAGGTCTTGTCCCCTGAGTCGGTCCGTACTGTCCCCCGGGTCGGTCCGTACTGTCCCCCGGGTCGATCAGTCTTGTCCCCTGGGTGGGTCCGTACTGTCCCCCGGGTCGGTCAGTCTTGTCCCCTGGGTCGGTCCGTAATGTCCCCGGGTCGGTCCGTACTGTCGCCTGGATCGATCCGTATTGTCCAATGGGTCGACCAGTCTCGTCCCTGGATCGATCCGTACTGTCCCTTGTATCGGTCGGTCTTGTCCAATGGGTCGTGGAAATCTGGAACTCTTTCCCCCCAAAGAGGATTCTGAGTCAATTGAAATTGGAAGGATGAGATTGGCCGGTTTTTATTCTGTCGGGTTATTGAGGGACATCGATTGACAGTGGGGAAATGGAGCTGAGGTACAGATCAGCCAGGGCCATCATGGGGATAGTAGTGAGGATGCCGGTCATGGGTGGGACAGCCCGACCCGCACTGGTAAACAGGGTGGAGAACATTGGGATCATTCAAGGGGGTGCACACGTCCGTTTCGCAGCGGTCCCACCTTATGTCATAAAGTGGGAGCACGCTATGACAGGTACTGACCTCTCTGGGTGCCGGACCCGGGGTGCATACATAATACTGTGTCCCCAGCACTCGAACGCCTATTCTAGACCACAGTGAGGGTTTAAAACTGCTGGTGCACGGCCTATTAACTGTACCATGGAGGTAATGGCACAAGGCCATGTCCCCCACAAGTGAGCCCTCCAACCAGCATGGACAGCACATCTGGTGTCCGGTGAGTGTCAGCAGTTTCTGCTTTAAACCCGAGGCAGAAGATCAAGTGGCCCAGGAACGGATTGTCCCCATTCCTGAACCCTCCACTGTTCACCTTACTGTCAGGGAAAACATAACCAACCTGCAAGACTATGTCACATTCTTCGGCTATAAAATTCCCTCTCTCCCCGAACATCTTACCGCCCTACTCAAAGCCGTAGAAGTATCACAAAAACATTTCTCTACTCTAGAACAAAAGACAGTCGAGATAGGGGCCGAGATTTCGGAGATCATAGTTCCACCCTGGTGGGATATTTTCCAAAGTAGAGAGATCCCTTCCTGGATCAGAATGGCTTCCCATATTTTAGTGGTCTGCCAGCTCGGTACAGTCATCCACTGACTGTGCACAAAGTGCAAGGGGAGGGACAGAATGCTCCGATCCCGACATGAGAGAGCATGGGACGAGCATTGCAAGAAAGATTATGACCAGGGAAGGGACGAGCCTTAAACGTTCTGAAGATAAAGTTTTGTGACCGTAGAATCATAGAATCATAGAAGTTACAACATGGAAACAGGCCCTTCGGCCCAACATGTCCATGTCGCCCAGTTTATACCACTAAGCTAGTCCCAATTGCCTGCACTTGGCCCATATCCCTCGATACCCATCTTCCCCATGTAACTGTCCAAATGCTTTTTAAAAGACAAAATTGTACCCGCCTCTACTACTGCCTCTGGCAGCTCGTTCCAGACACTCACCACCCTTTGAGTGAAAAAATTGCCCCTCTGGATCCTTTTGTATCTCTCCCCTCTCACCTTAAATCTGTGCCCCCTCGTAATAGACTCCCCTACCTTTGGGAAAAGATTTTGACTATCGACCTTATCTATGCCCCTCATTATTTTATAGACTTCTATAAGATCACCCCTTAACCTCCTACTCTCCAGGGAATAAAGTCCCAGTCTGTCTAACCTCTCCCTGTAAGTCAAACCATCAAGTCCCGGTAGCATCCTGGTAAATCTTTTCTGCACTCTTTCTAGTTTAATAATATCCTTTCTATAATAGGGTGACCAGAACTGTACACAGTACTCCAAGTGTGGCCTCACCAATGCCCTGTACAACTTCAACAAGACATCCCAACTCCTGCATTCAATGTTCTGACCAATGAAACCAAGCATGCTGAATGCCTTCTTCACCACCCTATCCACCTGTGACTCCACTTTCAAGGAGCTATGAATCTGTACTCCCAGATCTCTTTGTTCTATAACTCTCCCCAACGCCCTACCCTGACCGTGTATTATTTTTCTGTGTATGTACCATATTTTCCAAGGGGTGTTGGACCCACTCCGTGCTTGGATATGAATGGAACTGAATTCTTCCCCGTGTCTGAATCTGAACACGACACCTAAAGGGGAATGGATGTTTTGGGTCTTAATCGTGAGCTCAGAATATTGAACCACATCAGTCAGCCCTTCACCAATCCATGCTTGACTCTCTTTGATCAGCTCAGATTTGTTCAAGTGCTCAGTCATTTTATCTTTGTTTGTTTCTCTTATTGACATTAGTTTTTATTGATTTCATTATTACTCACTTCTCTCAGATTCCCCGCTCTCTGTTCCCGGAAAACTCGAGGTTTTCACCTCCACCATCATAACTGGAACATCCACTGAGGGAACTTCTGGGGAGATCACATGACCAGGGACTGGGGAGATCACATGACCAGGGACTGGGGCGATCACATGATCAGGGACTGGGGCGATCACATGACCAGGGACTGGGGAGACAGAGAGAGAGAGAGAGAGCCCAACTTCCGGTCGACCTCAAAATCGTCATTTCCACTCCGGGCCCGGACCCCAAAATCATCCCCTCCCCCTCACACTCTCACTCCCCCTCTCTCCTCCCTCACTCCTCCCCCTCACACTATCACTCCCCCTCTCTCCTCCCTCACACTCTCACTCCCCCACTCTCCTCCCTCACTCCTCCCCTCACACTCTCACTCCTCCTCTCTCCTCCCTCACTCCACCCACTCACATTCTCACTCCCCCTCTCTCCTCCCCTCACACTCTCACTCCCTCTCTCTCCTCCCTCACTCCTCCCCTCACACTCTCACTCCTCCTCTCTCCTCCCTCACTCCACCCACTCACATTCTCACTCCCCCTCTCTCCTCCCCTCACACTCTCACTTCCCACTCTCTCCTCCCTCACTCCTCCCCCTCACACTCTCACTCCCCCTCTCTCTTCCCTCACTCCTCCCCCTCACACTCCCCCTCTCTCCTCCCTCACTCCTTCCCCTCACACTCTCACTCCCCCTCTCTCCTCCCTCACTCCTCCCCCTCACACTCTCACTCCCCCTCTCTCCTCCCTCACTCCTCCCCTCACACTCTCACTCCCCCTCTCTCCTCCCTCACTCCTCCCCCTCACACTCTCACTCCCCCTCTCTCCTCCCTCACTCCTCCCCTCACACTCTCACTCCCCCTCACTCCTCCCTCACTCCTCCCCCTCACATCCCCTCACTCTCTCACTCCCCCTCTCTCCTCCCTCACTCCTCCCCCTCACGCTCTCATCCCTCACACTCTCACTCCCCCTCTCTCCTCCCTCACTCCACCCACTCACACTCTCACTCCCCCTCTCTCCTCCCCCTCACACTCCCCCTCTCTCCCTCTCTCCTCCCCTCACACTCTCACTCCCTCTCTCTCCTCCCTCACTCCTCCACCCTCACTCTCCACCTCACTCACTCCTCCCCCTCTCTCCTCCCTCACTCCTCCCCCTCACACTCTCACTTCCCACTCTCTCCTCCCTCACGTCCTCCCCCTCACACTCCTCACTCCCCCCGCTCTCCTCCCTCACTCCACCCCTCTCTCCTACCTCACTCCACCCCTCACACTCTCACTCCCCGCTCACTCCTCCCTCACTCCTCCCCCTCACGCTCTCATCCCTCACACTCTCACTATCCCCCTCTCTCCTCCCTCACTCCAGACACTCACCACTCACACTCTCACTCCCCCCTCTCTCCTCCCCCTCACACTCCTCACGTCCCCTCTCTCCTCCCTCTCTCCTCCCCCTCACATCCTCTCACTCCCTCTCTCTCCTCCCTAACTCCTCCCCCTCACACTCTCACTCCCCCTCTCTCTTCCCTCACCCTCCCCCTCACACTCCCCCTCCTCTCCTCCCTCACTCCTTCCCCTCACACTCTCACTCCCCCTCCTCCTCCCCCTCCCTCTCACTCCTCCCCCCTCACACTCCTCCACTCCCCCCTCACTACTCCCCTCAGACTCCTCATCCCTCTCACTCCTCCCCCCTCACTCCCCCTCACACTCTCACTCCCCCCTCTCCGTCCTCCTCCTCATACTCTTCACTCCCCCCTCACTCACCTCTCCGCCTCACTCCCCCTCACACACTCTCTCTCCCCCCTCACATCCCCCACTCTCAACCTCTCACTCTCACTCTCACTCTCACTTCCCCCTCAACTCCTCCCCCTCTCTCCTCCTCCTCATACTCTCACTCCCCCCCTCAGTCCTCCCGCCTCACTCCCCTCACACTCCCACTCCCCCTCACTCCTCCGGTCACACTCTCACTCACCCCCTCTCCCCCTCTCTCCTCCCCCTCCACACTCCCCCCTTACTGCTCCCTCACACTCACTCCCCCTCACTCCTCCCTCAACTCCTCCCCCCTCAACACTCTCCTTCCCCCCTCACTACTCCCCTCACACTCTCACTCCCCCCCTCACTACTCCCCCTCACACTCTCATTGCCCTCACTCCCCCTCTCCACTCTCACTCCCCCGCACGCCTCCCCTCTCTTCCTCCCCCTCACCTCTCTCACTCCCCCCTCACTCCTCCCTCACACTCTCACTCCCCCTCTCCCCCTCTCTCCTCCCCCCGCACACTCCCCCCTTACTGCTCCTCATACTCAATCCCCCTCACACTCTCACTCCCCCTCACTCCTCCTCTTACACTCTCACTCCCCCTCACTCCTCCCCTCCACACTCTCACTCCCCCTCACACTCTCACTCCCCCTCACAACTCTCCCCTCCCTCACTCCCCCCTCACTTCTCCTCTCTCCTCCCCTCACACTCCCCCCTCACTACTCTCACAATCACTCCCCCTCACATTCTCCCTCCCCCTCACATTCAAACTCTCCCCTCACTCCCCCTCACACTCTCACTCCCCTCCACCCACTCCTCACTCCCCCTCACACTCACTCCCCCCTCACTCCCCCTCACACTCACTCCTCCCCCCTCACTTCCCCTCACACTCTCACTTTCCCTCTCCTCCCCCCCCCTCCACACTCTAACTCCTCGCACTCACTCCACCTCACACTCCACTCTCTCCTCCCCCTCACACTCCTCACTCCCCCTCCTCTCCCTCCCTCACTCTCACGTCCCCCTCTCCCCCTCTCTCCTTCCCCCTCACACTCCCCCCCTACTGCTCCTCACACTCACTCCCCCCACTCCTCCCTCAACTCCTCCCCCTCACACTCTCACTCCCCCCTCACTACTCCCCCTCACACTCTCACTCTACCTCCCCTCCCTTCACTACTCCCCCTCACACTCTCATTGCCCTCACTCCCCCCCTCTCCACTCTCCTCCCCCGCACTCCTCCTCCCGCCTCTCTCCTCCCCCCTCACTCACTCTCCTCACTCCCCCTCACTCCTCCTCACACTCTCACTCCCCCCTCTCCCCCTCTCTCCTCCCCCTCCACACTCCCCCCCTTACTGCTCCTCATACTCAATCCCCCTCACACTCTCACTCCCCCTCTCTCCTCCTCTTACACTCTCACTCTCCCCCCTCACTCCTCCCCTCACACTCTCACCCTCCCCCTCACACTCTCACTCCCCCTCACACTCTCCCCTCACTCCCCCCTCACTTCTCTCTCTCTCCTCCCCTCACACTCCCCCCCTCACTACTCCTCACAATCACTCCCCCCTCACATTCCTCCCTCCCCCCTCACATTCAAACTCTCCCCTCACTCCCCCTCACACTCTCACTCCCCCTCACACTCTCACTCCCCCTCACACTCACTCCCCCCTCACTCCCCCTCACACTCACTCCTCCCCCCTCACTCCCCTCACACTCTCACTTCCCTCTCCCCTCCCCCTCACACTCTAACTCTCGCACTCACTCCACCTCACACTCCACTCTCTCCTCCCCCTCACACTCTCACTCCCCCTCTCTCCCTCCCTCACTCTCACTCCCCCTCACTCTCACTCCCCCTCACTCCTCCTCTCTCCTCCCCATCACACTCTCACTCCCCCTTTCCCTCCTCCCCCCTCACACTCTCACTCCTCCCCCTCACACTTTCCACTCACCCTCTCTCCTCCTTCTCACACTCTCACTTCCCCTCACTGCTCCCCCCTCACTCCTCCCCCTCACACTCTCCCTCCCCTTCTCTCCTCCCCCTCAACACTCACTCCATCTCACTCCCCATCTTTGCTCCCACTCACACTCTCACACCCCTCACTCCTCCCCATCACTCCCGATCACACTCTCACTACCCCTTTCTCCTCCCCATCACACTCTCACTCCTCCCCCCTCACACTTTCACTCGCCCTCTCTCCTCCCTCTCACACTCCCACTCCCCCTCACTCCTCCCCCTCACTCCCCCCTCCACACCCTCACCCTCACCCTCACCCTCACCCTCACCCTCACCCTCACTCTCA